>NW_015090920.1:2756727-2762249 GCF_001431845.1 Calidris pugnax | reverse complement strand
AGCCGAGCCAACCTAAGGCTAGGAGAGGGCTAGCAGACAGGTCCTCTGGAGCGCCTGAGGCGGCTCGATGGACCGCTCCCCTCTCAGAGCCGCCGCCAGCGGGGTAGAGCTCCAGAAAAAAAGAATTCCATACTAGTTCCAGCTCTTTTCAAAGCAGCACAGACCATTGCCCTTTCTGGAAGAAACATGACTGGGTTTGCAGCAAATTGTTCACTTTCTAGCCCACACACACTACCAGGACCTGAGGAACTCACAAGATTTCTTTCACTTACCTCTCATGATTTCTTTATTTATTGATAAATCAGATTCTTTTCCTCCTCCCAGACCTGTCAGGATGAGTGATCCTAAAGGAAAGCATAAAATAACAAGTCATGAGATAGCAATAGTCTCAGTTAAAGTAATCTGTAGAGAAGAATCATGATATTCACAACATTCCTGACAAATTTGTTGGCCTTCTACAATGTTGCTACAGCACTGGTAGGTAAGGGGAGAGCAACAGACATCATCTATCTGGATTTATGCAAAGTGACATCCTGATCTCTAAATTGGAGAGACACAGACTTGATGGATGGACCACTCGGTGGATCAGGAACCGGCTGGATGGCCACACGTCAAATACCAAAGACACAAACAGTACTGAAACCTCAAGTTACAGAAACAGCATGTGAAAATTAAAGGAACATTTCACCAAACCGTATCTGATCTTCTTTTAAAAATTAAAGCAAGATTCTTATCAAATGAAAGCCAAATGACTGCTTTCTCTTTTCTTCAACTGACCCCATTGTCTGAGCTTCATTTTGTATTGTTCTTATGAACAGGTAAGATAATTTTGTTAAAGGTAATTAAAGTATTTTCTTGTGGTTAGGAACTAAATAGCAGCATGCCATTCTCCATGAAATCTGGCAACAGACACAAAAATATTCACAATATAATTACTAGAGCAGTCACACAAACCTAGAAGGCCAGGACTGGGTTTGGTCCCTCAGCTCCAAAACAACACTTATCTTTAGATGCAAGAATTCTCTAACAAAAATTACTAGAGCTCTAAGCTGAACCTAGTCTCCGCAGATGTTCACAGGACATATATCAGCACAAAAAGAGTGAAATCACTGTGAGTAGATACACCTCAGTCTCCCCCAGTAGCTGGCTAGGTAAGCTTTAAATAATGCTATAAAATGATTATCTGCAATTTCTGCAACCCTTCTTAAACACATCCATCACTGCATTGGAACAGTACAAAACAAGAAAAGACTCTGACACTCTATAAAAAGTCTATTACTGAGAATAGCACTATGATCCAGGACTTCCACAACCAAGTAGCAACAAGGGTAAGGCCCATACACAGGCTTCTAAAGCAAGATATGCACCCACAGTCATGGCCATGCTCACCCTACACACAGCAACACATACCAGCAGTAATACCTTGCTTCCTCTCTGAAAAGAATTAAAATTTAATTCTTCTTTATAAGAAGTAGCTAGCTGTTTCATCTGCTTTGTAACTAACCCAGCAATAATCACAGAATCACAGAATATTCATGGTTGGAAGGGAACTTTGAGATCATCGAGTCCAACCCCTAAAAAAAAACCCCAAACCAACCAAAACAAAGAACAAAAAAACCACCACAAATGGTGAGATGGTGCTTCAATTAATTGGTATTTCAAAATATTCAAAGGGAAAAAAAAGTAAATCCATAGAAAGTGCAGCAAATCATATCTCCAAAACCAAACATAGATAAATATTCTTAGCCAAATCTCTTCCTTTTCCCAGTATATACAAATAGACAAAAAAACCTACTTCCTAAGCTTTGTAGAATATTTTTAGCAAGCAGGGACTTCCACAAAACTGCCCTCTTCTCTGTGTGTCTTCAAGTTACTAATTAAATTTTCACATAGAAAAGCTCCACCTGCAGCAGTTAACACTTGCAATGCAAGATGGTGGACCTTCTGCCACCAGCTGAGTAAGCAGCATGGAGAAGGATGGCAAAGGTTCTTGTGGACAAAAGAGCAGCTACTGTGACAACCTGTAACCATGTAACTCAACTCATCTCTCTCCAAGCGAGAGACCTGAAAAAAAAAAAGAAAGTGAAAATACTGACTTAAGTTGTAAATACCTGGTTAGGTCCCGGTTTCTGTGGGGTCCTCACAATACCTTGTACATTTTTAATGGAGTTACTATGCCAAGAAAATAAGCTATATTCTGTAGCAGTTGAAAATAAGTTGGAAAAAAAAGGGGAAATGGCCTCCATTTCAATGCAGCTGTCGGCCATTTCTACCAGAAGCGAATTTGACTGGAGCAGCCCATGGAGCACAGAGAAGCTGCCCAGGGAAGCCATGAATAGCTCATGTAGGAGGTTGAGGCTGCCAGAACAGGAGTTGGGACTATTTGGTTCCTCAGAGAAGGCGAGAAGCTCTGAGGCAGGGGCAGTCACAGTCACAGGTGAAATGACATGGATGCCTAATTTCCTGTCCCGGGAAATACATTTTAGGGAGAAGGCTATCTAAAAAGAAGCCCTGGAGGCATTTTTAGCCTTTTAACTTAGTAGCCGAGCCAACCTAAGGCTAGGAGAGGGCTAGCAGACAGGTCCTCTGGAGCGCCTGAGGCGGCTCGATGGACCGCTCCCCTCTCAGAGCCGCCGCCAGCGGGGTAGAGCTCCAGAAAAAAAGGCTTTTTTCCAGAAAAAAGCTGCTTCCCCAAAAACCCTTTCCCAAACGAACCTTTATTTTTCCCCCTTCATCACCTGAGCCCGGCCCGCGTCGCCAGTTCAGTCCTCTTCCCGCTCAACCCCGCGCACGCCTGCCTCTACTCAAGATGGCGCCGCCCCCGCCCCGCCTGCCGCCCGCCCCCTCAGCGCCCGCCCGCCCCGGGAGCCCAACCCTAGCCCCGCCCGCCCCGGGCTCCACCGCCGGCACCGCGGGCGGCCGGGGCCGCGGCTGCCTTTCCCGCCGGATCCATTGCGGTTAATTTTTTCCTTCCCAGGCGGGGGCTTGTACCCGCTGAAGAACCCGGGGAGGCCGCGCCGCTCCCTGCGCTGACTGGCGGCCCTTTCTCCGCCGCCGGGGTCCCCGCTGCCCTCCGCGCTGTGGAGCGGAGCCGGGCTGGGAGCGGGCGGAATAGGCGCTCTCCCTCTCCCCGCTCCCCCGCACCGGCGGAGAAGCGGCTGAGGAGGGGAACCTGCGCGGCATCGGCGCCCTCCGCATTGTGCGAGCCTGCATGGTGGGCACGGCGGGGCCGCGGGGTTCCCCCGAGCCTCCCGCCCGCTCCCCGCCCCGGCGTTGCCCGTAGCCGCCGGCTGAATGATGGATGGACCACTCGGTGGATCAGGAACCGGCTGGATGGCCACACGTCAAATACCAAAGACACAAACAGTACTGAAACCTCAAGTTACAGAAACAGCATGTGAAAATTAAAGGAACATTTCACCAAACCGTATCTGATCTTCTTTTAAAAATTAAAGCAAGATTCTTATCAAATGAAAGCCAAATGACTGCTTTCTCTTTTCTTCAACTGACCCCATTGTCTGAGCTTCATTTTGTATTGTTCTTATGAACAGGTAAGATAATTTTGTTAAAGGTAATTAAAGTATTTTCTTGTGGTTAGGAACTAAATAGCAGCATGCCATTCTCCATGAAATCTGGCAACAGACACAAAAATATTCACAATATAATTACTAGAGCAGTCACACAAACCTAGAAGGCCAGGACTGGGTTTGGTCCCTCAGCTCCAAAACAACACTTATCTTTAGATGCAAGAATTCTCTAACAAAAATTACTAGAGCTCTAAGCTGAACCTAGTCTCCGCAGATGTTCACAGGACATATATCAGCACAAAAAGAGTGAAATCACTGTGAGTAGATACACCTCAGTCTCCCCCAGTAGCTGGCTAGGTAAGCTTTAAATAATGCTATAAAATGATTATCTGCAATTTCTGCAACCCTTCTTAAACACATCCATCACTGCATTGGAACAGTACAAAACAAGAAAAGACTCTGACACTCTATAAAAAGTCTATTACTGGGAATAGCACTATGATCCAGGACTTCCACAACCAAGTAGCAACAAGGGTAAGGCCCATACACAGGCTTCTAAAGCAAGATATGCACCCACAGTCATGGCCATGCTCACCCTACACACAGCAACACATACCAGCAGTAATACCTTGCTTCCTCTCTGAAAAGAATTAAAATTTAATTCTTCTTTATAAGAAGTAGCTAGCTGTTTCATCTGCTTTGTAACTAACCCAGCAATAATCACAGAATCACAGAATATTCATGGTTGGAAGGGAACTTTGAGATCATCGAGTCCAACCCCTAAAAAAAAACCCCAAACCAACCAAAACAAAGAACAAAAAAACCACCACAAATGGTGAGATGGTGCTTCAATTAATTGGTATTTCAAAATATTCAAAGGGAAAAAAAAGTAAATCCATAGAAAGTGCAGCAAATCATATCTCCAAAACCAAACATAGATAAATATTCTTAGCCAAATCTCTTCCTTTTCCCAGTATATACAAATAGACAAAAAAACCTACTTCCTAAGCTTTGTAGAATATTTTTAGCAAGCAGGGACTTCCACAAAACTGCCCTCTTCTCTGTGTGTCTTCAAGTTACTAATTAAATTTTCACATAGAAAAGCTCCACCTGCAGCAGTTAACACTTGCAATGCAAGATGGTGGACCTTCTGCCACCAGCTGAGTAAGCAGCATGGAGAAGGATGGCAAAGGTTCTTGTGGACAAAAGAGCAGCTACTGTGACAACCTGTAACCATGTAACTCAACTCATCTCTCTCCAAGCGAGAGACCTGAAAAAAAAAAAGAAAGTGAAAATACTGACTTAAGTTGTAAATACCTGGTTAGGTCCCGGTTTCTGTGGGGTCCTCACAATACCTTGTACATTTTTAATGGAGTTACTATGCCAAGAAAATAAGCTATATTCTGTAGCAGTTGAAAATAAGTTGGAAAAAAAAGGGGAAATGGCCTCCATTTCAATGCAGCTGTCGGCCATTTCTACCAGAAACGAATTTGACTGGAGCAGCCCAGGGAGCACGGAGAAGCTGCCCAGGGAAGCCATGAATAGCTCGTGTAGGAGGTTGAAGCTGCCAGAACAGGAGTTGGGACTATTTGGTTCCTCCGAGAAGGCGAGAAGCTCCGAGGCAGGGGCATTCACAGGTGAAATGACAGGGATGCCTAATTTCCTGTCCCGGGGAAATGCATTTTAGGGAGAAGGCCATCTAGAAAGAAGCCCTGGAGACATTTTTAGCCTTTTAACTTAGTAGCCAAGCCAACCTAAGGCCAGGAGAGGGCTAGCAAACAGCTCCTCTGGTGCGCCTGAGGCGGCTCGATAGACCGGTCCCCTCTCAGAGCCGCCGCCAGCGGGGCAGAGCTCCAGAAAAAAAAGCTTTTTTCCAGAAAAAAGCTGCTTCCCCAAAAACCCTTTCCCAAACGAACCTTTATTTTTCCCCTTTCATCACCTGAGCCCAGCCCGCGTCGCCAGGTCAGTCCTCTTCCCGCTCAACCCCGCGCACGC
>NW_015090920.1:2752401-2756679 GCF_001431845.1 Calidris pugnax | reverse complement strand
CCCCGCTCCCCCGCACCGGCGGAGAAGCGGCTGAGGAGGGGAACCTGCGCGGCATCGGCGCCCTCCGCATTGTGCGAGCCTGCATGGTGGGCACGGCGGGGCCGCGGGGTTCCCCCGAGCCTCCCGCCCGCTCCCCGCCCCGGCGTTGCCCGTAGCCGCCGGCTGAAGAAGGCATTTTGAGGGATGCTTTTGTGCGCGGCCGCGGGTAACGGCGGAGCTAGCGGCGGCTGGGGCGGGTCAGGTCGGGCGTCGCGGTCACCCTCAGCCCTCCCGGTGAGGCAGGCCGGGGGGCGATGCTGAATTAGGACGAGTGGAGCCAGCTCAGGGGAAGGCTTAGCAGTCGGTAGCCGGCCCTTGGGAGGGCGGGCTAGGCGGGCGGCTCCCCCATGGCGAGCAACCGGAGCATCGAGCTGGAGCACTTCGAGGAGCGGGACAAGAGGCAGCAGCGCTCCGGGCCCCGCCGCGGCGGCGGCAGCGGCTCCGGTGGGGGGGGCGCGGGCCCGCGGGGTAACGGGCTGATCCCCAGCCCAGCCCACAGCGCACACTGCAGCCTCTACCGGACGCGGACCCTGCAGGCCCTCAGCTCGGAGAAGAAGGCCAGGAAAGCCCGTTTCTACCGCAACGGGGACAGGTACTTCAAGGGCTTGGTGTACGCCATCTCCACCGACCGCTTCCGCTCCTTCGATGCTCTCCTGGTCGAGCTCACCCGGTCCCTGTCGGACAACGTCAACCTGCCTCAGGGGGTCCGCACCATCTACACCATCGACGGCAGCAAGAAGCTCACCAGCCTGGACGAGCTGGTGGAAGGTGAGGGAAGGGGGGTGTCTCCAGTGGGGCCACGGGCGAGCAGGTGGGCTCCTGCAATGGCACATTGAGGTCCTGTGAGGTGAGGGAAGGGGGGTGTCTCCAGTGGGGCCCCAGGCGAGCGGGTGGGCTCCTGCAATGGCACCTTGAGGTCCTGTGAGAGGTGGCACCGGGCCTGGTGGTGAGCTGCAGGCTCTGCCAGGGGTGGGCTTTCCTCTCCCTACCCTGGTCAAAGCCAAGAGAGGTGGCTTTGCTGAAAATCTGCAGCCACAGAGCCCCTGAGGGCAGGTGGGCCGGAGTTACCCTCTGCTGTGAGGTGCAGACACCAAGAAAAAAAGCCCCAGTGCTGTGAAAAGTCCGTATTCATAGAAGGAATTATCTACCTTGTTTGATTTCCAAAAGCGTTTTCCGAATTGTCCCTGAGTAGCTTTTGATAAGGGGACTTAGCTGCTAAGGTTATGTAGACCTTGCAAATCTGAGCAGAGCAGCGCTGGTTGAAACGGGCCTAGAAGTGCTTTTATTTTTTTCTGAATGAAATGTGTGCCTCTTTGTAGGGAATGGTAATTACCAGAGCAAGGAGCAGATTTCCCCCGTGTTCTCTCATGGTGTCTTAAATGCGGTTTAAGCTCAGCATTACCTGAATCGGCCTTTCAGATGCATTGGTGTTGTTGTGGGATGCTGTGAGGTTGCTAATCAGTTTGTACTTAATGCCTCCCCTCAGGTATCTACCTGGTATCAACCACTTCAGTCTTCTACCAGGTGACTCTATATGCCAGCTGTAGCTGATTTGCATTAATAAAGAAGTACCATTTGCAGGTTTTCTAGTGCCCCCTCCTTTTTAGGCTTTCAGTTGTGTGTCCTTTAAGCTTTGATTAGGAGACTCCCCTTTTCATAGCGATGATGAATTGCCAGCTGGAGAATTTGATGAGGAAGGAAGCTTGAAGACCTCTATAACCCATCAGTAAAGGCACTGGTCGTTAGGATCCAGCAACTCCAAAACATGCAAGAGGAAGCCGAGAGGCTACAGCATTTGCTGCATCAAGGAGGTCTTACAAAAATGCTTGAAAGTGCACTTTGTAATAGTAGCACAGTGCCTGAGGACTTTCCCCATCATATGATCTACCATAAAGCTGTTCCGCAGTCAAAACAGGGAAAATGTGAAATGATTGCTGAGTGAAATGCTGACTGTGGCAATAAAATAAATGTGAAATCAACCAAAAACTTTTTCATGATTTGGTGATTAGTTTAGAGGTAGATTTAAAAAAAAAAAGAGATGCTGGCATGGGCATGGTAGGGAGAGGAGATGAAGCAAAAATTGGATAAACTAATGATTACTTAGGGTGACTTTTGAAGTGTTTCAGAAGGAATGATCTTAAGCTTTTATGGCTTAACATAAAGACAAAATGACTTGCTGGACTACAGCATAAATGCAGTGTATCCTCTCACAACTCTGTCTACATTAATAACTGAAAGCAGAAACTTCCTGTCTCTTCAAACGCTCATTGAAAGAGTGACCTTTGTCATTATTCATCACTGGAAAAATAAAGCAAAACAAATGTCACAATTTAAATGCCACTTCTGTGCTTTCTCAGTAAAATAAAAGGGGAAAAAGATTGTCCCAATTACTTTGTCATCTATCCATGACCAGTACAACTCTCAGGAATCTTAAGAAAATCCTGTAGCATTGTAATTGGATTAGTATGTTCTCCAATTAGCATGCCAAAAACTTTACCAGTGTAAGTCTAATCACCATACAGAGAAAGGAGAGCATATGCAGGGTTGGGAAGGAAGCACTAAGTAGTGAATCCATCATTCCTTGAAATTGTCTGAGCTCTTTGCCAGCTGTTTTGTTCTTGAGATGTTGGAAGACCATCTGATTTAGTTGTATTTTCTTCATTTCTTGTAGTTCCAGCACAGCAAGCCTGAACTTCTGATCTAGAATAGTACTTGAATGTTGGTGATACCCTAACACTTGAACTGCAGTAGTACCAAAAGCGGTTTGGAATGGTGGTGTATTGCTTTTAAACTTTCAGAAAGGGAAATAAAATGAAGGTAATGATGTGCATGCCAGCTACAGGCTGAACACCAGACTGAAGGTGGCTACTCCATGCGATACCTAATTGACTAGCCTGTTTGCACACCAGCAGTGGTGGGGTTGAACTGGTATGTGGAATCCCAGCAGTTCAGGCTCAGTAGTGGCAGCTCTATGAAGTGAGCAGGTGAGTGCTCAGCCATCCTTGCCGAGCAGCAAGATCTGCATTAAACCTCCCTCAACTCGAGCCTGTGTGAGTAGCTCTTAGACATTGATGCGCCCCCAGCGCAGGCGAGTTCCTTAAGGCCCGTTTACTGTATACCAGGTTAATAATCTGGGATATAAAAGCTGGTCCAAACTAGCTGAATTGAGTCACTGATGAATGTGTTTTGGAGTTTGGCTATACTTGGCAATCTGTTTTACTGTTTATCATTTTAAGAGGAAAATAGCTGATATACGGTCATACTGCGGATTTCAAATACTACTGTTACAGGTTGAGTCAGTTAAAAATATGACCAGATCATGCTTATTAGTCAAAAATTAACAAGTTCCATTTTAAGCATGTTGCTTTTCTTAACTGGGTATGACAGTCAAAAAAAAGTGTGCTCTGCTTGACCAGCCTTAGGCAAATATCATTTATGTTCCCAGCCCCTGTGGGTTGGGGAACATTATGGCTTATGACTTTGAGAGTTTTCATTGCTTTCTTAGAATGAGAGGAGTGAAAAATTTTGTTGTCTGCTCCTGATTTTGTTTGAGCAGACAAATCCAGAGAGGGAATGGGGGCTGGGAATGTTATGACTTTCTTATACTTTCTTCTTTCAACCTTACTGTCAGACAATACAGCAATTTTTACTTTTGAATAGGAGATTCTATGCGTAATTTCATATTTTCCCTTCAACAGCAATAATAGTTTCATTATTAATCTCTACCAAAGTTAACCAATTAAGTGTTTGTCTAAATCCTTCCGTTTTCTTTAAAAAAATGTAAGCTTCCTAAAGCATGACACAATGGTAACAGTAAGAACTGTGCAGTTCTTTAGTGCTGAGGTTTGTGTTTTACGTTGATGTCAGTCATGCTCTGTCTTGCTATCCTGTGCTATCCTGTGCTATCCTGGTCTTGGTAGTGAAAGACATGGAGAATCCTGTTTGTTAAGGTCTGCTGCAAAGTTGGGAGACATTGTTGGATTTTGGAAGGGGAAACCAAGTGTAGACTCTATTCCTGACAGGAGAAGTTAGGTTGATTTGGCACGTGATAGGGAATTTTTCCGGTTCCCTAGGTAGGAAGCATTGCTAAGAGTCTTTTGTTCTTTCAACTATGAAGCTTAATGAATACAGTCCTTTATAAAATGTCAGTGGTTGTCAACAAGCACCAGTAGGGAAGTCTTTGGGCAGGAGGTGGGAAAGTACATACTGCATGTACAGGACAATATCTGCTTTAAAGAC
>NW_015090920.1:2597015-2752391 GCF_001431845.1 Calidris pugnax | reverse complement strand
TGCTATCCTGTGCTATCCTGGTCTTGGTAGTGAAAGACATGGAGAATCCTGTTTGTTAAGGTCTGCTGCAAAGTTGGGAGACATTGTTGGATTTTGGAAGGGGAAACCAAGTGTAGACTCTATTCCTGACAGGAGAAGTTAGGTTGATTTGGCACGTGATAGGGAATTTTTCCGGTTCCCTAGGTAGGAAGCATTGCTAAGAGTCTTTTGTTCTTTCAACTATGAAGCTTAATGAATACAGTCCTTTATAAAATGTCAGTGGTTGTCAACAAGCACCAGTAGGGAAGTCTTTGGGCAGGAGGTGGGAAAGTTCTGAGCAGGGCAGCCCTTATGCATGGTTAGGTCATGTACAGGACAATATCTGCTTTAAAGAAACGGGCTCTGCCACACTAATACAGAGCTAAAGTTAACGTTTTTGAAATGAGGTGTTGAACAATCCAAGTATTTTCTGCCTTAGATCATTGTTACTGCATATTACCTTTTAATCCTGCTTAAGTACCTGTGATTCTAGTCGATGCACACTGTTATATTAGGTCAAGAATATCTTTTCTCTTGTTGGGGCAAGCAGATGGTGACACCAAGTAAGCAGTTTGTATTTTTGCTGCTTCCAAAAGGTATGAATACCTTCCTGTGCTAGAGCCAAGAGCTGTAATGCTTTAAAAAGAGGCAAATGTAGCAGGTTTAACAAAGAAGGTTAACAAGGAAGGATAAAAGAAGGATTAAAAAACATATGTTTCCAAATGTATGTTCAGATCACTCTTGCTACACAGTCCTGGAGCAATGGGGTGTGGATGTGAAATACTGATGCAATTGTTAGTTAACTTCCCATGCAAGCAAAATAAAATAGTTCCACCACTGTTTCAGGGACAGGAGAAATGTAATTTACCTGAGAAGAGTTATTTACTTATTATAGAGGAGGCATGTGGTATTAGCTGATTTTGATACCTCAACAGGTGGCCTTAGTTATCTTCTGAAAGCTCTTGCCCTGCCCAAGCTGGGGGTTGGACCAGGTGACCTCCACAGGTCCTTTCCAACCTCAGCTGTTCAGTGATTCTGTGAAAGCTTGTTTGAACCTGTCATCTGAAACTCCTGCCTAAATCAAGTTAAAAAAAAAAACAAACTAGGAGCAGTTAGTCATCGGCTAAAATGCTGGTTGTCATTCCAGATTTCAAAAAGGGTACGGGGAACTGAAACGCTGTAGATGAGGGAAGATCGTGACTTGTGCAAGGTTGTTGGAGGTGACATGAAAGTCAGAAACTGATGAGGAAGGAAGTTCTGTGAAAGAAAGGAAGGAAAGAGAAATCTAAATACGTTAATCCTTCATAAAAGGGGTTGCTTTATTTTTAGATCAGTCCTTTTATACACGCTATAAATATACTGTTCTGGAAATCCGCTCGACTTTATGTTACAGAACACAAAAAGGGTACTGTCCTGTGATTCCTGGAGTTAGAAGGACAGTAGCCCTAATAACTACTGTGCTGCACTGAATAAGCAGCTTTTGGCAGCCTTGAAACGAAGGAGTTCCAGCAGAAGAAGCTGAGGAACGTGTGATGGATAGATGAAACGTGCCTAGAAACCTGCCCTGTCCTATGTGCTTCACAGGGGAATGCACATGTAAAAATACAGAGACTTTTTTCTTTTTTTTTTTTCCTGTAGGGATGATTTTACCTGTGTCAGCTGTATCATTCTCTGTTATGCAGTATGTCATTTAAAACCATGATGCTTTACGTGACTCTTAAGAGGTAGTTGTTAGTGCTTGTTAACACCTTGCAAAAAACAAACCAGAAAACCTTGTTCAGAGACTTTTGCTTCAGATATCCCAACTCAGGATTTTTGAGTGTTGTGAATTTAATTTCTTCCTTACGTCACCCACCACATGATACAAAAGGACAAGATACATCCTTCTTTTCCTGTCAGTACCTAAAATTGCATGGCTGAATTTTGGAAAGTTCATGTATACCCTGCCCTCTTTATCCCTGTATTTATATCTTGAAAGGTGAGCGAGGCACGTTGCCTGTGATGAGTTTTTGTAGATGAGTTTTGAAGTAAGCAAAGCAGTGTTTAGGCAAATGATGGTCTGTGGTCATTCTGGCTGATAAATAACCAATGTGGTCTTGTTTTCTCTTTTATCCATTCTCTGTGTTGACCATCTGTATTTCACTGTTGTGAGGGAATGGCAAGTATTATGTTTAGATGGTTAGGACTTTGAAACTGGAATCCTTCTACAGTGTGCTTGAGCTGCACACACACAGCACACACACAGGTCTTGCTTTGTGGACAGTGCAGCTGGTTATTAATGCAGTATAGGTAAATTATTTAGAGGCAAGTAATGTTTCCTTATTAATAGGCAATGTTTTGTGTCTTCTGGTTGTTGTTTTTCTACTGTTAATAAGACGTAGGGGATCAGAAGTAAACTTACTCCATTTGTTGATTATATTGTGACCCAAAATATCAGCAGATGTTACTCCATTTAAGTGAACATATGCCCCATTTGAGGAATTTTCGGTGGTAGCAGAATTTCTTTGTGGAAGAGTTGACACTTTTAGATTGCTCTGGGTACTGTCATGAAGCCTCGGATGGATGGCACATATGCTCTGATGAAATTATAATGCCAATTTACAAGGAGGTTTCATAACTTCTGCCAAAACCGCTCTGCAGCCTGATTAAGCTTTCTGCTGTAGAATAGTTTGGCTGGGTTCAGAGTCCCAGCTGTAACCTATATCTGTGATTCTTGCTTTTTTTTTTTCTGCATTTAAAAAAAAAAAGAAGAAGAAAGTATTATTTAATAGATCTTTCTGCTTTATTAATGTATAGTTTACTTTTTTACCTGCAAATCTCAGGTAACTAACTTCTAACTAACTCCTAACTTCAGTTTGGTCTAAAAGCTGGTGAGTTGATTGACGTTAATGCTAGTGTTGTAAGCTAAAGACTTGGTATTTATTTCCAGTAATGTAACCACTGTGACTATGTGCCAGTTAAGACTAATATTCATTAGCTTTAGAATCTTTCAAGACTATAAATGGAAAGTGGGCCTTCAAACCATAAAATTGACCATATTGAAGTCAGCCATGTAAATATTTGAAGTACTGTTTATGCCTATTTGTGGACTTGCGTCGACTTTCTAGGGCTGGTAGGTGTACAGATGACAAAAGAAAAAAAGTTACAGCCTGATCAAAACGCCACTGAAGTCTCAAAAAATATTTTCTTAGTAATTGCAATGATACGTATTTAGGTTAGACACATGAAAAATCTCGGTCAGGGCAGTTAGTGGAACACACAAACTTATTTATGTATGTGATTTTAACTGTAAAGTTATCTGTTACTTTGTTGACAGTGAAATCAATTTGACTTGTTTAAACAAAAAAATGAAGTGCTGTATGTAACATTTTACAAATATTGGTTTTCTAGGAGAGCGTGGAGATTATCAGGAGTGTGTATTTATAAATTAATTAATCCCAAACAGATTTAAAATCAAGTCATACGTTAAAGCTGTGAGCAAATATTGGATGTAACATTACACTTTCAGGTGTTTACTTACAAAATATAATGAAAAAGATAATACTCTTAAAATGACTTGATGTTTCTTCCAAACAGACATATATAAGTGCATTTTCTACTTTGGAGGGATGGCTACAATAACAATTTAAACAATAACTTAGTGTTAAAAAATGCCTGCTCATCAGGGGGTCGTGTTTTCTTAGGCATGCTTTTTGAATACACCATACTGTAGGAGACCTTCTTGTAGTGGAATTTATAGGTGTGATTTAACTTACCCCTGCCCTTTTTTTTTTTTTTTTTTCTTTTTTCCTTAAATATTGTGCTGAATAATCAATCGTATGCCCTTGTTAAACCACCAAAATAAAAGTTTAACTCATTCCTAGAAAATCATTCTTTATGCAGAAAGCAGTAATCGGATTCCTAATTATATTCCATTTCTAGCGTTTTGGGGGTATTTTGCAAAGCTCTCAATAGAACTTAGAAATTGTAGGGGAAGTCCTGGCTGTGGTGAAATAATTAGAAGTTTAAATAGTAGTATCAATAGAGTAAAAACTTTCTCTTTTAAGTGGTGAACCAAGCAAGTCACTCAATTTATGTGTTTTCTCACTTACAGTCCTTGCTTTAATCCCACCATATGTGCCTGCTTTGCAGGTGTAGTAGTAAAATCTGTTTTCCATATAAGACCTGTGTTACTAAGTTTAGTTCATATGGCTAGTATAAGAAAGCAGACGTGGAATTTAAAACACTTACTAAACAATCTGTTATATACTACAGTTCTCAAGTAATTAGTTGTTCCCATATCTGCCAATTATAGGAAATTTTTCAATCCTTTTTTGCCAGATACTTTTTTTTTTTTAAAAGCTGAAATAGTTTGTGCTTCAACTTAAGGCTTGGCTAAATGCACTTGAAACAAGTTATTTGTTTGTTCTTTTAAGGTATTACATTGTTTTAAGTTGAAAGTACTTCCTATTTTTTTCATCAGGAAAAAAACCCCTAAGACTTCTGCTTAAAGGAAAAGAAATAATAAGAAGAAATCTGTAGGGCATTGCAACCTATTCAGATAGTCAAGAAATTATTTTATTCATGCATCAAGAAAGGGAACTTAAAGAAATAAAGAACCTTTTGGATTAATACTGACTGAAAATTTTACAATGGGACAGTTTCTGCTGTCCTAAAGGGTGTTGTAGGACAGCTCTGACAGAGAATAGATTACACTCCATGCTTTGTTGTGGGTTTTTTAACTTTGTTAATTTAAGCTTCAGCCCTGGGGTTTACCTTTGAATTGTCTTGTGTCCATTTATAGGGTTTTTTATGGTCTAGGAAGTGCATTCTTTTCAATTTTTGAAAGCATAGTTCTGAAGATCCTCAATGATGGTGAGTTTTGAGGTACCTTGAAGTGCTGATTGCTAGAACTTATTTAACTTTATTGCACACAGCTGGGCAGGCTGCGCAGAAGAGGTTACTGTGAGGTGACAGGTGACTTCATACACTGAAGCTAATAAATCTTTGAGATGCTAGGGGTACTCAGTGTGCTTAGAAAGGTATTCTCATGCATAGGATGTTGTCAGGTTTATTTATATAACAGTTATTATCTGACGATGATTAAATATTACCAAAGTCTTATGCAGATCGATAAACTTCAAAGCAAAGGAGTTTCCAAAGTTGAACGCCCATTATTGTGCACCCATAATAATGACTAAATTACCTTGTGTTCATTTTTTGTAGCAGGAAATAATAATTAGCATTCTTAACCACCATGCACACACAAAAACCAAAGTCACTTGCTAGGTGCATCCATAAGTTGAGCATGCAATTGTGGAAAAAACTGTCCTAAGGGTTTGTGTTGGGGTAGAGTTAATTTACTTCGTAGTAACTAGTATGGGGCTATGTTTTGGATTTGTGCTGAAAACAGTGTTGATAACACAGGGATGTTTTAGTTACTGCTGAGCAGCGCTTACACTGAGTCAAGGCCTTTTCTGCTCCTCACACCACCTCACTAGAACTACCAGCTTCTTTGAGATGCTTCTTATTTGGCAGCGCTCTATTTAGAGGTAAACAGCTTCATGGCTTATTAGAAATTGTTCAGAAAATAAGCATAGTCCTTTGAATCTAATATTAGAGGGTGTATAGTGGGAAGCCTTTGCTTTCTGTTGCAACTGTAGAGAGGTGGGAATTGGTCTCTTCTCCTAAGTCACAGGTGATAGGACAAGAGGAGAAGGCCTCAAGTTGCGCCAGGGGAGGTTCAGGTTGGATATTAGAAACAATTTTTACACTGAAAGGGTTATTAAGCCTTGCAATGGGCTGCCCAGGAAGTGGTTGAGGCACCATCCCTGGAGGTCTTCAAAAGACAGGTTGACAATAGTGCTTAGAGACATGGTTTAGTGATGTGGGGGGTTCTTTTATATGGTTTTCTTTTGGTTGGTGTTTGGTGGGGTTTTTTTGTTGTTTGTTTGTTTTTTTTTAATCAGAGTTAAGTTGATGGTTGGACTAGATGGTCTTAAAGGTCCCTTCCAACCTAGACAATTCGATGATCCTAACTGAGCTGCTGTAACAAAACTTGGATATCTCATGCTATTTCACAATAACAGGGTGGATGAGTGAAAGGTCTCTGAAAACGGCTGTTGAAAGAGAACTGCCCACCTATTTGGAATCATAGTATAAAGTAGTTTGGAAGGGACTTTCTGAGGTCATCTAGTCCAATGTCTTCCATAAAGCTTGACTGACTAAATTGGGTCACTTGGGGACTTGTTGCAACTTAGCATGTAGTTCTGGGGCAGCGTAAGCTTCTAGGCCACCACAGTTCTTTCTAAATTGTGTGGTTTCATGTGTGGTTTTTTCCTCTCCCTGTAGATTAGTGCTGTGTAGAAATCCTGTTCAAGGGGTTTGTAGGCTGAAAACAGCTCATTTTTCTTTGTTTTTGGGGAAAGAGAAGACTGTTTCTGTTTTGTGCACCTCTTGATCTACAAATACGAGGAGGAATGATGGGGATGGGTGAAGAGGGAGAATAGAGGCAAGGCAGGACATCCGTAAAACTTCACACCCCATTCTTTCTTTGTACCTCTGTGGAGTACAGTCCCAGTGATGTTTGTGGAAGAAGAACTGACTGCCAAACTTTCCCAAACAAAATCATTGTTGACATGACTTAATTATAATTCTGTTTTCTTTCAAATACAGCAAGTAAACTTTCAAGAATGTCTGAATACAAGATAAACTAGAATTGGTATGGGAAAAGAAACAAGAAAAAGTCTTTCAGATCACAGTCATTCTTCGGGGGTTTGAAAGTAGTTTACTGTCTTGCTTTTAGAATAAGCTGTACAACTTCTAAGCTAAATCAGCTCTCCAAATGAGTTCAGAATGTAAAAGTATTAAGTTTTCTAGTGTGTATCTAAACATGGGTATACATTTTCTAACTTTTACAATACTGTCCAATTGATGTACATGTACTCTTTACTCCCCTTACAAGGGTATAGGAGGTGAGTTTGATTTATTCCACCAGTGACCTTGGGCATGTAGCTTTAACCTTAGAACAGGCTAAGCTATTTAAGGTATAGGTAGTTCTTCTGCCTGGAGGAAAGGCATTTTCCATCAGTTTGGAATGCTTCCCTGGCATCCTTCTGGCAATGTTCTACCACTTCGAGAAAGTCTTTACATGTCATTTTGTGAAACGCCAAGGATGTGTGTGTCTCTTATATTACAGAAATAACCCAGAGTCAAAGATGTCCTGTGTCATGGTCTGCACCTTTAATATTGCTGTCAGACCGTTGTAGCAAACAATAAATTGCAGTTTGAAGAGAAAAGAAAAAAGCCAGTTAGTCTTGAGCCTTGCATTGTGTCAAGGAATGGAAAAAAGTAACAGATTCCTTAGGTCTGCATCATGGCTGGTGCCACTTTAAATAATTTAATGTAAAGGGGTGCATTACTCGCCTGTGATAACATTTTTTTTGTCCTCTGGAAGGGAATTTCATGACTTCAGGAGATATTGGCAGCGCAGGCTTTGAATTAGGAAAGAAAGAAAAATGGGGAAGTGTAGTAGATGCCTTTCATATTCTGTAGTCTCAAAGTCTCATTTGTGGCCTCAACAGGTGTTTGGTCTAAAAACTGTTGAAGTGAATACATTCCAACAGAGTATCCTTGGTAGAAAGGCAATAACAGTGAATTAATGTCTCCTTGAGGGCAAGGATTTCAAGGTTTTTGATTTTTATTCCGTTAAAACTTGCTTATTTTAAAATAATTTGTTATGAAACATAGGTATGTATGTGTGTACACATCTTGAAGTGTATACTTGAGGAACATGTAGGGAAGGACCTGGGTATTTGCTGTAGGAGAATGTTCTTAATGTCATACATTGTGAACTCAAGTAATTTAAACATTTGCAAAATGCCTCTGCAGTCAGAACTTATGATCCAAAATAAATGGGAAATATCTTCAACCCCCTCATTATCCTTTACTTTTTTTTCTACTTCAACCAGAGGTCTTTTGAAACCTGTTGAAACCACTCTGAGAGTATTATTTGGGTGATGTAAAGCTCTGATAATTTACAGTCCTCAATTTAAAATTGCTTGCAGTTGAAGTACTGGAAAATCACTCCTGAAATATTTGTCTTTTTAGTTGTTTTTTTTTTTTCAAATTGGCAAAAAATAGCTTCAAACCCCCTTAAATTATGAAAATGTCCTCTCTTTTCCAGGTGAAAGTTACGTATGTGCATCCAATGAACCGTATCGCAAAGTTGATTACACCAAGAATGTCAATCCAAACTGGTGTGTGAACATAAGGACTGGATCCACTCGATCCTTGACATCTTTGTCATCTACAAAGAGTGAAGTGAAGGAGAGTAAAGACTTCATTAAACCCAAGTTAGTGACTGTTATTAGGAGTGGAGTAAAACCACGGAAAGCTGTGAGAATTCTGCTGAATAAGAAGACTGCTCACTCCTTCGAACAGGTCTTGACTGACATCACAGAAGCCATTAAGTTAGATTCGGGTGTAGTCAAGAGACTTTGTACACTGGATGGAAAACAGGTAGGAGAATAAATTGCTGTGACCATCTAATAATTGTGAGTTAATCAGAGCTTCTTTGGTTTTGGAACTTGAATTTGAATACTTGAGAATAAATTGCTGTGACCATCTAATAATTGCGAGTTAATCGGAGCTTCTTTGGTTTTGGAACTTGAATTCTTGTAGCTGTATATGCTTTAACCTGCTTCTGAAAAAGGAACAGTTTAATAAATGGCAAGTTTAAAATTTAGTATTAAAATATTAATATCTGAAAAAAATTAAAATTATATGTAGTGCAAAAGAAGTTGACCGCTTTGCATTCTAAGGAAAAAAAAAAAATTAAATATCTTTTTTGTATACTAACCCTGTTGCATTGCTAAAAAAGTGCCTGTTGATTAAGTGATACGGTTTAGTAGAAACATTTGAAAGCAAATTTGTTAAAATACTGTGTGTTTTCAGAAGCAGAGTCATGGTTTCAGACAACTACATAGGGCTGAGTGGTATAAGAAAAATATTGCTGCCTCCTTCTATTTCACTTCCACAGATTGCTATTTATGTAGCTAAAGGACTGAAATGTCTTTCTGGAGGTAGTAATTGACATGGTCTAAGGTCAAGAATTTTATCTGAAATGAAGAATTCTGGGGGGTGGTTGTATTTTTTTTTTAGTTTTAGCACTGCAAAAACCTGCTGCCAGGATCAATGCTGCAGTAGGTCTTTTATTCTCAGTTGGAATGTACAAATGAGTGGTCCATAGAATGTTCTGCTGCACCAGGTAAGTGTTGGGGATGCATTTCTGTTGATCAGTCAGATTAATGACTTGGCCCTCCGTGGAAGCAGGACTTTGATACTTGATACTTTTATTTGATACTGATATGGAACTTCAGCAGCATTGTGTCTTTAGTGATACAGAGCAACACAGGCCACAAAGTAGATTATATTCAGTATCAGGTACCTAGACTATTGTATTGTTGCCTAACTATTAGGATCCTTGTTCATTCAGCAGGTATTCTGCACATCTGCCCATTTGCATGAACTGCTTGTCAAATTTTCAGTTGCATTCCAATAGGTATGGGAATTCAAATAGGCACCAACTTGAATGTAAGAAGTTCCACCTAAAGATGAGGAGGAACTTCTTTGCTGTGAGGGTGGCAGAGCCCTGGCAGAGGCTGCCCAGGGAGGTGGTGGAGTCTCCTTCTCTAGAGACATTCAAACCCACCTGGACACATTCCTGTGCAATCTCCTCTTGGTGGACCTGCTTTGGCAGGAGTTGACTAGATGATCTCCAGAGGTCTCTTCCAACCCCATGGGATTCTGTGAATTTTTGTTTTCAAGTTTTTTATAATGGTTGTAATCCTGTAGACTGCTTAAAAACGAGCTTTTTGTGTTGAAAGTTGTTAGCAAATCTGTTGGAGAAGTAGTGCACTTTCTCATATTGTCTCAATGAGGTCTGTCTCTCTGGTTATGTTCTCTGTGCTGTGGATCCACTTGTTATAATTAAGTATTTGAACTTATTCTGTTCTTTGGTATTAAATATAGCGAGGCAAATGCGTCACTGAGACTCTCAATTTTCAGTGTTTGGCGGCACTATAATGTGCTCTTTAGTTCTTCTAATAGGTTTGATTTTTAATGAGATTTGTTAACAAGATTTTTTTAAGAGAGAGCCTTTTCTAGGAACATCCAAAATGTGATTTAGTCATGTTTAATTTAATTCATAATAAAATAGCTTTGAGGATATTTATTATGCAGTAATTAGTCTCTGCTGTCCATGAAGTCTTCTGTTACTGTCTCAGATAAAATGATTTTAATCTTCTCAAGCAAGTAGATAGAAAGAGTCAGGAAAGGAAACTGCAAAAAATAGAATTCTCAGTTCAGATTCACCTCTATTAATACAGTAGAAACTCACTGGTCTGCATTGATGTGGAAGATGCAGTAGTACATCGGGGATCAATAAAATTAATTAACATTAAATCTGACATATGCTGCTTGCACATTACCATCACCCTGTTGCAAATGGAGTGATGCACTTTGCTCGTACAACACGATAAATTGATATAAAATGGCGATTTAACAAAATCTGATAGTAAATGCCACAGCGGTTTCATGAGATTTGATGGCAAGGTGCACTTGGTTATTTACTGCATAGAGGACAGGGTCAGACAAAATTGACAGGGAGACCTTTGTATTGAGTCGTGAGGTTCAGAGAGGACCCCTTGCTTTCTAAACTCCTTCTCAAGGTGTGGCTGGATCCAGTCCTAGTCCCAGACACGGTTGATGGCTTATGTCTGAAGGGTTATATGTGTACAATCGATCAATGATATAATCTGAGTGAAGCTTCAAAGTTTAGCATGCTGTTAGTCTCTTCACGGAGCATCTGTTGTGGCAGGAAAATCTCTCAGCCTTGAGGAGTAACTGTGAGAGGTGCCTGCTGCCGTGCAGGAGAACTCAAAGGGCTCTTGGGCTGTTGACTATTTATTGGGGTAAGATGATTGATTTATAGTCATATTTGCATTTCAACCACAGTATCAGTACTGTGGTTAGGTGAGCTTGTTGCCCTAAATTAGCCCTTGGCTATTGTGCTGTTATCTGCCTCCCCCGGACCCACTTTGAGCTGGGTGTAGCCATCAAGACCAGACACTCCCATTGTGACCACCATGGGTGGTTATTGCTTGGGCAAGGTTAAGGGAGGTCAAGGTCAGGTTGGGGTTTGGGGGGAGTACGGAGTCACACACTCATGGGGGATGATGGGTGTCTTCAGTTCCTAGTGAGGATGACCAATCATTGGTAATGCTCCAGAATAAGTGTAAGACTTCAAATGGCTGCAGAACCTCCTCCTGCCCTTTGATGGTAAGGGCAATAACCAAACTTGGATTGCAGACCCAATCATTGGTAATGCTCCAGAATAAGTGTGAGACTTCAAATGGCTGCAGAACCTCCTTCTTCTGCCCTTTGATGGTAAGGGCAATAATCAGACTTGGATTGCAGATGGAGATGTTCTCAAGCAGGATTGGGAAATCCCTAGTTCTCCCTGCAAATAGCTGCTTATTACGACTGCCTGGCTGTGTAAACTGTTTCAGCAGTTGTAGTGCATAAATGTGGAGATGTTCCTTCCATTTGGAAGACAGACTTTTCCATAGACCTTGGAAAGGAGCCTTTGGTCCATAGTGTAATCTTGATTTAAGTGGTCGCTGCGTAGAGCGCCCCAGATAGAAGACCTACAGCTTTAAACACCCTCATAATAAAAGCTTCCTTCTGCTTATCTAGGAGGAGACTTCTGGGGCTCTTTTGTTTGTTTCTTTTTCTCCAAAATGAAGGGCTGACCCCAGGTTTAGGCAATAGGGATTTTTTTATTTTTTTTTCTTTTGTTTGTTCGTTGCTGGTATATGTAGAGGTTGGTGCCCAAGGGCTTTGTGGGGTTTGGCAAATAACAAGTTGCGTTGCTGCCAATTACCAATTGGTGGAAATTTCTGAGCCTATTTTCTCTAATGTAGTAATTGCTTATTCTTCTGAATCTGCTAGGAAGGCAGATCTTTTATGTTCATTGTAGTGTTGGCACAGCTTGAAAGGCAACCATTAAAAAAAAAAAAAAAGAGACATTTTGTAAATGGCTATGTTCCTATAAATGTAGCACTTGTGTTTCTCAAGGTTTTGGTTTTTTTCTTTTTGCAGCTCCTTCATATATTTATCTCTGAGAAAATACACATTTTTTGCATTTTTTGGTGGGTGAACAGGTTTAGGTTGTATTTTCTGTTTAATGCAGAATTAATGCTGAAATTGAGGTGTTTAAAACATGCATGTATAAAATTTATATCCATGTATTAGGGATTGTGTTGTTCTGTTAACTTATGGGGCAATTTTATTTTTCCAGTAGAAATGCTTAATATGTGTAGTAAGAAATGGTCATGAAACCAGTGACCTGTGGAGAAATCTTATTAATTTTGAGCAGTACAACAATATTCTCCTTGATTATTGTGTATGAAGACAATTATCTAGATTCTAATTGTAAGATTTTATAGGAGCAGTACAACAATATTCTCCTTGATTATTGTGTATGAAGACAATTATCTAGATTTAAATTGTAAGATTCTATAGCATTTGCAAGGTTTCCTTATTATCTTCAGTTTCAATATGGATGCTGAAACTTAAAATATTAGCGTTTTGTAGCCTCAAGTACAGATATATAGCATTTGCAAGGTTTCCTTATTATCTTCAGGTTCAATATGGGTGCTGAAACTTAGAATATTAGAGTTTTGTAGCCTCAAGTACAGATAATGAAGACAATTATCTAGATTTAAATTGTAAGATTCTATAGCATTTGCAAGGTTTCCTTATTATCTTCAGTTTCAATATGGATGCTGAAACTTAAAATATTAGCGTTTTGTAGCCTCAAGTACAGATATATTTTTTTTTTTTAACTACATTGATGCAAGGCTGACTTTTAAGCTGTTGAGCAACGAACTTTTTCTGCCTCCCAAGACTTTTGCGGTGGTTTCTATGTAAGGAAAAATAGCCTAGTTACTTTTACAGGAATAAACTCTGCAGTGCAGGCTCTGCTATTCCAGTCTTTGTGCTTCTTGACATTGAGGTTTGCCTAATATATTTGCTTGACCAAAGTGTTTTCCTTACTTGGCTGCATGTTTCCTTTCTGTTCTTTGCTGGAGTCTGTCACTATCCTACTGTGAAGCAAGGACAGTCAGGCTGAAATTTTTCCAGTTGGGAAGTTAACCCTTCATCATCTTGGAAGAGAATGGAGGATTTCGCTCTTGCTAAACAAATTTCAAGTTTCAGTCATTGTTACCTGCATTAATTGTTTAAAAGAATATAATATATGGGGGTGGGTGGGAAATTTCCCGTGAGAAGCTCAGAAAAAGCCATCCAGAACTCTGAAGCATGAGTTATTTGAGACACAAAAGAAAATTACATCTTCACTCCAGGAAGACAGTAGCTTTTTAAGCTTGATTTGTGTTGCAGCGTCATGGATTAATATCCATAACAGGATTGAAAAGGTGGATGAGCCACCTTTTCTATACTCCATTCCCCAAATAGTGAGAACATACCACAGATAAGCCTTATTTTAAAAGATTTTTTTGATGGGCCACAGTTATGTTGGTGGCTATCTCTGAAATCAAAAGCTCCCTAATTTTCTTTTAATCAAATTTTTCATAAGCTGCTCATTAAAAGTAAATGGGTTACTAAAGGAAATGGATATTGCATTTGGAAGTATGCATCAGGCTCATCATGCTCTCCTCTCAGTATTTTTTTTTATTTTCCCATGGCAGATTTGAAGATTCTTAGTAGAGGTGATAGCTTCTGTAAATTGAATTTTGTTTGCTTTGTATTAAGTAGATGAGTGGGAGCTATTAACATATTCATCATAGAGGGCAGAAACCAAACCAAGGGATGAGCAGGAGACCTCTCGATTATTAGTACAACTGATATTCCCAATATTCTTGTTTCAGTTCTTTTGGCACACAGGCTTCTGTCATTTAGATCTGAAAATCTCCATGAATATAGTGTTTTTACCAGAATCTTAATCTCAGTGAGAGCTGACTATCTAGTACTGAGGCAAGTTTCAGAACATACGAATTTTGTTTTTCTCAGTTTTCCAGTTTTGCCTGTGAAATCATACTTGGATGAGAATTCTTTTTTTAAATAATTTTATTACAGTGAGCTGGGTTGGTTTAGCAAATATTTACCTTTAGTTCAATTCTCTCATATCTCGTGATAGTGGAAAGGCTACTTGGTTTTTAACTGTTTCTTATTCATCAGCAGTACACTTTTTTTTTTTAAGGAAGTAGGAGTTAGATGTACGTGTTTGTTTTTTTTAAAAGTGTCGTTTAATTGTATTGTTCCATCACTGTCTGATATCTCATTGCAGGCTGAGAAACAACTGTAATAGAAGCTCACTATTTAATGTTTATGTTTATTTAATGCTATTTAATGTAACTGCTAAATGTTAGCAGGCATTATGTGTAGTTGAAACCTACTGAAACCAAAAGAAGTCTTTACCTTACGTCTCAGGCTCTAGCCTAGTAGAGGCGCTTTCACAGATATATTGGAAATAGCACAAATGTTAATTCCTGCTACAGGCAATTTTGCAAGAACAGTGAAAGCACCAACTTTTGTGCAGTTTTAATTCTGCCAAAATTTAAAGCAGCACTTTAAGGTGAAACATTACAATAGCCTGCAAGTACAAGGGGAAAAATCCCTTAACCCGTTGTATTCCTCACAACTCTTAAGAAGGTTTATCTATTGTTATAGACGAATGTCAGTGTTGGCTGCAAAGTGAGTGATTCTCTGCATTGCAGATCCCGCAGATGTTTGGCATTTGTGGGTGAGGAGTCTTTTTTCATCTAGCCTTAAAATGTTGAGCCGGAATGGCAGACCCTGCATTCATCTTAAAGGCTGAGGGTCAGAAGAGGTAGAGTCAACTTTTAGAAACCAGTTTAAAGTTTGCCAAACAAACCACAGCGTAGGACTTGGCGATTTGCTGCTATGGATATGATTGACTATACAACTACTAAAGAGTAAATATGTTGTATAGAAAGGCTTTTCAGAATTTAGAATTGCCCAGGCCGGAAGGGACCTCCAAAGGTCATCTAGTCCCACCTCCCCGCAGTCAGCAGGGACACCCCCAACTAGACCAGGTTGCCCAGGGCCTCATCGAGCCTCACCTTGAATATCTCCAGGGATGGGGCCTCAACCACCTCCCTGGGCAACCTGTTCCAGTGCTCCACCACCAATTTGGGGGTGATGTTCACAAGAAAAAGCAGGATAATCTGCTTACATGGCAAATTACGCAACTGAAAGTTATGTCTACTCTGTGGGATAAAAAAAAAAATAAATAACTACAGTCTTTATATTGGTTTATGAGACTTAAATACCAGCAGAGTGTGTACAACATCGAATGGGAGAATGGGAACAGGACCATTGCCTCTGAGACCTCGTCATGCAGCAGTGGATAGTGTTGCAATATTGACTCGAAGGATGCACATATATTGTTGGTTTGGTGGTTTGTTCTTTTGTTTGTTTTGAGCTTTTTTAGCTGACAAGAGTCCACAAGCTAATATTGTGTGAGAAACAATAAAACATATTGGTGGAGATGCAACCAGAAGTAATATTTAAATTGTCTTTAAAAGAGAGAGAGTAGAACGTCTGAGAGAGACACCTTCCAGGAGAATAGGAACTAAGTGGCCTTGGAAATTAAATCAGAAAAGATACTCACAGTACAGAGGAGGAAAAGAAAAGCTTGTACTAGATGTTGTCAAAAATAATGTTTCTCATTCACTCGATAGACATGAGACACAACTGATATGGAAGAGTTAAAGATTACTTTCCAAGGCATAGAAAAACCCTGAGAAACAGTATAGAGGAGTCCTGGAAGAGTCTATTTGTCCTACAGCTGGTGCTTGTTGGATGAGATGAGTGTTCCTAAGGTTGAGCTAAATAAAATTCACTCTGAGACTTCTGGGGAGAAAATTGAGGAAGCAATATCATGAATCACTTGTGGATGGCTGGCTGGATCCTTTTCCCCTTTTATGAGTACATATGAAAGAGTGGAATACCTTTATTACCTGGAAGTTGGAAAGTTCCACGTTATTTGGTACAGCCACCTTTATATGTGTTATATGCCAGAAGGGCTCTGACAGCACCTGCCTGTTCAGGGAGCCTGCTGTTTTGGGTTGAGCTCAGGACACAAAATGCTTCAACGGTGTATGATGTGCTGTTTTGGGGAGGAGTTGGTTTTTTGTTATTGTTTTTTTAACAATAAAGAGTTATGAAACAATGACTTGACTGAGGAGAGAGACAAGAAGAAGAAAACAGTAATAATAAGAAGAAAACAATAGTGGGTGCTTTCTTCTATCTGAAATAAGCTTTTTGAAGCTGTCTTTTTTTATCAGTCAGGGAATCATGGCAATCTGTGGTCTAGAAAATTGCTCTTCTAACTGGATACACAGTTGTTATTCTGCATGATTATTGATGAGTCACTGCCAAACTGGAATTTTACATTGAGTAGGGGTCAATGATTGTGTGTTTGTACTAGTCACTGTAAATAATCTGGAAGATGGAATGGAGGATTTGCTTAATAAGTACAAAGAAGACACCAAAGAGATGAGCTGCAGGAAATGTCAACAACAGAAAATTAGACTAATTTGGACAAACTGCAGAAATAGCGTAGGATAAGGCAGGTTGAGTAATCTTAGACTCAGTGGTTATTAACAGTGCAGATAGGAAATGGCAAGTAGTTCTGGTTGAAGTTGTGAAGGATCACAGCTGAAGAGGAATTAATGGTGCCAATGGTTGTGCACGGAAGAAGAAAGCCAACAGCAATATAGAAGGTATGCTCAATCATCATGTTTCTGATGTACATGTCAGGTGGCCATTCTGCTCTGTCTCACTCAATGTAATGATAGCAGCAAGAGACAGATTTGTTATGGAAAATCCAGGCAAGAGTACAAAGAATTAAGAAAACATATTATGTGAAGAAAGATTGAAGGAAATGGAATTGCTTAGACTAGAGAAAGATTGTCAAGTTTTCAGGGCACGAACAAAAAAACCTATCAGCACCAAAAAAAAGGGAATGACTTCTGTGTCTTCCCTGCGTATAGGAAAATAAATAATAGGCTTAAAGTTAATCAAATCCAGTAGAACTCAATGGTAAATAGTCACTGTAAAATCAAGATTAATGAAGAGGTGATTTTTGTTGGAGCAGATAAATAGGGTTTTAACAGTCTCTGAGGTTTCTGAAAACTTTTTTTATTTGTTATTTGAGTGTTTTCCATAGCTGAAGACTATCTACAACTTTGGAAGAGCTGTTGAGCTAGAGATAAAATAGCAAAAAATCTGAATGCCAGTTAATGTTAAAATGTGCATGTATACACATCTGCATCCCACAGAGAATTCATACAGCATGGTTTACAGTTAGAGTAAGTTTTATCCCAATGCTAGCAAACCTCTTCTAATATTTGATATGGAAAATTATGTAGGGGAAGTTGGGCTTATACTAGAGGCTTGAATTGTTTCGGAGAACAACCACGGGAAGATGTCTGTTTAGTCAGTGTGGGATATGTACCTTGCAAGTCTAAGGAAAACAAAATAATTAAAGTGGCCCTAGTCTTGAGGAAGTCCGTATGATAGGAAATTAATTCATCTACGGACACCGCTACGTGATATTTTTGTTCAGACTTTCAATGGGTGTGCTCAGAACTAAAAGCCATTGGTTATTTATTGCTGGAAGAAAGGAGGAAATAATGTACTCAAGCAGAGGAGATAATTCTGGCCTCTGTCTGTGAAGAGAGAAATGTTCCCATCTGTAGTTATTTATGGAAGGAAATGTTATCTGAAACTAACCTGAAATTAACTGTGCCCTGTCATAGATGCAGAGATCTGAAAAGTACCCTAAATATGAAAATACAGAGATCTTCTTCCCGCTACAAATCTTGTCATGGAACACTTTCTAAAGCAATTTCATTACATGGAGTGGTTCGAAGGCCACAGGCAGATAATTTGTGATTTAGGATTTACCCTAGAAAATATTTACAGTTTTCATCAGAGTTGTCACAGGATCATATTACCAGTGCAGTTACCATTTTGGTGAAAAAATAAATAAATGCAAAATGGCAAAGATTTTGTTCAAAAGTAACAAAATTATGATGCTTCAGGTGCTACAGAAAAAGTATTAAAAAAGCAACAGAACCTTGATCATCTAATGAGTCGTCTCAGAAGAGTGTCTTAAGCTGGGAGTGAACAATAATGCTGAGGAAGCTCTTCAGCTTTGTTGCATATGCAAAAAATAAAGGTCATGCTGTTTGGAATGGCTACAGTCTAGTGCTGGAAAACTGGGCTGTCTGAAACAAAGGTCTTTAGAATTTCTTGTCAGGGTTGGGTAGGGACAGAGAACCCCCTGTATATTGTATATTACATTCTGGACATCAATAATCAAAAATATAGTATGAATAAAGTAGAAAATGTACATCTCTTTCCTCACTACAAAGGTATGTAATTCTGGTTTTGGGGATGTGGTGTAATTTTACTGAGATTGTAATGGCTGGCGTCCACTGGGAGTGAATTTAATCTTTCTCAGCAAGGTGAGGTTTAGATATGTAATTAGTAATACCCACTGCCATCAAACTACCAGATCGGTGAAGCGGGCTGTTAAAATAATAGACTATTTTTCATGATGAATGGAAAATCAGACCATGATTCCAAGTCGGCACTTTTAAATTTCAGCATGGCAACTGAACAAAATTGCTGATATTTTAAGCTAATGGCGAGCATGTGTGTTCTGTTAAAAGTGACATCCAACTTGCTGGAGTCTTTGTGGATCTACGGAGAGGATAAATCCTACTGGGTTTTCAATTTTTGTCTGTGCACACGAAGACCTGACAGCACTTAATAAAAAATGACATGCTGCACAGGGTGGGAAACAATCACTGGGAAAACGGTGGCGTCACCAGTAGTAACGCTGTATCTTGGTTGATGTGTGATTACAATAATTTTAGTGTTGGGTTACAGAAATGGTGTGTGTAGCTCTTGGAATAAAAGAGGGGTATGCAGTCATTGTCTGCCATCTGCCATGCTAAAGATGGAATCACATGACTTGGAAACTAAACCTTGGGAATTTGTCGTGTCCCGCTGAGCCTGGCCATTAACAGATAATTAGTCTGGTAAAAATCTTTTGAATTCATTCTGCAGCTGTCATATGCCAGATTACGATTTGTGTCACAGGTTCCTCATTACTTTGAGATTTTTGCTTTTTTTTTTTCCTGTAGTTAAATTACCCTGTGTTACTTCAGTAAACAATTCTTGCACAATTAAACATGCAAACTTTTCTTTAAGAAGCCTCTTAAACCTTACAATGCAAAGCTGTGCAACAACCACATATGAAAGGGTTTCAAGGTTGAATTTTCTCCATTCCTGTTTGTAACACAGTCTGTAAACAGACTTTCTAGTTTTAAGGTTTGTCTTTCACGTTGTCAGGTTGATGGATCTGTTCTAGGAGCTGCTTCTTGGTTGGCTGCAATCAGATTGTCAGCATCTCTTAAATCCATAGAAGCAAAAGTACTGAAATCTTAAAATATGAACTTTTCTTCTAGATTTGTACCAGTTATTAAGAAAAATAGCATTTTATTCCATAATAAATTAATGGCAGGAAACATGAAACACTTTGTCAGCAAGAGGAAAGGGTGTATTCATCTTTAATGTTTAAAATATTGCTAGCTGATTAATTTGCAATGAACCTTTAAACACAGTAGTCTGAAGACTCTGAAGAGAAAGTGGTGTTGAAGTAATAGCAACACAACCCAACATTTAAAAGCAAAGAGCTTCCCAGCACTTCAAATGGAATAATCACCCTGTTTGTGGCTTGAAGTTAGTAAGCTTTGCATAGGAAGGAGTGATACTCAGTATCTTCACTTTAGACAGTGAAATTTAGTGTTCTTGTAGCACTTTTCTTGTTTACAAGAATCAACAATCATTTTCTTCTGTTGTGCAAATACACAATCTATGCCGTGTTCTTAAATATGTATTTTGTTCCTATTTTTACTGATATGTGGCACAGTCTCTACTTTTCTTGTTTACAAGAATCAACAATCATTTTCTTCTGTTGTGCAAATACACAATCTATGCCGTGTTCTTAAATATGTATTTTGTTCCTATTTTTACTGATACGTGGCACAGGGTATCTCTGCACGTCTACACGTTTCTTAAATCCCTCCAGGGATGGTGACTCCACCACCTCCCTGGGCAGGCCCTTCCAGTGCCTGACCACCCTTTCAGTAAAGTCATTCTTCCTAATATCTAATCTAAATCTCCCCTGCTGCAGCTTCATACCATTACCTCTGGTCCTGTCATTATTCCTTTGGGAGAAGAGGCCAACCCCCACCTCCCTACAACCTCCTTTCAGGTAGTTGTAGAGGGCAATGAGGTCTCCCCTCAGCCTCCTCTTCTCCAAACTCAACATGCCCACTTCCCTCAGCCTCTCCTCATAGGATTTGATCTCCAGACCCTTCACTAGCTTGGTGGCTCTCCTCTGGACACGCTCCAGCACTTCAATGCCTTTTCTGTAGTGAGGGACCCAAAACTGAACACAGTACTCGAGGTGAGGCCTCACCAAAGCTGAGTACAGTATCCTCAGCCTTTACACTGCCAAGTAATTGGGCTATTCCAAAATAAATCTAGAAATTGGACAGTGAGGAGTTCCCTTTCTGAGGAAAGGGAACACGCTGGTGTTCTTGACATCTGACTCACAAAACTCTCTCTGCAAACAAAATCCATGTACCACAATTGGCTTTATACGAGTATAAGAGGAAACATGACGCTGTGGAGGTTCCTGGTAGAGTTAAGTATTCTGGCCAGTTCTAATTGTGGCTGATGTTTTTGCCTCAAAGGGAAAAATATTCTCTCCACTGCCTTGGAGCTGAGGGGTTAAGCAGGGAAATCTGTCTGTCTTCTGTAGGTACCCTCTCCTCATAGGATTTGATCTCCAGACCCTTCACTAGCTTGGTGGCTCTCCTCTGGACACGCTCCAGCACTTCAATGCCTTTTCTGTAGTGAGGGACCCAAAACTGAACACAGTACTCGAGGTGAGGCCTCACCAAAGCTGAGTACAGTATCCTCAGCCTTTACACTGCCAAGTAATTGGGCTATTCCAAAATAAATCTAGAAATTGGACAGTGAGGAGTTCCCTTTCTGAGGAAAGGGAACACGCTGGTGTTCTTGACATCTGACTCACAAAACTCTCTCTGCAAACAAAATCCATGTACCACAATTGGCTTTATACGAGTATAAGAGGAAACATGACACTGTGGAGGTTCCTGGTAGAGTTAAGTATTCTGGCCAGTTCTAATTGTGGCTGATGTTTTTGCCTCAAAGGGAAAAATATTCTCTCCACTGCCTTGGAGCTGAGGGGTTAAGCAGGGAAATCTGTCTGTCTTCTGTATGTACCTGTGCAAGCTCAGGTATAGAAGATTAGTGTGTAAAAACTTACATATTAGGGCATATTAGTAATATTTGTGTTAGTATATACTTGTAAATTTTATAGTAAATTTTATAATATTTTATATATTTTTTTCTTAAAGCATAAATACATTAGAATCAATATTCTAAGCTTGTGGTGTCTGAGGAAGAAGATGAACAAATGATGAAATCTCTTTGACAAAGCTCTGAATGTTGTCCCTGTTGTTTTCATACACAGACTATAAAATTTCCTGCAGTCTTTGAGGACTAATGTTTGCTTAAGAACACACTTCTGGTTGAAACACTAATCCTCCTTTACTGAAAGGGAATTGTTCTTGCTTTTGGACTGAGGTATCCAAACGGATGGGTGAGAACCTCACCATTAGTTTCTGCCACACGTTATTGAGAAGCCCACGAGAGAAGGTGCAGTCCAAGATGCAAAGATGTTTGTTGAGGAGTTTTTAGGATCTGAAAGGGCTTCAAACACTCTTTGAACTAGTAATTATTATACAGATTTGCTTGGGTTTGATACATGAATACACTTTGATTTCTTTCAGCGTACTTCATCTTGTCTTCTACTTTTCAAATATATGACTTCAAAAATGTATTTATGATACTTATATTTAAGCAACTTCTTTTTCCTGCCATATGATATATCACTGAATATACAAAATTTAGAACAGCATTATAGTAATGGGTGAGTGAAGGTGTTTGATGCTGCTGTTTATGAATTACAGACACTTGGCAGGAATTTCCAAAGCAAATAGTCAGAATGAGGTAGAACTTTCTATTCCCTGAACTTGTATTTTGGAACTATTTGCCATCACAGTAGCTCCATCTTCGATATATATATATCTTAAAATATACAATATAAATGTTAATACTAGGAGTGTTCACTGGTTCTAATACTGTGTAACAATTTTCTTGTCAAAAACTGCATGTAAAGAAGTGCAGATTAGATGGGTGAATATTTTTCACCTTTTTTTTTTTTTTAAGGAGATTTTTAATCTTCATTTAAGACCTATGTAACAAATTATGATTGACACTACACATATATTAATGGAGATAAAAAAGACTTACCAAATATAATTTTGTTTATTTCAGTACAAATCAAAAGACATGAACAGCAAATTATCAGAAGCACTGAGACATTATGTGACTCTAAAAATGACTAGGAGTCTTGCACCTTTCTTAGTCTTATCTGAGGCTCTCAAGAGTTCTGTCCCAGTCCTCAGGAAGAAATAAGATTTATATGGCGTTTTTGGAGGTAAACACTAGTAGAAGTTGCCAAGTATGGGGGAAGGGCTCGTCTGAAAAATCAGCCTGATTGCTGTCTAATAAAAAGAGAAGCACCTCTAGTTTTAAAGCTATTAAAATATGATCAGCCAAAGAGAGTCTATAAGGCCAGATCACAATGATTAGAACCTTCCGTCTCTGATGACCTAATTTAATGAATGTAGTTTTTTAGTGAGAACGAGTAGAACAGTGATCTGCTTTATAAACTTGTTCAATTTTATCTGTGTATGAGGGGGGGAAAAAAATATTTTGAAGTTATGTTGGACATCTGAACTGTTAGGGTGAGTGTGTTTTTTTTCGTTCTTTACTCCTATATGGATTAGAGAAATAAAAGGTAGCCTCACAGCTAATTGGAAATTTACTGAGCTATGTCTGATTGGAGAGAGAACAGCCGGAGCACGGTGCCATCCAGCTACTAGTTCTCCTTAATCCTCCTTAGTCTAATGCATTCCTTGTATAAGTAATACTAAGTCAAGGTATGCAAAACTATTCCACTGCTTGCATATTAGTCACAAAAAAAACCCTCTGTGGGGATTTTTATCAACTCTTCCAGAATGGAAGGCTTCCAGAATGAAGAGGGACTCCAAACCTATTAATAGCCAGGCCCCCAAGGTTTCTACTTCATGCTCACGTAGCGGGGAAGATCCTTGTGTTGCACCCTAGACCTTCTTTCTTCATCTGCTGGGAGGTAGATGCAAGCCTGGTGGTCCCTAAATGCTTATCTGAAATTGAAAATTTCAGTTTATCCACCATGCTTAAATAAGGATTCCTGAATAAGTCATAAAAGCAGCTTTCACTGCATTAGCCCTGTCACCAGGGTCTTCGCTTGATGGTTGGGGTTGGAGGGCATCGTTTGTTCGTCAAAAGCCTCAGTTAAGAGAGGAAGCAGAATAGTCCATGATATTATCCAATTGAGAATGTTTCTGTCATGTAGAAACCATTTGTTACTTATTCTTCTAGTTACAAAAGCTGAATTGTAATTTTAAAATGTCAACTGGTAAACTGAGGAAAATGAGGCGCATACTTGCTCTGGCTCTTCTCAAGCGGTTGGACACAAATGCTCAATACAAATTGAGGTATGTTTTTCTGGACAACAGAAAAACTGTGAGAATGAGGCACAGGGTATTTCTGCTAAATATGACTCGCCAGTGTTTCACTGCTCTCAAATTTCCAGCATATATCTGAAATGACTTGCAAATCTTCGAGTGCGGTTTGTGTTTCGTTTTTTCCCTTCATCTGTAGCAAAGTTTATTGGTGAAATTCTCTTGGAAGAACATGTGCATAAGGAAAAAAACGCCTGTCTTCTGGCTTGTCTGCTTGATAGGTAGAAGTGGCTTTTAAATGGAACCTTTGCCTTTTCCCCAATTTATTCCAAAATTGTAAATTTTGTGTTTCCTCTCTCTCTAAAGCCAATGGGAATTGATGCATAAATACAACAGGACATATTGCTGAAATTCTCATTGCTCTGACCAAAAATGGTTTGTTGCTGTAAATACTGGGAAGGATGGAGGAGGAAAGCTAAGATCCAGTATTTTCACGTGCAGACCCAACTATAAATCCTTGTTGGTACACTAAGTAAGAATTAAAACACTTCCTCTTTTTTTATGGTGGAAAAAAAAGGTTATGTGAGGTTTGAAATTGACTTTGGAATGAACTGAAAAAGCAGTCACATGAGACGTGAGAAATAAATATTAATAACTCTTGTGTAAATTGACTCTTAGGGTTGAGGCTGGGGTTATTTTTTTTTTTTTTAAGGAGATTTTTAATCTTCATTTAAGACCTATGTAACAAATTATGATTGACACTACACATATATTAATGGAGATAAAAAAGACTTACCAAATATAATTTTGTTTATTTCAGTACAAATCAAAAGACATGAACAGCAAATTATCAGAAGCACTGAGACATTATGTGACTCTAAAAATGACTAGGAGTCTTGCACCTTTCTTAGTCTTATCTGAGGCTCTCAAGAGTTCTGTCCCAGTCCTCAGGAAGAAATAAGATTTATATGGCGTTTTTGGAGGTAAACACTAGTAGAAGTTGCCAAGTATGGGGGAAGGGCTCGTCTGAAAAATCAGCCTGATTGCTGTCTAATAAAAAGAGAAGCACCTCTAGTTTTAAAGCTATTAAAATATGATCAGCCAAAGAGAGTCTATAAGGCCAGATCACAATGATTAGAACCTTCCGTCTCTGATGACCTAATTTAATGAATGTAGTTTTTTAGTGAGAACGAGTAGAACAGTGATCTGCTTTATAAACTTGTTCAATTTTATCTGTGTATGAGGGGGGAAAAAAAATATTTTGAAGTTATGTTGGACATCTGAACTGTTAGGGTGAGTGTGTTTTTTTTCGTTCTTTACTCCTATATGGATTAGAGAAATAAAAGGTAGCCTCACAGCTAATTGGAAATTTACTGAGCTATGTCTGATTGGAGAGAGAACAGCCAGAGCACGGTGCCATCCAGCTACTAGTTCTCCTTAATCCTCCTTAGTCTAATGCATTCCTTGTATAAGTAATACTAAGTCAAGGTATGCAAAACTATTCCACTGCTTGCATATTAGTCACAAAAAAAACCCTCTGTGGGGATTTTTATCAACTCTTCCAGAATGGAAGGCTTCCAGAATGAAGAGGGACTCCAAACCTATTAATAGCCAGGCCCCCAAGGTTTCTACTTCATGCTCACGTAGCGGGGAAGATCCTTGTGTTGCACCCTAGACCTTCTTTCTTCATCTGCTGGGAGGTAGATGCAAGCCTGGTGGTCCCTAAATGCTTATCTGAAATTGAAAATTTCAGTTTATCCACCATGCTTAAATAAGGATTCCTGAATAAGTCATAAAAGCAGCTTTCACTGCATTAGCCCTGTCACCAGGGTCTTCGCTTGATGGTTGGGGTTGGAGGGCATCGTTTGTTCATCAAAAGCCTCAGTTAAGAGAGGAAGCAGAATAGTCCATGATATTATCCAATTGAGAATGTTTCTGTCATGTAGAAACCATTTGTTACTTATTCTTCTAGTTACAAAAGCTGAATTGTAATTTTAAAATGTCAACTGGTAAACTGAGGAAAATGAGGCACATACTTGCTCTGGCTCTTCTCAAGTGGTTGGACACAAATGCTCAATACAAATTGAGGTATGTTTTTCTGGACAACAGAAAAACTGTGAGAATGAGGCACAGGGTATTTCTGCTAAATATGACTCGCCAGTGTTTCACTGCTCTCAAATTTCCAGCATATATCTGAAATGACTTGCAAATCTTCGAGTGCGGTTTGTGTTTCGTTTTTTCCCTTCATCTGTAGCAAAGTTTATTGGTGAAATTCTCTTGGAAGAACATGTGCATAAGGAAAAAAACGCCTGTCTTCTGGCTTGTCTGCTTGATAGGTAGAAGTGGCTTTTAAATGGAACCTTTGCCTTTTCCCCAATTTATTCCAAAATTGTAAATTTTGTGTTTCCTCTCTCTCTAAAGCCAATGGGAATTGATGCATAAATACAACAGGACATATTGCTGAAATTCTCATTGCTCTGACCAAAAATGGTTTGTTGCTGTAAATACTGGGAAGGATGGAGGAGGAAAGCTAAGATCCAGTATTTTCACGTGCAGACCCAACTATAAATCCTTGTTGGTACACTAAGTAAGAATTAAAACACTTCCTCTTTTTTTATGGTGGAAAAAAAAGGTTATGTGAGGTTTGAAATTGACTTTGGAATGAACTGAAAAAGCAGTCACATGAGACGTGAGAAATAAATATTAATAACTCTTGTGTAAATTGACTCTTAGGGTTGAGGCTGGGGTTAGAGCCTCTTTGTGACCTTTTTTTTTTTTCCTTAGTGTTTTATATATCCATTTATAATTAATTTCAAAATGTTTTAGATGATTCATTCTCCTTCATGCTCTGAGTCATTTTTAGTCTGACTAGCATACTCAAAAAAATCTTTTTTTTAGCTCTATGTCTATGGAACTTGAATGTTTGTGAAAGGACCCTACCTGTAAACTGTCCTCAGTTGGGAGGGAATAAATTATAGTTTTTGTCTTACTCTACCAAATTTCTCTTTTAATTTGCTATAATAGAAAGTGGAGGTTTTCTATGAAATGGAAAATTAACAAGATAACTCTTATTCTTACAGTGTGTTACCAGGTTTCAGTGAAAAAAATTACATTTTTCAGTAGCATTCTTTACCGTACATGTGCTTGAGTTTGTGTATTTCATAAAATGCATAAATAAAATTCTTTTCTGAACATGTATCCTCAAAATAACAGCAAACCTAATATTTTTTACTAAAAGTCAGTACAAAAAGTTAAGCAGATTGTTCACTTTTACCATTCTACTGGACTAGATTCTTTGATGTTTAAATCTGGCTGACAGGTGTTAGAATTTGATATATTAGGTTATAGTTAAAATCTCCAAACTCACGCACAGATTTCCAACTATTTTAAAAATTAAATTCTCAGGGCAAAATATGACTTCTGAGAAGCTGATTTTCTAAAATACCTGCATATTTTCATATTTCACTAGTACATAGGTATGCTTGAATAATTAAGGAATGTTTTTTGTTTGTTTCCTGGTGATAATATACAGTTTCTACTGAAAGACAGGTGTAACATTTCAGTAATTCTAAAATTGCATCAATGTAACCATTGACTCCTTATATTATAATAGTGTTCTGACCTTATTTAGTGTCATAGTGTGGGCTTTCTATAAATAACCTCAAAATTACTCTGAATTTTCACTTGTGTTTTCGCCTCTCTTTGCAGTCTTTCCTCCAGTGTGGAATGGATTTTAGTAAAAAATGTCCATTGTAGCCTAGTGATATCAATAGGGATTGAGTTTTGGCTTTGTTGCTATAACAAATTATTGAGTAATTATGATATCTTTTAATGGCAAGTCTCTCAGAAAACCACTATGAATTTTTGGCTATGGATGTAATAAAAGTTATTTAGAAGACTATATTGAAAGAATAAGTAATCTTGCAAATTGATGAAAAATATTTCTTATTTTTAAATTGATGAAATATTGAAGCTTCCAAACACTCAAATTAGGAAAATGTAATCTCACTATGCAGGAAGGGATTTCTGTCAAATGAATCCTACTTTTTAAATGGAACTAAATTCAGGGGGTTAAAGTTTTACTTTCCTTTGGCTGATTTCACAAGCTTAATGTTAGTGAAGAATGAGTTTCTTAGGATTTGTGAAGGTGGAGATTGGAGGCGCCTTCGTGAAGTAAATGAAATGCACTTTTGCAGTGTTTCTTTAAAAGAATGTCAGCTGACAGTTTAGAAAAAGCTGATGCAGCATCTGCCACTTCACATTGGCAGGCAATAAATCCACACGGGGGATCTCTGCCTTCATTTGCCTTGGATATGAAGAGTTTACAATGAGAAATAATAAGCATGGCTTTTACTTCAGTCTCCTTGACTGAAGGAAAAGCCTTTATTTTTAAAGCCTTTATTTTAAAAATAAAAATGCCTGTGAGATTTGCAGATTTTAACAGAAAAAGTCAGTATTTGCTGTGAAATCTTTGAGTTGGCAGATGGCTGGGATACTTTCTGAAGTGCATGGCCAAGAGGGTGGCACAGTGAGGGACTGAGGATAGATATATTTGCATATAGCCCACGAGACATTAAAATTAATATGATCTCCTTTTCTAACTTCTGTGCTTGCTAAAAAGCCATAAAATACCGCATCTCTTCATAAAAATATTTTGACTTTTGCTTTTCCATCTCTCATATAAGCTTGGAGGGAGATGAGACGTGTACATGTTTAAAAGAGCGTTATTTTCGTAACTGTTACATTCTTAAATTTTGCAGCTTTTCCATTCTTGCTGAGTCTCACTGCTTTTTACATCCCTACATATAGTTCTCATGGTAGTAACTTACTGGTGCACAGGGCAATACCTGAACATTTCTGGGGTCTGTGTGTAAACTTCAATTTGAGTTGGCAGTACTTAATGAAACGTGAAGCATAGTAAGAGAAACCCTGGGTAGGGGGAGATTGCACTCCTGCTGTGAATTAAGTGGGGTTTTTTTAAGCCCACTCCTTTTAGAGTTGCCCTAAGTATTGCAAACAAGTCAACCAAATCAGAGAAAAGAATCTTCCCAGGAGAACCAAGAACTTTCTCTGAACTTGGGTTTTGTACTGCGGGCACTTCATACTGTGTCTTTCAGAGCGTTCTCCAGATAGACTTTCAGGAATATCCATGCTGATAGATGCTGAGTTGAGAAAAATCAGCCCAACTCCAGAGAACCTGACCATTGGACACCTGCAGGCTCTGAGCTGTCGTGTTTTGTTTGATCTGGGTCTTAAATGCAATAAAGAAATCATAACAATCAGTTTTAAACTTCAGTACAGCTCTGAAGAAAGCTGGTTTCAATCCTTGCCTGTAAACAGATTTCAGGATGACCGAGTTCCTCCCCGTTTATTAATAGTTCTCACTCCTTTAAAGGCACCATTATGTAACCGCCATGTATTGAATGTAAATATTTGTAGAGTTTGGAGAAGAGGAGGCTGAGGGGAGATCTCCTTGCCCTCTCCAGCTCCCTGAAAGGAGGGTGGAGAGAGGTGGGGGTTGGTCTCTTCTCCCAAGGGAATCATGAGAGGAGCAGAGGAAATGGTCTGAAGTTGGAGCAGGGGAGGGTTAGATGAGATCTTGGGAAGAATGTCTTTCCTGAGAGGGTGGTCAGGCCCTGGAAGGGCCTGCCCAGGGAGGTGGTGGAGTCACCATCCCTGGAGGGATTTCAGAAAGGTGTAGACGTGGCTCTTCAGGGCATGCTCTGGTGCCCGAGATTGTTGGGTTGTGTCTGTCTGTGGGTGGATGTGGGGTGGTTTTGGTTTTGGTTTCTGTTTTGTTGTTTGGTTTTTTTTTTCTTTTTTTTTTTATTTTGTGATTGGACTCCATGATCTCAAAGGTCCCTTCCAACCATGAATATTTTGTGATTTTCTGATACCCAGGATTTATCTGCATGAGATGGAGTCCATATTAGCGGTCAAGTTTAGAACTTGCATGCAATTGCAGAGTGTCGTGTTTTGTTTGATCTGGGTCTTAAATGCAATAAAGAAATCATAACAATCAGTTTTAAACTTCAGTACAGCTCTGAAGAAAGCTGGTTTCAATCCTTGCCTGTAAACAGATTTCAGGATGACTGAGTTCCTCCCCGTTTATTAATAGTTCTCACTCCTTTAAAGGCACCATTATGTAACCGCCATGTATTGAATGTAAATATTTGTATAACAATTTCAAAGGATTTATTTTTTTTTTTTTTTAGACTAGTAACAAAAGAATTTCATAACAGAAAATCCTGCTACAGTCCCCTTTCCACCAAGGGGAAAGCCTGTCGGGGAAGCATCTAAGGAATACTTAGCAGATGCAGCGGGAGCCATGGATCCCTGAAGCTGGAGTTAACTTTTCCATACAGTATTCTGAGCAGCAGTTTCAACGTGGTGTTCATAAAAAACAGATGGTTTCTAAGAGCTAATTAGGAAAAGTAAAGTAATAGCTGATAATCTTAAATTCCCTTCTTGGGGATCTGCATCTCCGTTAGAAGTATTTCTAGGGAGGCTCAGAAAATGGAAAAAAAACATATACTGATCCAGTATACGTTTTCTAGAAAACCTATTAGTGTTATGCCCTTATTTTGGGAATAAATGAGCCATGTTGCCTGTTATCCCTCAGACTTTCCTCTTACATCTGAATTAAAAAATACTATTGTTGATGTGGAATAGATGGTTTGTATCAATACAAATCATATCTCTAGGCATTTTCTTTAAGAGAGCTTCTTGCTCGGGGAGGCTTTGCGAGTCAGACAGATATATGTCAGCCCATTTTAATGCTCTGTACGGAGTGCATTGCAGTGCCAGTCCATTTCAATGTACCAGTAGAGAAAAACGTCAAGGTAAATAAAAATCAAGTGACTCTGACTGGACATGCTGAATGCAGATAAGAATTAAGACTCTTGCAGTGAATCTGCCGAAGTGCCTGGGCTTGGGTTCTAATTTTGAACACTAAATCAGTTGATCACTGACAGGGCCTGCGGAGGTCTGCTTGGCACACATAGTGAAACTCTACCCAGAGCTAGTAAAAACAACATATGTTCCCAGAAGCTGCTTAGGAAGCTCTTTAAGCGCTGGGGAATATCTGCAAAAGCCTCAGACCTTGAGAGTAGAAATAAGGACAGCAATAACCTCGAAACGAAGGGGTATTCGTCAGAACTATACTCCTGCTTTAGCAACAGTGCCTAAATGGATTACGGCTAATTACTGCTGTAAACAAGCGTAGGAGCAGTTGAAATTCTAACCAGGACAGAATGGACAGAAATTCTCTCAATGGGAGGAATTGCAAGAGCAGGAGGTGTAAAGTGAATCTGTTAGTATAGCTGATATGTGAAGATTCAATGATGATATCCTGACACATTTTTGCTTTTCCCTTTTTTGGTCTATATTATCTCAAGACTAGTGATATTTCAGCATTTGAAGAGAATGTCAGAAATCATGCCTGAGGAAGCACTTTATGTTCTTGGAGAGTATAGGAGCCTTGTGGTTTAAGGAGGAAGAGAATGACAAAAATTCAGGCTTTGCTGTTTCTGACACGAGGTACCTACAAAATATTAATCAAATGAGAAATTTTTTATTTCTTTTTTTTTTAATCTGCTTGTTCAGGGTCAGGCAACTAAATGTGTATTAAGCCATATGTGTAATAGAAGTCAGCAGGATGAAAAAAGATGAATCACACTATGTGCTGCTTAAATTAGGATGCTTCTCCAGACGCTGTCTGCTTTTTGGAGGTGGAACAAATAACATCTTGACCTGGCTGCAGAAAACTGGAGGAACGGGGTTGGTGCCACCTCCTTGTATGTGTCACCAGAAGTGTGTGACAATGACAACCTGCATTGCTTGCAGTTTTTGCTGCAAAACCCATGTAATTCTGAGCAGATGCCATATCTGCTTCTGATGTGCAGTGCTAAATAGCACTCTCTGGTGCTGCTGCTGGTTGCAGGGTATGTTTGTGATATCAAGACTGCCCATACTCCTTCTATTCTATCGTACTGCAAGCAGACTCTAGCGTACAGTGTCCATTTCTGTGCAGTTGTATACCCAGATGCAGGCTGTGGAGCTGTCAAACCTCCCTTCTGCATGGAGCAGGGGTGAATTTGAGAATACATTTTAATTCCAGAAGGATCACTTGAGAGAGAATAGGTGTGATTGCAGCGTGGATCTATGCTGGCTCCACTACAGACAGCAGTGAGCTGGCAGCAGCCCAGCCCTCGGCTGATGGTGTCGGTACCCAGGATGCCAGACTGCCTTTTCTGACATTTTATGCTGGAATGCTGCTACTATTAGTATTGAATATGGCTAGATTAAAACTACCCAGTTAGTACGTTTGCAGATGACACCAAACTAGGTGGGAGTGTTGATCTGCTTGAGGGTCGGAAGGCTCTACAGAGGGATCTGGACAGGCTGGATGGATGGGCCAAGGCCAATGGGATGAGGTTCAACAAGGCCAAGTGCTGGGTCCTGCCCTTGGGTCCCACCAACCCCCTGCAGCGCTCCAGGCTGGGGGCAGAGTGGCTGGAGCTGCCTGGCAGAAAAGGACCTGGGGGTGTTGGTGGACACCGGCTGAACAGGAGCCAGCAGTGTGCCCAGGTGGCCAAGAAGGCCACCAGCATCCTGGCCTGTGTCAGGAACAGCGTGGCCAGCAGGAGCAGGGCAGTGATGGTGCCTCTGGACTGGGCACTGGTGAGGCCTCCCCTCGAGGGCTGGGTTCAGTTCTGGGCCCCTCACCACAAGAAGGACATTGAGGGGCTGGAGCGTGTCCAGAGGAGAGCCACCAAGCTGGGGAGGGGTCTGGAGAACAAGAACGAGGAGAGGCTGAGGGAGCTGGAGGTGTTGAGTTTGGAGAAGAGGAGGCTGAGGGGAGATCTCCTTGCCCTCTCCAGCTCCCTGAAAGGAGGGTGGAGAGAGGTGGGGGTTGGTCTCTTCTCCCAAGGGAATCATGAGAGGAGCAGAGGAAATGGTCTGAAGTTGGAGCAGGGGAGGGTTAGATGAGATCTTGGGAAGAATGTCTTTCCTGAGAGGGTGGTCAGGCCCTGGAAGGGCCTGCCCAGGGAGGTGGTGGAGTCACCATCCCTGGAGGGATTTCAGAAAGGTGTAGACGTGGCTCTTCAGGGCATGCTCTGGTGCCCGAGATTGTTGGGTTGTGTCTGTCTGTGGGTGGATGTGGGGTGGTTTTGGTTTTGGTTTCTGTTTTGTTGTTTGGTTTTTTTTTTCTTTTTTTTTTTATTTTGTGATTGGACTCCATGATCTCAAAGGTCCCTTCCAACCATGAATATTTTGTGATTTTCTGATACCCAGGATTTATCTGCATGAGATGGAGTCCATATTAGCGGTCAAGTTTAGAACTTGCATGCAATTGCAGATACTATCATCTCCAACCTCAACGTTATTTATATTTTATTACAGAATAAATTAAAAAACCTATTGTAAATATGCTTTTCAGCTCTTTATGCCACAATCTTACCTATGCTCAGTCATAGTAAGGACAGTGCTTTGTTCTTTAGGAAGAGGAGGAGTGGGGAATTTGAAAGTTTTTTCTATTTTGCAAATTAATCCTGATAAGGGTAATGAAAAAAAAAAACCTGTAATCCAAGGATTCCCACACTATTTGCATAGATATTTCCATTCGCTGCAAAAATAGGTACATTTTTCAGCCAGACTGAGCATCTTGATAGCATTCTTTTTAAGTTGGAATGAGGAGCATTGAGCAAAGGCATCAGCGCTGTAACTCAGATTCAGCCAGACTGACCTGGACCTTGATTAATTCCACGTGTTGGGAGTTGTGCTGGGAACATTATGAGAGATGCCAAAGGGGTGCTGCAGCTACAGTAGCTTCCAATTCCGTGCAGAATGACATGGCAATTCACTTGTTGGGGTTGCATTTGCTATTTTTAGCTGACCCAGACTAGCTTAGGATCAGGAACACAGGGAGCATCCTCTATGTCATTAGAGGTGACCTCCATGCCACGAGCTGTATGTGTTACAGCTGGGAAGGCTCATCTGTTCCCAGTTTTGTTGTCAACTGTAACTGAGTTTATATTTTTATCTGTTTTTGCAAGTTAAGTAATGTTTTTTAAAAATCCTCTTTCATCAAAGTTGAAAACGGGTATGATAAATATATACAAATGCTGAAGAAAACTAATTAAATGAGGAAAAAAACCCCACGGAAGCAGTATTACACAGTGGCACTAGCAGGCACAAACCTAGCTCATAACTGCTCTTGCTGATAAGTGATTAATGAGAAAATAGTGATGATATCTCCTTCTATAACTCTGGTTCCAGTTCCATAGCCTGGTCTCAGTTTTATATTGATGCAGACTGGGTTTTGCCTGTTGTTTGTGTGTTTATTTAACCAGAAGTAGGTGATGAGTGATTTCCAGACAGGCTGGCTTTGTATACAATACAATTAGGAATGTGAGGGGATTCTACTGCTGCATTTACTCCCTTTCTGGGTGTGAAAAAAATGTGATCGATGCAGTGAAAATAATGAAGTCTGATATGTGAAGTCTTAAGCATTGTGAAGACAAAGTATGATGAAATGCTCCACGATCTGGTGATTTTAAAAAACCAAAAGCACCAACAACTTGAAATTAACAGATGTATCCCAATTCACATTTCTCATTGTATTTAAATGGCTTTTTGTGTAGTGTAGTAATGCTTCTAATTAGTATAGAGGAAAAAGAGTTATTTGAAAAAACAGCCCCCAGGTAAGATAAAGTATTGAGTTGAACTCTGACTTTATTATGGGAAAAACACAAACCTGGGAGGCTGGGGCTTGCCAACAATTAGCTTCAGTAAAGTTTTGGAAAAAAAGAGGCTCAGCCAAATCACTGAAAAGATTATATAAATTTTGCATTGGGCCTTCCCAATTAGGTTTATGTAATTCTGAAGTCACATTTATGTAATTCTGAAGTCAGAAGAGGTTTGTATTACGGGAGTTAAATACGTTTTTTTTTTGCTGTTCAGTGAGCGGTGGGTGTTTGGAGAAAAGTACTGATCTAATTATTGCCAAATGAAAGTGGAAGAACGAGCGGTGGGTGTTTGGAGAAAAGTACTGATCCAATTCTTGCCAACTGAAAGTGGAAGAACATGAAAAATTCTTTAAAAGGGCCAACATTGTTTACTGAGGGCAGCAGAGCCTTCAGGGACTGGCCTTCAGTTCTGAATTTCACTGTGGTTGATGTTCTGATTTGAAGATTGCCTTTGCTCCATTTTACACCTATCTTACAGAAGGAAGCCTAGGATATATTTTTAAAGTTTCTTCAAAAATAAATAAATAAATAAATAATTCAGTGTTTTGGAATTGGTCTTCAATAACTAACTATGATGCATTGTTCCAGCTCTCTGAAAAATTATTTCTAGATACCAGTAATGAATTCTGAACTAATAACTCAAAACAGGCTGATCTTTCTTGTGCATTTCAAATGCCCCATCATATAATTGTTACAGATAGGTCCACAAAATGAGATAATGTTACCAGATGCTTCCGATGTTCAGCAGTGTCTCTGATGTGCTGGCTCAGCAGAAACAGTCATCCAGAATGATTCAGAGGTTTTTTTAATATTGAGTAGTTTATTGCTGAATTGTGGCCCTATATGCATCTTTTTCGCTTTCCAATTTACTCACACTTTACTTAAAAAAACAAAACCCAACAGACAAAGTCAGCCTTTAACTCCAAAAAGGAGTTAAATTGTCTGCCTAACTAAGCAAAGTCGAGTTCCAAGCTGCTAATAGCAGTATAGCAACAAAAGTGCAATCCAGTGTGATTTCTAAAGTGGGATATCTAAAACACTCCACCTAAGCCCTGCTGCAGGTGCCACAAAAGTCAAGTGGCTGGGAAATGGAGCTTAGCACTTCTTTTCTGTGCCATCCTATGGTCTGGAGAATTTTGGGTAGCGGGGGGGGGGCTTTGTTCTGTGGTTCTTGGGGGGTGTGTTCGTGTTTATTTAGGTTTTTTTTCCTGAAACTTGTGGATGTTTGAAGAAAGACCTAACATTTTCAAACATGAAGAAACATGCGTGTGATTTTGTCGGGGTTTCTTTTAAGTAGAAACTGATGGAGAGACACCTTTTTTTATTATGGCAGGACTTCTGGTATAATAATATTGGTACATCTGTTCTTTGGTCAGTGCCTAAAAATGTTACTTTTCCACTGTCTTTGTTATCCATTTGATGTCTGAACATGAAATCAAAGATGTTTTTACATCTTCCGATGTGTTTTACATCTGTTTATGTGCTTAGTAAAGCAATTCAGAAGCAGCAGGAGCTTAGCACTTCTTTTCTGTGCCATCCTATGGTCTGGAGAATTTTGGGTAGCAGGGGGGGGCTTTGTTCTGTGCTTCTTGGGGGGTGTGTTCGTGTTTATTTAGGTTTTTTTTCCTGAAACTTGTGGATGTTTGAAGAAAGACCTAACATTTTCAAACATGAAGAAACATGCGTGTGATTTTGTTGGGGTTTCTTTTAAGTAGAAACTGATGGAGAGACACCTTTTTTTATTATGGCAGGACTTCTGGTATAATAATATTGGTACATCTGTTCTTTGGTCAGTGCCTAAAAATGTTACTTTTCCACTGTCTTTGTTATCCATTTGATGTCTGAACATGAAATCAAAGATGTTTTTACATCTTCCGATGTGTTTTACATCTGTTTATGTGCTTAGTAAAGCAATTCAGAAGCAGCAGCAACGGGCTTAGAAATAATGTTGGTCGAAGTGAGGAGCTAAGGGAAATGCACTGGATCTCTGACAGCCAGTTGAATAGTACAGTTTCTGTTTCCTGTATTACTGTGATTTTTCTCACCTTTCTGAGCATCTAATCTTTTGATTAATCAGATATAATCCTCATTGGTTCTACTTGATGGCCCTAGCCCTGCATAACTTTTCCAGATGTTGCATACAATTCAACAGACCTCAGTAGCTCACGATGGGCAAAACAGAGTAAGCACAGAAGCTAATTTGCTGAGCCCCAAATACCTTTATATTATGTTTATATTATACCTTATACTTTTACCTTTATACTTTTATATATTTATATTATACCTTATCTCTACACTGAATTTCTGTTACTTCATCTCTGAGACATTCTTGCTTGAAATGGTGAATACAGGGCATCCATAAGCTTAATTTTGTTTCTGTTATTTCCAGTGTGCAATTAAGTGAGGAGGATACTTGCAAGAGTCTTTCAATGCCTTTGAAAGGTCTGAGTGCTGTTTTGAATGCATGGCAAGCAATTAGCATTGCAAAACCTGGAAGCTGGTATTATAAAAATAGAACTGCAAGGTTAGTTGGAAGTGCAGTTGTTGCACTGAAACAGATAGAATGCAGATTAAATGAAATAAGGGTTAAAAATGTTGAATGACCAATATTTAAAATACATGTAAAAAACATCCTTTTAGTCTGTAAGGAGCTCAGTGGATTTAAAGCAAGACTTCCTGTTATGTGAAGCGGTATATATGGAGGAGGCAAAACTGAATTTATAGGGTACCTAAACTTTCCCCCTTCCTATTGCAGTGCTGTGAGAAACAGCTTTGGATAAGTACAAGATTGAAACCCTGGCACAGGAACTCAGACAGCAATAGATTTTTATATCTCTGCATAACAACGTTAAATTGCAGTGAGTCATGCATTTCAACTAGTATTTTGAATCTCAGAGTTACATAATTGGATTTTCTCTTTAATAGAATTTGAACAGAAACCTGGCTTTAGCAGCTACTTACACAAACAGTCAAGCTGTAGGAAAACCATAGAATCACAGAATGGTTTGGGTTGGAAGGGACCACTAAAGGTCATCTGGTCCAACCCTCCTGCAATGAGCAGGGACATCTTCAACTACACCAGGCTGCTCAGAGCCCTGTTCAGCTTGACCTTGAATGTTTCCTGGGATGGGGCATCTACAACCTCTATGGGCAACCTGGTCCAGTGTAAAACTAAAATTTCCATTTAAAGATTCATGAAAATTTATTTGTACCCTTTGTCAAAGGACTTTTCCAGATTTTTATCTCTTTTTTTTTATTCTCTCTGCACTGGCCACAAACATTGAGTTTTAATTTCTTATTTGTCTATGGAAAAATATCTCTAGTTAAAAGAACTGCTGCTTCTGTAACCTCTCCAGGAAATAGTGTTTGCCCATAAACCGTGGAAACTTTGGATTTGTAGATGATCGCTGCACGCCACAGCAACTCTTCTGATCTAAACAATCTGAGAAATGAAAGCACATTGAATATTTGGCCATCTGATTTCATTTTTTGAAGTCTTCCATAGTATGTGAATGTCATGTTGGTCAAGTAGGGTGATTAGCGAAGGGCACTGATTTCTGTAATAGTGCAGAAGGGTTAGTTTTATGGGGAAAAAATGGTATAGCACATTTAAACTGAGTTGTGGAACAGGGTGTCATTGAATCCATAAGATTTTCCTGAATCGGATGAGCTGGCTATCTGTCCTTTTATGTACACTCCTTCTTTTAATGTTGTTTCATAATACAAGTAGCTTTTATTTTTAGACTAGCTCCAGCGGTAAGATGGAAGGTTAGCTGTGTGAAGTCAGGTGCTATTTTTGGTTCTGTATTAGGCTTCCCAGTTATGCCACTTAAGGAAAAAAAATCTGTGGCGCTGGCTTTTGAGCTGCTGTGATTTAATGCACTTATGGGCAAAGATATCATCCGTGTAACTGAAAATATTTTTTTTTTCCTCTTCAAACAAACTGTGTTATGATCGTATCACGAGCTGTATTTGTTAGTTATCTGTTTCTAATTTCCAGTTATTCTGCGTTTAGTAAGGCTGTTGTTTCTTAGTGTAAGTCTTGAAATTGAGAAGCATAACATTAAATTTAGCTGTTTACTATACTGAAATGTTTGACTCTTGTTGAAGGAGTGGATAATACTGCAGAAAGGATTGCTCTAGGGTGTTTTGTGTTACAGATGGACAGGGAAGTTGTACAGTGTGATTCAAAATGATTCAAAAATTTCCGGAATTCTAGTCATTTTCAACTGTAATTATCTGATATCTAAATAGCTGCACATCATCAGTGCAGTACTTGAAATGTGAGTCTGCAGAAAGAGATCAATCTGCCCTTTGGAAAAACTGGTGTGTAAACCTTGCCAGAAAGGTTTATGGCACTGGAAGGCTTTAAGAAATAGGTATGTGTAGGAACTCTCTTTAACTTGGGCATATTTCTACAGCTTATTTTTCTTCCTGTCATTTCCCTTGCAGTGAGAAAGATCTATTTGAATCACACCCAAATGCCATCTTCCGTTTGCGCGTATATTCGTCTTCCGAATGAAACTCGGAGATGTTAAAAAAAATACATGCAAAAATCTGTTTCAAATCGAAATGAAGCTGAAATGTGATCCCTGCTCAATTCTGTCGTCTGTTCCCAATAGCTTCTGTCTGCAAGAGAGAGCTGTGGTGACCTGAGCAGTCTGTTTATGCAGCCTTTCTGCATTGTCATACTGTATTAGGCGTCTCCTGGGCGCCCTGCCAGCCTTTTTTCTGTTTACAAGGCAGCAGGCAAAGATTTAACATTTCTGTTTTCTTTCTAACTCTTTTAGATTCCCTGCGGGACAAAAGGGTTTGTCTCCTCCTTTTTCACTGCTGTTCCTCCTCATGGAGTCTCAGTGAAAGGAGGTTCATTTTCTAATGATGACTGTAATCATGTGTCGCAGCCAGTGATTAAATAGTCATTTAGGAAGCTGGCATAGAAGAATTATTCTCATTATGATCTTTGTTTCAATATTCTTTTTTCTTTTTCCCTAAATAGGTTAACAAGCTCCCTTTATCCAAAGCACATAAATTCAATATTTACAAATTTTTAAAAGCAGAAAACTTAGTTTTTCTCGCATTGTTTACTGAATTTAATAAACACAAAGGAAAAGGGTGCCAGATGCCAAACCTCAAATGGGAAATTAGACAATGCCTTGTGAAAGTTCTGACCTAGAAATCAGATTTATTATGTAGCTTTATTTTAGTGTCCAGCAGAGCTGAGGAGGCCCTCAGCCCTCTCACAGGCTGTGGTTGTGGGTGGCTTTGTGAATGTGAATAATTCCATTGACTGCAGTGGAACTGCCCTCAAGCCTGAAGCTAACTAACCACATGGGTTAAAAAGGGGTTTTGTAGAGTGAGACCAAAAAACAGGTGAACTACTTACAGAGAAAAAGAACCATGGATGTGTTTTCACAGGACAGATCAACTGAGACTGGTGGAAAGGTCTTAGAGCCTCTGGGTAACTTGCAAAGGAAAAAGCCCCCCCACTTTTAAAAAGTTTATTTAGTCAAGAAATTTAGGAGATTAATATAAAGAAAAAATTTTAAAATCTGAAGGAAATTTGCTCTTCAAGATGCACAGTCCTATAACAGAAGATCAGGTAACGAATTTTTAAATTTTGTAACACAGTCGATACTTTTGCATTCTTTCTGCATGATCTGATCTCTGTTACTGTATTTCACGTTTTAGTTGCAGACAATATAATTTTTCATTGGAGCCTCCGAAATCAGGAGGTATTTGACCTAATTCCAATTATTTTTAGAGAACAAAGGAGATTTTTTTATTTTTTTTTTTTTGTCCCGGTCTACTAATGACCTTACGGAAGGTGGCTGGTGGGGATGTTACTATGATGTGTTGCAAAGTCCTCGTAGCTACAGCCAGCAGGAAGGTTGTCTGGAGTCTATTGAGCTCGTGGTTGTATGTCCTCAAGCTTTGTACTATGATGTGTTGCAAAGTCCTCGTAGCTACAGGAGTAGGAAGGGTGTGTGGAGTCTATCAAGCTCATGTTTATATGTCCTCAAGCTTTAGGACTCCCCAGCCTACCCTGTAGCTGTTTCAGAGAGACGTGCCCAGTCTTGGTAGCATTTGAGCTCTTTCAAGCATTGCATCAGAGTGTAGTAGCTTGCATATCCCTTCTTCTGGTGTTTAGAGATTCTGTAGCAGAGCTGTCACAGACAACGTAAGCTGTTGATGAACACAAGTTTTTGGAAGTGTCAAGTGCTGCTTCTTGTCTATACCAGCAGGAATCTTGTCGCTTGACCTGTTTTTCCAGTTTACTACATAGCTGGTATAGCAATGTTTTCTGTTGCTGTTCCTGTGTACGGTGTTGGCTTCCATACTTCCCTGGCTCCTTGAACAGTTTCTTTTTTCCTGCTTCCAAATCACTTACCCTAGTTGCTTTGGACACTTTGTCATTTCTACCAAATGAATGGGTTGTTAATTGAAAAAAGAATACTGCTAATTACGGTATTTATTTTTTTTTTTAAAGGGCAGGGGCACATTGGTTTGACTTTTCTCTGTATTTTTACTTCCTGAGGATATTCCAGCTACCCATCTGGCTATTCTCTTGCTGTTTACTGAAGACATGTCAGGAAATGTGACTCAGTATAACCAGGCAAATAGCTGCATTAAACTAGTACTGAGGCTCTTCTGTGCCAGCCTTGGCTTCAATCATGAAGGATATTGATGGCTTAGTAAGTAGTTAAGAATATTGGTTAAACACAGGCACCTCCTTTCCCTTGCTGAGGTTTCTCTGTGAAAGTGCAGAGACCAAGGGGAAGTGGCAAGGTAAGAAAATCTGTGTTAAAATCACAGTACTCAGTGGGAATGGGTGGGAATGCCCTTTTCCCCTTCCTTTTTGAGTTCCTGAGCCTGCCCAGAGGAAACTCTTCCTTTTGAAAGTTACGTCTGCTCCTGTTGGTGATGAAACTGAAATAGAAAATGGACAACTGACCTGTTCCTGCAGGAGTGCTTCCCTTGCATTTTACACTTGAGGACGCCTACAAACCCTTGAACTCTTGAGTCTGACAGCTTCAAAAACACTGCAAGAATTTTAATGAGGCTGTTTGTGTGGCAGTGAAGAGGAAGGGGCAGGGCTAACTTTATTTGAAAAGGGGAAACAAAAATGATGATTAAAAATACGACCTGACTGGCAAAATAGACAAATATTTGACTTTTGCTTACTCAGGAATAAAGGTTGATGCAGGGGGCAAAGGGCAAAACTGTCAGAAGGGTATACTTTGAGTCTGTCCCCGTCAAAGAGGAGTAGTGTTTCCCAGCAGAAATGTGAGGACCTCTCACACTGGAGGCAGTAGCAGGGAGGTTGGATCTAAGTTTGTCATGCTGACATTTAACAAATTACTCACATTCTTTTTTAGCAATTCATGGGAAAAAGCTCACTGCGTTTCTTCACAAATTTTAACCTCAACGCCTGTCACTACTGCTGAGCTGAAAACACATACACAAATCCAGCTGTTACTGTGCATGCCAGTTTTCCAAGTTTTCTTTTGTCTGGTATGTTATGTGCTTCCTTTTTAAAATATTTACACCATATCCTGTTTTCTTGAAGTCAGAAGAATATGTTTCTTCCATTGTTAAAAACAAATACGAATAATCTTGAGTCTCTTTTCTAGTTTTGATGGTTCAGTTCCATTTTCAGCTGATGCAGAGAATTTGTCACCCAGAGAAGCTTTCCCCAGACACAGGGTGTGCCTCTTCAGACTCAAAATGTACTGTCCTTTTGCTGCTTACTTAAATTGAATCAGCTGTACTAAATTAAGCCAAACTATTTGTCTTTACAGCTCTTGCTTCTACGTTTAGAATGAAGCATATTTGTAGAGCTGGAATAAATACAGTTTATCCAGTGAGCTCCTGGCTGGAGGGTGGTGTTATATGTTATATACAGAATTCTTTTTAGTGCTATTAGAGAGGAATTAAATTCTTTAGTAATTTTTGGTTTATCCAGTGAGCTCCTGGCTGGAGGGTGTTGTTATATCTTATATACAGAATTCTTTTTAGTGCTAAAGATTGGAGAGGAATTGAATTCTTTAGTAATTTTTTGGGTGTTCATAAAACCTCCATGATGTTAGTCTCTCAAATTATTTAGTTCGTTTTGGTTTTTTTTTTTTCCTGTGGAGGTTGGAGGACAAATATCCTGTGGATAAAGGTTTCTACCATTCCATTTTTTTTGATTGTAGCTTCATCATAAAGGACAATATACTACATAGCCATTGTGGATAAAGGTTTCTACCATTCCATTTTTTTAATTATAGCTTCATCATAAAGGACAATACAACTCTCTCTGTAAAAGATTGATCATTATTCATGTTTCTTCTGGTGGGAGTGTATTGTCTGCTTGTTAGATCAGAGGTGGGAGTAGGGGCTGGTGTAAATGAGATTTCCAGGTCTGTGTGGTGGTAATGGGGAAGGGTTTTCTGTATCAGTTTCAATTTTTTATGTTCTACTCCAGTAGCTGCATCTGACTGAAGAAGTATTTCTTTGGAAAAAGCAAACTTCTTTGGTTGTAAATATTTGTCAGAAATATAAGCCTGTTTTAAAAGGTGAGTATGATGGGTGTATGTGACATTAAAACACTGCACTAGTAGACAGCAGGGGATCAGGAAATTAATTGTTCAAATAGATGTGTTTCTTCTTTCCCTTCCCATTCAATACCCAGCTTTCACATTTTGACTTGCATTTTTGCCCATTCCTGTGAGTTTTGCTTCATTATTTTTTCTGCTTGTAAACATTCTTATGCGTTCAGCTCTGTGATTTTTGAAGTCCTTTTACCATTAATGGCCTTGCAAACTACTGTTAGTTACGCACTTCTGTAACACACTGAGTATTCAGTAGTAGGTACCTCTGTTAGAAATAGCTTTGTGTTTTTCAAAAATTTTCATCCGTTCAGTGTTGTGAGATTTCCTAAACTGGGTGGGGGGAACTACTGTTAGTTACGCACTTCTGTAACACATTGAGTATTCAGTAGTAGGTACCTCTGTTAGAAATGTCTTCATGTTTTTCAAAAATTTTTTTCCATTCAGTGTTCTGAGGTTTCCTAAACTGGGGGGGGAGTTTTATGAGAAAAGACTGCTTTTTCTTTTTGTAATTCAAGAAGTAATTGAAGTTTTGAATCGTTGGATCGTTGAGCCTCTTGCATACTTGTTTGGGTTTCTTGCAGTTGAAGCCCATGACAATTATATTCTCCTGGTGCTGCCACTTGCATTGCATTGTCCTCTCATCTTTGGTCTAAGGGTGAGCACAGCATTTTCGAGCCCCTCAGGAAGCAGTGATGCCCAGAGTCATTTGCAGGTAGGGTCAGAAAGCTGTGGTGAGAATGCAGGTAAATGGTTTCTGTCGAAACAGGCAGAAAATAATACTGTGAGTGACCCTACTGAGAAAAATATAGCTGAAAGTCAACATTACATTTTCTATTCTGAGACTTTTTTGCACATTTTTGCTTTTCCTTATTCCCTTGTATTCCTGCTTGTAATTGTAAGCCATTAGAAATAATTTTAAAGGCCTGAGTACAAGTTCTCTCTAAATATGTACTACTCTGCTGTGCATAGTGACATATTTTAAACAAAAGAAGTGCAACGAGACAACCTGATAGCAGTCTGAGTTGTCAGAGGAGCACGAATAAGTCAATTTTTGTCCTAAATATGGAGAAAGCAATGGAGTTACCAGCAGAACATAGGCAATGTTTTGTTAGGAAAAGGTGTTGTATTTAGACATAAATAGGGTTTAACACATTTCAACATGTTAATTGAATACATCCAGAGTTAACAAGATAACATTTTTCTAAAGTGTTCCTAAAGCAGTTTTTCAAAATATATTTCACTTTCCTAAAACATGTTAATTGAATACATCCAGAGTTAACAAGATAACATTTTTCTAAAGTGTTTCTAAAGCAGTTTTTCAAAATATATTTCAATTTCCTAAGTGGGGAAAAAGGGAAAAAAAAAAAAAAAAAGAATTCAAGGAAGTATGAAACTCCTTTGGTGTAAACCTTTGTAGTGTTGGTTATAGTGAAAAACCCTAAAAAACATTCTTGTGCAGATCCGTATATGCCTTCCATTAAAAAAAAAAATCAGATTTAAAATAGAATATATTTTTTTCTCATGTGGACAAACAAATCATGTTCATCTTGTTCTTTTAAAAGAGCATTATCTGTGGTAATTAAAGCCACAGACAGGAGAGAGACGTTCTGATTGAGCTGTACTGCAAGGCTACCAGAGACAAGTGTGCATTTGAAGTACTTGTACAGAGTTTTTGTGGATGTAAACTAGGAAGTGGCCAGATTTGAATCTCAAAAATGCCCAAATGTCTGTAATTTTTAAAAAGCTCTCAACGCTGTTGAAAATCAGATCTCATTTTGGTGCTCAACCTCTTCAAGGTGTCTAAAGCTTTTCACGCCTAGAAGCTCAGAGCATCATGACTAGCAAGAGAGTTGTTACTTGAGTGAATATTTGACATATTCATACATATTTGACATATTTGAACATATTTGACTATTTTTGCCACGGTACACTTATAGGCAGCTTTGATAATTCCATCTTCCTTTGAAAAGCATTTTTTTAAAATTTTTTTTTTAAGAAGGACTGAACCATTCTTGTAGCACCAAGTGCAGCAAAACGAATGGGTGAGACAGGCTATAGATGCTTAGTGGAAGGAGAAGCAGCATTTTTCATACACTAGCTTGACCCACCAAATTTTGCTCCCTAAATTACTGGAATGACCTACATGCCATTCATATGCACAAGATCTACTGCTAATGAAACTCTTAAATAACTCAGTAAGTTCAAACATTTTTGTTTGTTTGTTTTTAAATTTCTAAACTTCATCCTGCTCAAAGCTATAAAAGATTCCTATGTGATCAAAGTATAGGTATTTTTTGGAGTGGAGTTGTGGATTTGCAAGTTAGACCACAGTGGACCTACAGCATTGAAAATCCCATGCAATTTATTCATTTCAGCTTTCCCTTAATAACCTTTTGCAAAGGTTATTAAGGGCAAAAAACTGTTATCATTAATTGGAGTATATACATCAATTTTAATTCTGTAGGAAATGAAGACTGTTTGTTTTAGCATCTGTTTGAACCTTGGGAGGTGCTTCTTTGACTTTATTATGATAAAGGCCTAGGAAAATAACCATTAGATTGTACTTCTAGGAAAACAGAAGATTTCCATGAGCTTGGTTTTAAAAGTACTTCCCTCACTTTGTATGGGTATTTGGGATTAGTAAGTTCTAGAAGAGCTCTATTCCTCAGTGAATACACTTTTTGAATATTTTTTTTCTAGAATAGGCCAAGAGGAAATGGGCACAAACTTGACTAGAAGAAGTTCCACTTCAACATGAGGAGGAACTTCTTTGCTGTGAGGGTGGCAGAGCCCTGGGTGGTGGTGGAGTCTCCTTCTCTGGAGACATTCCAAACCCACCTGGACACGTTCCTGTGCAACCTGCTCTGGGTGGCCCTGCTTTGGCAGGGGGTTGGACTGGATGATCTCCAGAGGTCCCTTCCGACCCTGTGTGATTCTGTGATTCTATGTGTAGCCAGTCAGGACTATTTGTAGGGAGGAGGAGGGCTTCCAGTATTCCCTGTGGAAATATAGCAAGCATCTATGTAAATCTTTCTCATATTTGCATTTTCTGCCTTCCAGTTATAAGTGTGGTTTAATATCTTTTACAGTAAGCTGAAATCCCCCTTGGTCTGTGACTGGCAGGTGGAAGTCACACAGGTCAGGTACACGGTGTGTGAGCAGATGGAGGTGCCTTTGCTCCATCTCCAGCAGTTGATCTGATAGCATTCGTGATTATTGCTGTGTGTTCTTGCCTGGGGAAACTGTATATACATGAATATGTGGGAAAGCACATTAATACCTTTCTTAAAGTTTTCCGTCCCCTTCACAGAAGGTGAACCCCAGGATGCCATGTGGCCACAAGGGCACATTGTTGGCTCATGGGCATCCTATTGTCCACCAGGACTCCCAGGTCTTTCTCCTCAGAGCTGCTCTCCAGCAGGTCACCCCCAACCTGTCCTGGTGCAGGGGGTTATTCCTCCCCAGGTGCAGCACCCTACACTTGCCCTTTTTGAATTTCATCAGGTTCCTCTCTGCCCAGCTCTCCAGCCTGTCCAGGTCTTGCTGTGTGGCATCCCTTCCCTACAGCATGTCAACCACCCCTCCCAGTTTCGTATCATCAGCAAACTTGCTGAGGGGACATTCCATCCCCTCATCCAGGTCATTGATGAATATATTGACGAGGACTGGACCCGGTACTGACCCCTGGGGGACTCCACTTGTTATGGACCTCCAACTAGATTCTGTGGCCCTAATCACAACCCTCTGAGCTCTGTCTTTCAGACGGTTTTCAATCGGCAACAAAGATGATGGAGAGATTGGAGCATCTCTCTGATGAGGAAAGGCTGAGAGAGCTGGACTCTTTAGCCTGAAGAAAAGGCTGAGGGGGGACCTTATTCATGCTTCTAAGTATCTAAAGGGTGGATTGAGGGAGGATGGAGCCGGACTCTTTTCAGTGGTTCCCAGGGACAGGACGAGGGGCAACGGGCACAAGCTGGACCATGGGAAGTTCCACTCCAATCTGAGGAAGAACTTCTTTGGGGTGAGGGTGGCAGAGCCCTGGCAGAGGCTGCCCAGGGAGGGTGTGGAGTCCCCTTCTCTGGAGATCTTCAAGCCCCACCTGGATGCTCCTGAGTGATGTGCTCTGGGCAACCCTGCTTTGGCAGGGGAGTTGGACCAGATGATCTCTAGAAGGTCCCTTCCAACTCCGACAGTGCCATGATTCTGTGCAAGGGCACTGGGGGCATGAGGAGAGCGGTGATGGGCAGGCAGAGCTTGTGGAAATGGCACCTGGGTTTTGGGGGGCTTTTGGTGTGAACTTGTGCCCTTCAGAACATCTCTGCCCATATCCAGCAGTGCGGCTGGGATAGCTGTTTGGAAAGCTTTCTCATCACTTCTCCTGTAGCAGTGGGTTTCGGTTGGTTGTTGGATTCCTGAAATCTGTGGAAATGATAATGAGTCCTGTTAGTAGAGACGATTATTAAGTAAAGAGGAATAAATCCCATGCTAGTAAAATTTTGGTAAAATTTTACCAAGTGGTTCTAACTTCCTTAGCTTCAACGTAGCTTTTATTCCCAGATCTCATTTGGGTGTGCAATGTTAAAAGAATAGAGAAACAATTATATAGTAACAATAAGTTTCCTTTTAAAAAAATAGCTTGCTACCTGCAAACTTGGTTTCCTTTCAAGGGAGTTAGAATGAGTTCAGTGGGATTTCTTGCCCTGGCGTTGTTGGTTTTAATTGTTTTTAAAGCAGAAACTTGCTTCCTCACAAGCTGACTTTCATTGACTTTCAAGGAGTGAGGTTTTTTCAAGGTCTTTGGTTTTGTGTTTTTAAAGGATGTGTAAAACATTTTTCTTTCTGATATCCCTATCCTTCTTGAAAGGCATTGTAACATGATTACTGAGACAATTAAGAACAGAGCTGGAAAAGGTTTGGAAGGGACTCTATTTTTATTTTTTTTTCCAATAGGGAATTCCTTTTAATAAAAGAATTTTATTTTTTTTTAACAGGACATTGAAATATGGAAATCAAATGCCTCTGAGCTTAAAAAAATAAATTTGTAGATGCAAGGATTTTAACTTGACAGATCTTTCTCATAAACAATTAATGTAAGAGTATAGGAAGCTTTGATATTTGATAAGTGTTCACAGCTGATCTTGTCAAAGTCAACTTGACAGATCTTTCTCATAAACAATTAACGTAAGAGTACAGGAAGCTTTGATATTTGTCAAAGTTATCAGCATGCCTGTGTAGTTAGAGGCAAAAATACAGGTGTTAAATGTAAGAGAAGGTGTTTTTTGATGTGAAGGGCAGTCATTTTACATCCTTGGCCCTGAGGTTTCCTGCATTGCTGGGAGAGATGGAGGACTTGAGTGCTTCTGTCATTATAAAGGAACATTATGGCATCACTCTGAAAAGGAAAACACAAACTTACTGATTGTTGCTGACTAACTGAAAGATTTATTATTTGGAAGCACTGCATTTGTTTATTTTGCTTTGCATATTTTGCTGTCAAGGTGACGTGCCTGCAGGACTTCTTTGGAGATGATGACGTCTTCATTGCATGTGGGCCTGAGAAATACCGCTATGCTCAGGATGACTTCGTCTTGGATCACAGTGGTAAGACTGCACATCCTAAATTCACTGAAACAGTCAACTTCATTGAGAACTTCACTGTTCCATCTTCAAGAGTTGTGTGATTTTAGGATAATATACATGGGAATATATTTTCCTATGGATTAAAAAGCTTTTTCCAAATTATCATCTGGATTCTGTAAGTCTGTTAAAACGCACTAACAAACCTGATCTATTTTCTTGGAAAACAGTCCCTGTCCCTAAAGTTACATGGAAAACAGCACTGACTTTTGAAAGGTTCAGTTATGGATCTAATGGATCTAAAATTCAATGAAATTCAGTTAACATGCTCTAGCTCTAGGCAATCCTGCTTCAGCAGGGGAGTTGGACTAGATGATCTCTATGGTCCCTTCCAACTCTAAAAATTCAGGGAAATTCAGTGAAAATCCGTTAAAAATGTTCACTTTTGACATCTGTGACTATAAGATGATCTTCATATAGTTGTCTTCATGAGACTTTTGACAAATCACATATGTAACCATGCTCATTTCAGGCCGTGAATTGTCCTGCTAGACAATTCACACATTCCAGTCTATAGGCTAAGTCTTGAGCCTGTTTATATTTGGAGGTTGTAGGGTGTGTTGGGTGAGACAAGGAGGTGAGACAAACTGGGACTTTGTGCCCATGTTGTCCTCTATTGACAGATCATGATTTTAACTTGTTTACGGAAGTTGTTTTTCTGTAAAGAGAAAATTTATAATTTAAATTCAAGGAAAAAACTCTCTCCTCTGCCAGGAAGTTTTAGAATTGGCTTGGAATATCAAATCGTATACATCTTGGTTTTTTCCTGTGAGACAAGGAGGTGAGACAAACTGGGACTCTCTATTGAGAGATTATGAATTTAACTTGTTTATGGAAGTTGGTTTTTTGTAAAGAGAAAATTTATAATTTAAGTTCAACCTCAGCCAGGAAGTTTTAGAATTGGCTTGGAATATCAAATCGTATACATCTTGGTTTTTTCCTCCATTTTCATAGAATCACAGAATGGTTTGGGTTGGAAGGGACCACTAAAGGTCATCTAGTCCAACACTCCTGCAATGAGCAGGGACATTTTCAACTAGATCAGGTTGTTCAGAGCCCTGTCCAACCTGACCTGGAATGTTTCCTGGGATGGGGCATCTACAACATCTGTGGGCAACCTGGTCCAGTGTTTCACCACCTTCATCATAAAAAATTTCTTCCTTATACCTAGTCCAAATCTACACTTTTTTTAGTTTAAAACGATTATCCCTTGTCCTATTGCTAGAGGTCCACTAGACATGTTTTTTTTGTCTATATTGGTTTGGCTTTAGAATCACCTCGATTTTCTTTTACGACAAAATTAATCTGTGTTAAAGAAAGCTTGCCCTGGCAAGAATCATCATCTTTGAGGAGAGCTTCAGGTTGTGAATGAAGGGAGCAGGGGATGGATGGGATGTTTGCCTTGCTCTCAAGTAACTGAAAGCAAAAGCACCTGCTGTTTTTCTAATTTCTACAAATGCCATAATTCCATTACGAAATCTTCAGTGACATCAAGAAGTATAGGTCTATATCTAACCACTGGTCTGTACGTTTGGATGGATGGAGGATTCAGCTGGCTCCCATCCTGTTGTTATTGCTAGCATGCTGCTTTTCCAGAACTGCTTGATTATGTTGATTCAGCTAGTGTGGAGGTGGTTTTTTAACGTAGTTTTAGACTACCTAAGATAACGATTTTATTCTTACGGAGGAATGGAAGAGCATCATTGTGTTAACTCACACTGCAGATCCCAGTCTGGGCAAAATCATAATTTCCCATGGAGATTTAAGGCTGTAAATTTGATTTTCCCAGTACTCCATGCATAGACTAATTGGGCTCATTTCCTTTCTGAGAACACAGCTATGGAGGGCTTTTATCTCCCTTCGTCTCTTCAGGTCCTTGCTTCCTCTAATAACTCTGGAGGTCTTAATGGAGAAAAGCAGTTTAGTACAGAGGGGAACATGACTTGACAGTACATACTAGTTTTGGTGGTGTTGTGGCTTTGTAATGATGGCATTTGCATTGTAGTGATGAACAACAGGGACAAAATCAAGAAGGAAAATTATATGATTCCATTGGGAGGGATTTGCAGTGGATGCTAACTGTAGGAATTAAAATGTTTCAAAAATCTCAATGCATGTCTACCTATTGATTCCTTTCCCATTTAGATGGTCCTTTATTTAATGATATATAGCTGATGGTAAACGTCAGTAATCTATTGTCTCAGCCCTTTGGAGACAATAGACATTTTTCACTTCTTGAAAATTGGTCACAACATCAGGTTCTGGCAAAAGAAGGTAAAAGGGGCTTGCTGTGCAGTTGCCCTATACAAAGCTGCTGTTAGAGTGTGTGAAGGATTTACTGAATTATCAGAAGAACCTTGACTTCTTTACTCTTTCAGTTGTGCGTAGTTGAGTTATGGTAATAATTGAATACATGAAAAAATGTTACATGTAGAATGTTACGTACAGCATCCGAGTAGCTCAAATATATGTTTGTAGGCTAAAGTTCTGAGATGCTCTTATAAATTTGCTTCACTCAGTTGGGCAAGCAGGTTTAGGAAATACTGATTTTTGTTTTCTGGATGATAAACAGCAACAGTGGTGTTTGGAGGAAGCCTCTACGTTGAACTGTTGTCAAAACTCTTATCTGCTTGCTTTGTAGAATGCCGTGTTATGAAGTCCTCTTATTCCCGATCCTCTGGCATGAGGTACACTGCATCCAAAAGTCCAGGGCCTTCACGGCGAAGCAAATCACCTGCCTCAGGTACTACTTCTAGGGAAGAGCTGAACCCAAGAAATACCTGAAAGTTAGAGTTTGTTTAATGAGTAAAAAAAATTGTTGGCTCTGTCTGATATACAAGTGCCAGGCTTTGTTTCCTGAGGGAAAACGTGGTTTTTTCAGTTTGTCTCATGGATTTAATACTAATTAATAATAACATTTGCATTTATTTTTGAATCCTGAGAAGCGTGGGGTTTATTTTTTAATTAACAGGCCCAAAAAGTTTCAGTTTATGAACACTGGAATAATTTGTGGTAATTGTACACTTGGGATATGTTTTCAGCATGACATTTTATTTTCTTGAAGACTATTAACTACAGGATAGCTATGTGGTTAAAATCATGTTCGTTGAACTAGGGTATACCCTGAAGTGTTTATTTTCTTGAAGACTATTAACTACAGGATAGTTATGTGGTTAAATTCACATTCACTGAACTAGAGTATACCCTGAAGTGTTTGAATTTGAAAGGTATCTCTTATGTAAGACAAATGTCGTTGGTAATACTGTATTTTGCTGTTTCAAGTAATTTTAGGAGATGTTCTGGAATGTTATTGCCCATTAACAGAGAAATATTCTTTTTCTTCTTCTTGTGCTTCCTGTAATTTCAAAGAAAGGTTCACATTGTGTTTTTGCCAGTAGTTTGGCTGAACACCATATGTTCCAACCATTGAATCTTTTATGCAAATTAATAGAAGGGAGAAACTTGGGGTTTTTCCTTTTTTTTACCTCTGCGTTTAATTTCTAAATGCGGTAAAACTAGATTATTTTATTTCCCTCAGACCTAGAGAAGGAGCCAATGGTTTGAAATCAAACCATTGAATATCTAAATACATATGCTCTGTTTTGAATGTAACTAGACATGTAGGCTCCTGTGCTTGTATTCAAAATTGCAACATGTTCCATAATCTTATTTCTGTATCAATATTTGTTTTGCTTAATTGATGCTGGTTAAAGTAATTTTATGCCTTTGGGTCAGGATAAATAGGATCACCTATTTATAAAGGTTGAATATTTAACTGAAATGCTTCAAAGAATGATTGTGGTAACAACAAAGAAAAATGTAGCATGAAGGGCAAGTTTCACAACTGATCTACATTTCATGCAATCCTGTTATCTCCAGTGAGATAGCACGAGAAACCTATCAACAGTGAATTTTATGCAAAGTATTCAGAAATCAGTGCTGCCGTTACCTTACTTATTTCTAATTGGACACCCATTTGGTTAGGTTAGTTTACAAAATTTGTCCTACGTGTCTGGTATTTATCCTTCTATTTAATTGCCATTTTTTCTCATGTAGTCTTGACTTATCTTTACCCTTCTTCCTTTCATGCATGTTCAGAGCTGTTTAATAACTTCTTTCCTTACTGTCTTTTTCCTTTGTGTCAAATATATGAGTACAGTAAAGAGGGGTGGCCACTACTCCAGTGCTTATTCTTCAGCAAAATCCCCAGGTGAGCCATTATTATTATGGCTGTATATCCCTAGTGTGTCTCCTCCCTCTCCATTTACCTGTATTCTTTTTTGCTGTATTTGTGAATATTTTCAAGCTTGGTACAGACGTTTTGAGTTCAGTGAACCAGAGACGAAATGGATGTGCGTTTTTTGTTGAAGTAGATTGTTTGAGTGAAATAGCATAAATGCTGCTTTACAGTTGGACAACTGCTAATGGTGTCGAAGTGAAATTTGTCAAGGTATAATTTGACTGCAAGTAGAGAAGCATTCTGAGGAGCAGTACATTTGTATATGTATTCTAAAGCAGAACAGAAAATTTCAGCCAGTGTGAAAAGACAGGGATGACAATTGCTGAAAAAAGCGCTGCAAAAACATGTCGTTTTATTTGCAGTTACTACTTTTGTTTTCTTGTGTTATTTCAACCTATGTTCACTGAGAAACCTCTTTGAACCTTCAGTTTAAAGCAAAAGTATCTCTAAAACAAGTAATACGTATTTTGATTAGCAAGGAAGTTGAGACTTTTGACCACACTAGATTGTTAGAAGGTATTCATAGGTTTTTCAGTTTTCAGCATTCCAGTATGACAAAGAATTGGAGCCTAATACCTACTACTTAAAGAATGACAAAGAAGAATTTTTTTTTTCCTGTTTATTCATGTCTAAAGAAACCTCAAAAGAACTTTACACTCTAGAAAATAGATAAGAAATTTAAGTTTTGCATATACATGAATTAATCAGGAAATCATTGGCAGCGGACAAGTTCGTGCCAAAAATGAATACAGGATTGTGGTTTAACCCCAGTTGGGAACTAAGCACCACGCAGCCACTCACTCCTTGTGAATTTTTTACATCTACACAGGGCCCATTCCAGCTTTTAGTGTTGTTGCAGTTGTGTACCAGCTCACATGTAGTGGATCTCAGAAGATGTTGGCCAAGCTGTATCTACAGACAGCTCTTTTAAATAGGATCCTCAGCAGAACGTACCACATGTTGTAGACTCATAGAATGACAAAAATTGGAAAGGACTTCTGGATGTCATGTAGTCATACCCTTGGCTTAGAACATCACCCTTGTCCACCATCCTGATACCACCTAAGGTATCAGCAAAGAGCGAGGGTACTGTCAGTGTAGGCTCTGTGATGTTCTTCCTTAGTGAGGAGAGAGAAGAAGATTGTTAACCAGCCAATTTCACAGGTTACAGTTTAGTGGTTCTGTCCATGCTTAAAAGGATGGTAGTGACTTAGAGACAGATAAGGATGTCTCATAGTGTAGGCCTCAATGGTCATGTTCAGGAAATAGTGACCTTTTGTGAACTGTATAAAAGGAATATGTGAATAAACAAAATTTTTTCCTCCTGTAGTAATAGAAGGTCATTTGGAAGCAAATTCTTCTACTGGACTATCTCATTTTTGGTCATGAACTTTACAGCTCTGTATTTTTTTCTAATGGCTAGAGCAAATTGTGTATGCAAGAAGCAGAAAACAGTAATATAGCATTCACTAGCCCTTTTCATCCTCATACTTGTGAATTCTTTATAAAACAAGGATGCATCGACATGCCAAGTTTCAGTAAAGTTATCTAAAACAAAGTGATGAAAATAAGTCTGCAGGAGGGACATATATTCCTAAATAGTTTTAGCTTCTTAAAAAAACCACTGAAGTAATCTGTCCGTTGTTCTTACAGGCAACCCTTGTCAAAGTCAAGACAAAAATATCCTAAGCTTACTGAATACTTTTAATAGAAAAGACTAGCTCTTGGTCATGTAATAGAACTGGAAATGTAAATCCAAGTTATCAGGCTTCAAGGTAGACTTATTCTGTAGCTAAATGGTAATTAGTTATATCTTAACATCACACATCAGAGAAAGAGGTTTTTGTGAAAAACAGGGATTTGTGGAAGTTGCAGTGCAGTCAGCCTGGCCTGACTGGTAGGGGTTGTCTGGGTTGTGAAAATACCAGGGATTTGTGGAAGTTGCAGTGCAGTCAGGCCTTACCAGTAGGGGTTGTCTGGGTTGTGAAAATATTACTTGGAAGGCATCTTCTGCACTGAGAGAATGTTACATTACATTGTAAAATAAATCCAATAGCACTGGTTAAGAAGTGATGTGTAACCCGTGACAGACCTCTGAATGTGTAAAGGATATGTGTAGGTGCAACTGTTACTTGCTTTGACCTTAAGTTTGTATCTGCCAGGGTTGCTTTCTTCTTTCTGAAAAAAAAAAAAATAATTCTTCACCATGAATCAGCTACGAAATCTTTCTAGCTCTTAAATTTCTGCCTACTATTTTCTTCTCCCAGAAAAAATGAGGCTCAGCTAGAGAGGAAATAATGTTCCATCGTATTTGTGTGTGACCAGCAGTGTGGTATTCTGCCTGCATAAGGAAATTCATCAGTTTGGGCTTTTTTTCAGAGAATTACAAGGGCTGACCTAAGTTACATTCAAGTCACCAAAGATGCAACAGATGTTGTACCACGCCTCTTTGGAAAACTGGACTTAGACTGAATGAATTCTTGCAGTCAAGAGGGAAGATATTGTATGTTTTCACAGACACTTGAACTTCTTGGAAGTTCGGGAGAAAAAAGTAGTAGCTTTTACCTTGTTGGGTTTTTTCTCCCCTGAATCAATATATTTCTTAATTATTAAGTTCTTTATCATCCAAACAGCTCATACTTCTTGCTTGTTTTTCTTGGAAAAAAAAAATCTAACAAAACAACTTGTGTTCTGGGAAGGAGTCTACTTAGAAAATAAGGCATTGATCCAAAAAGGAGAGGTGGAGGGTCAAGTGTATTTAGGAATGCTTTCTCTCTCCATAATTTATAACAATAAAGGATATAATTTAAAAAACCTGTAGCTATTATTTCCCCAAAGCTCTTGCCCTGGCAAAGGACAGAGTAGGCGTTTTTAATCTCTTGAATGAAAATGCAATATGTGTGTGTATTCTTGATCCTGTATCCAACCACATGAGTTTTGGGGGTGCAGTTGTGTGACATGGAAGCTTATAATTTTTTCCTAAATGCTGAGGAGTCTGTTTTGGTCTTTGTATGCAGATTTGAGTGATAACTTGTCAGAGATGTACGTTATGTTCAAAAATAAGTTTGAGTTTTTGACTTCTATTCACCTTTTCTTTCATTTGTTTGCTTTTATTGCTTTGGCCAGTTAATGGAACTCCAAGCAGTCAATTATCCACCCCAAAATCTACAAAGTCCTCCAGTTCTTCACCAACAAGCCCAGGCAGCTTTCGTGGACTCAAGGTAAGTGCAAGTACCGTCACAACCCATAAATTCCATTATTCAGTGAATGATGTATTACGCTGATGCTGAAGAAGAAAAAAAATCAAAGAGCTGTAATTCTATAGGGTAGCCTTGCTAGTATGATTTTCTGAGTTGAAGTGGGAAAGAGATCTGAAGTAAGATTTTTGTGTTTTGTCTTTGGTTGGCAGGATGGAACTCTCAGTCTAGGAAATGCAGAGGGTGATGGTGGCTTGAATATGCCAATTTGTCCTCCCAATTTTCCATTGTTTCATGGGCTGCAGAGAGCTCCCAAGTAGTTTATATTCCCTCAGTCTATATAAAAGTAGTATCCTCTTTTGGATACCTTATACTTTTATAGCAGAATTTTGTCTGAAGCACCTTTCTCCATCCATGGCACACAATTTATAGTATCCTCTTTTGGATACCTTATACTTTTGTAGCAGAATTTTGTCCCTTCTCCATCCATGGCACACAATTTCAGCACTTAATGCAGTCTTGTGCCTGGAAGTGTGTGAGAAGTTCCTTTGGGAGCAGCCTGATGTCTGGCAGATTTTTCCCTGTGTTGCATCCAGAGAATTCTCTTCCTCTCCCACTTAAAAATTGGTCACATTTACAGTTCTTAGAGGCTGCTCTGTACCTTTTACTCAGGAAAATAAAAGGAACAGGCTGGAGCACAGCTGAGCATCTCACTGCTGCGTTGGTGCAGCTGTCCTTTCAAGGAGAATTTTCTTATGAAATCATCAATTGCAGCCTTTCTGGGAAGCACACCGGATGGTTTGCGCTGATTATTCTGATCAAGTAATAGCTCCCATTGGTGAACACAACAGTTATGAAGAGGCTCCATAATTCTGTGGAAAAAGTGTTTTCTCAATTAAGAGACTGGCTGAAGGACGTGATCTGAATGGTGCTTAGATTTGGGTTTTGACATGCTAATTGTTACCAGGTCTTTGTGTTGCAAGGAGTAAAGCACTGGTTTCTGCCAGGCTTCCGTGATAATTCCGAGGAAAGGTTTTTATTTATTTCTTTAATTCTAATGTATTTTTAGTTGCTTGATTCATTGAAACAACTTAGTGTTGGTCTCTGCCTTTATGTTGCTGAGCTTCTCTTTGTCCAAAGCGACACAGATTGGCCTTTCTCCTGTAAAGCATTTTCAAGAGCAGCGATACTTCTGACATTGAAAATCAGGACTGTTTGTCTTAAAATCTATCTGGACGGCTCTGCTATAGATCTTACAGTAGAAGACACCAAAATCATTGGACTTGAGGCTCTCAGCTGGTCTGCACTACATTTAACAAATGCTCTTTTGTCTTTCTTTAATGAAATCACAAGTTTAGATGATTTGGTTGGGGGTTTTTCCCCACGCTGTCCTGTCTGCTTTTGGCCGATTAAAGCTCCATAAAGAGATAATTCTGATAGTAAGAAGTGATTTTCAGTGGAATGGACATGTCTTCTTTCTCCTTCACTGTCGATTTCCCTGCAGTAGGCTGTCGTACTTTTTCATTTTGGAATTTAATTGATGCTGGATACTAATGGGTTTTCATGTCACATACTTGATCCCTGTAAAGAAAACAGCAAAAACAACTGAATCATTTCAGACCTGACGTGTTACTGAAGTAGTGACTACCTCTTGTTGTATCCCATCAGGATGCATCTGTTCAGTAGGAGGATCCCAGCTGTGCTCCTGAGACTAAAGATAGGGAAAGTTATGTGGTGAATCTCAGGATAAATTCCAAAAGGATCAAGTGCACAGCGCAGGGATCCTTGTTTCTTGATTATCATCTAGAAGTAATGACTATTTTGGTAAAGTATCGACATAAAACCATGCCTGCCTGTTACTGGTTTTATGCAAACCCAGATGCTTTTAAGAAACCCATTATTATTTTTGTAGGGTTGATTTTGGCCAGTCAGGTGAGGAAAACAGAGGGAAAGGACCAATTTTATTATTTTGAGATTCCTGCTTTTCCCTCTAGTTAAATAATTCCTTGTTGCTAAGACTACATTGCTGAGCAGACAAGTAGTCTGCCTTCCTGCACATGTATAAAGAAGTGCCATCACTACAGCTGAATGAAAATATAGATATAAATACTGTGGCAGACAGTGAAAAAATAAAGTGTATTTCTGAGTTTTCTGGCTTTGGAAATGCAATATTTTGGCAGATTAGTTTTGTAGAAATCATATGTGTTTATTTTTGTAGAGCATGAAACAGCAACACTTAATAATGGTTTTATATGGGCTTGAGGCAGCAGGAAAAGAGAACAAATCAGGGTTGATGCTTCTATTTCCTGTAAAGAGCAGACAATTGAAGCAACTGCACATAAACTGTAGTTTAAAAATTGTGTTGTTTGCAAAACCAGAGCAAAATAAAATACGTGGCTATAGATGAGAACCTGGCCAAGCTTTTTGAAGTTTGATGATCAACGTAGAGCTTAAATGATAATGTTAATCATCAAGGCAGTAAACCTGCAAAAGATACTGATTGCAAGAGCAGGTTTTTTTCTCAGTCTCAGACACTGGGTCTTACATCACGTTCTCCAAATGCCACTTTTCCTTTAAAGTGAAGTCTTGTCAGTCCCCAAGGATTCCTGCCGCTTTGCGACGCTTTTTATAAGCAGATACAGTATGCTCAGGCACAAAAAACTCCTTGCAGGAAACCTTCCCTGTGAACAGCTTATCTTTAAAGAGAAGGGCTTTGCTTCTGTCCTTTTTAGTCTTCCAACCAGAGTGCCCTTGTGCTATTAATTGTTCGGTACATACAGTACATCAGTTTGCTGTCGAACATCCCAACCTTGCAGAAGTGTTCTTAAAAAATTACTGGAGTGTGAGATTATATTGAAATAAGGACATTATGGTGTGGTTTAAGAATAGTGAACACTACAGAATTTTCCTACAACCCAAATAAATGCCTTTATTCCAGTAAGTGACAAACATGGATACCATGCACCCAATTGTATGCTACTATATATTCTTATTAAAGTTGTTTATTTTTAGCATCACAATTTTAGGCTGTAACCTAGGCATTTCCCTTTGCAAAGGGTTTGTTTCAAGGCAAAGATTTAGATACAAAAGTTAACAAGTCCAGACATGAAGTCACTGCTCTGTACAATATTCTTTTTTGAGCAAATTTGCTGAGTTTCTTTTTCTATTAACGTTTCCATGGAGATTAAAACTAGTACATGGATTAAGAAATAATGGTAACAGTGCATTAAGTGGCACAGGAACAATTGACCAAGAGGAGTCCATTTGCTGTTCTGTGGGCAGGTGATAACCTAAAGGTTTAACCTTTCTCTTTGGTTCTCACTGTGTGTATTTATAGATCCCTAGCTATGCAATGCTGTTAGGGGTGCTCTAACTCTTAGCTCTTCTAGAACATCTGTTACTCTGCATGCTTTGTACCACAAAAACCCTCCAGAGACTAGATTAAGTATGAGATTTTTGGGAAGCGGTGTCCCCTTTTGAAATTGAGTACCACAAAGTCTTGTCATCTTTTTAAACAGAAAAAGATGTACAAAGGAAGAAAAACTGTACAAATAAAGAAGCTTTACAGTTGAGGTCTTTCTTAGAATCCCAATTATGCTAAATAGCATTGTGTTTGAATTTGTCTCTGTATTACTTTTTCGATTGATTGACCAAATGACCAAAGTGAAAGGGCATTAAAACCTGATCCAACAAATAACTTAAGTACTTGCTTAACTTTAAGCTATTGAGTAGTCCCTTTTACTTCAATGAGGATGTTAATGTACTTAAAGTTAAACATGTGCTTAAGTGATTTAAACGATTAGTGCCTATCTTCATCAAGATTTTAATCTCTTCAGTTTTGTACCCATGGGCTTCTGTGAGCAATTTCATGTTAAGAACATTTACGTGCAGTGATCCAACCTAGTGGCACGGGTGCAATAACCATTCTTAGAGGGATTCTTCAACTTGAATTTACAACCCAGCATCTTTCTTGCTCATACAGTGAATAAAAAAGTTGGCTAATTTGTGCTGGTGAGGAAACTGAGGTTTCATGGGGTGTCAAATCCATTCGCCATTGTCATCAGTTTGCTAAATGCTTTACGTAATGGGGTGCAACTCAAAATCTCTTTGGAAAAAGGGTTAAATCTTTATGTGGTTCTTCAGTGTTCCCAGAGCAGTGCAACCAAATGCAGGACATCATAGATATGTATATATTTCTACTATACTCTGGCACAGTATGGAAAGACCAGACTTGATCAGACCAAACTGAAACACAGACTTAAAGCATCCAAATTACAGTCAGTCTCTGTTGTGGAATGAGTTCAGCCTCATGTCTAGAGCCATAAGGGAAATTAGTGGCTCAGCTAAGGTTAAAGTTGCCATTTCAGGTTCTGATCTAGCTCCTCAGCCACAACAGCAGCATTAGGGTTTTGGTTTTTTCCTTTCTTGTATTCCTTTTATAGGTTCTGATCTAGCTCCTCAGCCACAACAGTAGCATTAGGGTTTTTTTTTTAGTTTTTGTATTCCTTTTAGCTTTTTTCCCTGTTACTATTTGCTTCCTTCTTGTAAATACAGTGGTAAGAAGGAACGTACCCAGTCATGCCCTGACCTTATTACAAGGATGAAGGAAGCTGGACATTACATTCCCATGTAAAGCTTTTTTCCCTGTTACTATTTGCTTCCTTCTTGTAAATACAGTGGTAAGAAGGAACGTACCCAGTCATGCCCTGACCTTATTACAAGGATGAAGGAAGCTGGGAATGTGGTCTAGATATTCCCATGTATTGTCCCTCGCTGAAAACCCAAAATAGATTACTAATATTTTTGACTGATGACTAATACTTTGCAGTGATCTTTCTGTTATCTCCGCTTCGTGCTTGAAGAAAATGTGACTGACTGGTTAAGAGACTGACTCATGATTTTGCACAAATGTCCTTGTTAAATCAATATATAACTCAGGAAGACAGCAGCATTAACATAGCCTGGTTGTAAGTTATTAGCAAGGAGCAGAGTAGTAACTGACTGCTTGCTGTTTGATACTACTTCTATGCCAAATTCTAGCAAACATCATTGTTTTAGGGGCTCTGCAAAATGAAGTTTTACAGCTTGGAGCCACCGTACCTTCAGCTGATTTGGCAGCTCAGCTGCCGCTAGAAACTTGAGGGCTCATTAGCATTTCATGAGCCTGTAGACAATATCCCTATCTGTCAGTTCGGTTCTTTCATTGACAATAGTGTTAATGATTTAAAATATTCAGCAGTGTAACTAGACAACGTCAGCTGAAATGGGAAATGCTGCATTTGCATTCCTGGTGTGATGCAAAGCCCTTTCAACAGACACCGAGCTTACGGTAGAGAAGGGTTTTAATCCTTTCTGTGGTGAGTGGGGAGAACTGCTGTAATACCCCATGAGGAAAACAAGATATGGAACTTCACAAAACAGCAGCAAATGTTACCTAGAGAAGGAGGAATGATCTAAAATTATGTTTAAATTCCATAGAGCATCCCTATACTTAACTGTACTGGGAGAGCTTATAAAACAGTGGTGCATAGAACACATCCAGTATGTTTTACTATTTATGGCATTCATTCCTATGTGCCCACTCCTTTTTAAAATAAAAATTGATTGTTGCGTATGTCCCTGGGCAGTATGACAGGATGACTTTGAGTAGAGTTGTCAAGATTCAGATCAAGAACCAATTAAATTGTTAGTGCAGCAAAAGTAGTTTTCTTCATCGTTCATCCTTCAAAGTCATTTAGATTTTTAGTTACTATGACACTGTGTAAAAAACCAAATACTGGATCTATGTCTGGTTGCCTATCAGACATCTAACTTGAAATGCTTGTAGATGTCATAAATCTTCACATTGATAATGACCTAAAATACAGACTGCTATCTTACCAACCAAATCTGAGTGTCGTAGATGAACCTGGCCACCTATGCCAAAATTCTCTTCTTGAAATAAAAACTACCAGGGCCATTCAAGCATTTCTACGTTACCTTCCTATATTCCTACATCTAAAGAGAGTGTATATTGATGGAGGTCAGTTAGGAAAACCTTAGTGCCAGCTACAAAGGGACAAGAGCATGTGCTGAATAGCTGTCTGGAGGTGGCTGGCTTACATGAAAATTTATGTAGAATGTATTGTAATGATCTCGTTGAGTAGAATGAGGAAGGAATGTTGTCTCACACACACGGGCTCTATAGTGTTTAGGTGGAACTTGGTGCAGCTGGAGGGAATTTTTCTTTGCTGAGAATGGAAATCTGGTCAACCACCTATTACATAGGAATAGCAGGGCTGAATCTTAAATTGACAACAAGTGACAATGATGTACTATAATGATGATGAACTGTGGCAAAGGAAGAATAAAAATAAGATGGGAGTAGAAAAGTAAACTGACTTTGTATAGGTGTTTTTAGGGTGGTTGGTTTTAACTTTGTTGTGGTTTTTATTTTTCATTTGTCTGGCTCCTTCTTGTGGTTACTTTACCATCAGAGATAATAAGTTCTTCTGTAATTCCATAGATTTCTCCACACGGTGGATCTTCTTCCAATGTCAACGGTGTACCTGAATCTCTCCATTGCCAGAGTCCTGAAGGTAGGACACCAATAATTGCTTACAATCCTTGCAAAAAATTTTGTTGTAGGTGACAGTTGGCTTAGCACTTTTAGATGGTTTCTGATGACTCCAAATCATTTTTTGTTCTGAGATATTTGATACCTTGTCAACAACCTTATCTTGGAAAAATTGTTACCACATTTTTTTTAAAGCTAGGAAATAAATTTTGTTCTATTTTTGTCAAGTGGTAGCACATTAGTGGACCCTGCTCTTCAGTGGTCACTGTCAGGAATTTGAGTGAATTTTGAACCTGACGGGCAGAGTATCATTAGAAATGGTATTTGTGGCTGGGTTGAAAGTGGAGCCTTCCTCAAAACAGCACATTCTGTTTCAGATAGAACCACTAGCCCGTCAATGGACCTTAGCTAAACTTGACCTTTCATTCCTTATCTCTTCAAAGCAATGTTGTTTTTTAAATTATTTTTAAATTTCATTTGCGAGTCTTTTTTTTTTTTTTTTAATGTAATATTGAAATAAGCCCCTGTCAAAATTATTTGCATTTTGGATGTTTCACCAGCAGCAAAGGGAACTTGAAGGAACTCAGCAGATAAAACTTGGTTCTTTTACATGCATTGGAGATGAATCTGATTTGAATCTCTGCTTTGAGCATGCGAAAAGGATACTTCAGAAATAGTATTTTGAGTTCAGAAAATATTTAGACTAAGGACTTCTAACTGCATTCATTACTTTTAAAATATGTCCACACAAAACCAGTAATATTTGATTTGTGTGTTAAAAGGTCCCAACCACTCGGGTTAGTCTTATCTTGTTCGTTTTTATGTTTGAGATAAAAAGGAGGGAATAAGCTGTGAAGAAAACAGCTTGCTTTTAAGTTTTGTTTGGCATTGGTGACTGTTGTGTATCTGTGGGACTCATTGGGTGTTGCATTACATCCTGCTGATCTCTTCAGCTTGTCTTATTGACCTTGCTCTTTTGCAGGTGTGAATGGAAACAAGTGCTCAGAGTCATCTGCCATTCTGGAGAAGTACAAAGTGGGGAAGGTGATCGGCGATGGCAATTTTGCTGTTGTAAAGGAGTGCGTGGAACGGTAAGCAAGGAAACTGTATTTTACTGGCTAAAGCCTTCTGCATTAGCATCATTTCATCTAAAATGTGATGAGATGAAAGCAAAGAGCAGTTGCAGAGATAAATAGGTATGTACTTCAGGAGAACTAGGCGTAGCAAAACACACGTGGAACTTCCTATGTATTATTCCAGCAAAGGGATGTGAGAGCAACAGAGGAACATGGCTTTTTATCCCCAAAACTAAAGGAGGTCTCGCCTTCTAATGGAGAGGTCCTTAAGGAAACCCCACGAGAGAGATCTTCAGGAAATCCCTTCACACGACAGACTGTTGTGGATGGCAGGAAATTGGATGTGACATCTAAACAGTCTTTGAGAGGCCTCCCTTCTGCCTCAGCAGTTCTGCTGCTGCACTATCCCTACTGCCTGCTGCCTGAATGATTTTTCACAGCTTTCAGTGAAAATAGTGTGGGCAGAGTATTCTTAAAGGCACGCCGTTGGTGGCTGTTAGCCTGTGCTGCTGACTCTCTTGTGCTTCTTTCTTCTGGGAGGTGGGGTGTTGAGTAGCCAGAGACTTTTCACATCAACCCTTTAGTGTTCCAGACTCTGAAGTGGTTCTGTGCCTGATTTCCTGTGGGATAGATGGAATACCTTTGGAGACCTGGGCTGTGTTCCTGCTCTTCCTCTGCAAGTCTGCATGTCCCACTTTGCTGCCAGTGCAAACATAACAGATGATGTGACTGTCGCTTTCTCAGTGTATTTTTTAGGCCCACCTTCTGCTGTCTTCACTCTGAGAGTTATGTCAGCTTCTTAAATGTTATGTGGAATCTCCAACTTGTACACAAATGCTGGGCAAATTCAGTAAATGCTGCAAGAACCGTAAAAGTTACAGAAGCGGTTTTTGTTATTTGATCCTCATCTGCTGGTTTTATTTAAATGAAAAGAAAGGAAGTTATGGGTGGAAACGTCACATTCCAGTCTTAGCAGATCATAGATGCATAGATAGATGCTTTTGCTGAGTAGTCTAAGTGGGCCAAAAGGGTTGGGTGCTGAGGCTGAACCTGGGGCCTCCTCTGCTGAAACATGGGTCAATGGATCTTACAGTCCATAATTTTCTGTGGACGTTATTGCTGTTGCCAAGAGAATTGTTTCTTCATACTGTACCTGGATTATTTCTCACCCCTACTGAGAATAATATTGGCAGGTGGTGTTTAGCACGATGTCTAATATGCCCTTCTGGTTTATAGGAGCAAATGACAGTTGTTATTTGTAATACTTTCTTGAGAAAGCGATGTACAAGTATGCAAAGTTCATAGAGAAAGCTCCAGAGAAAGGAAAGGTGGCAGCTCCTAGATACTAGATGAGTACAGTGCTGATGAAGAACAAAAATGGCCAAATGTGATATGAACATGTTACAGCTACTGCTTAAAAAAAGTTCCTGTTGCACGTGCAGGTTTAAGGTAATGCTTCTTGTCACTGTTGACATCTAGACTCCAAGGTCTTGATTTACTTTCTTTTTGAACAGTTTCTACCAAGAAACCCTGGTTCCTGACAAGCATTAACACATCAGTCTGTAGTCATGTCCCTCCTGCTTTAAACACTGCAGGTCTGTCACAAAAGCTGTGAGAAGCCAATATAACCAGCTGAGTTGCAACTGTCCATTTCATTTTACATGAAGCTACATGTATGAGGCTTGAGTGAAACTGAAGAGAATATTTTGGTTGCATGGCCAAATGTGATATGAACATGTTACAGCTACTGCTTAAAAAAAGTTCCTGTTGCACGTGCAGGTTTAAGGTAATGCTTCTTGTCACTGTTGACATCTAGACTCCAAGGTCTTGATTTACTTTCTTTTTGAACAGTTTCTACCAAGAAACCCTGGTTCCTGACAAGCATTAACACATCAGTCTGTAGTCATGTCCCTCCTGCTTTAAACACTGCAGGTCTGTCACAAAAGCTGTGAGAAGCCAATATAACCAGCTGAGCTGCAACTGTCCATTTCATTTTGCATGAAGCTACACATATGAGGCTTGAGTAAAACTGAAGAGAATATTTTGGTTGGAAGGGACCTACAACAATCTTCTAGTCCAACTACCTGACTGCTTCAGGGTTGACCAAAAGTTAAATCATGTTATTAAGGGCATTGTCCAAATGCCTCTTAAACACTGGCAGGCTTGGGGCATCAACCACCTCTCTAGGAACCGCCCGTTGCAGTGTTTGACCGCCCTCTTGGTGAAGAAGAGCTTCCTAATGTCCAGTCTAAACCTCTCCTGGCACAGGTTTGAACCATTCCCATGTGTCCTTTGACTGGAAGCCAAGCAGAAGAGATCAGCACCTCCCTCTCCACTTCCCCTCCTCAGGAAGCTGTAGAGCAATAACATCACTCCTCAGCCTCCTTATCTCCAAACTAGACAGGCCCAAAGTTCTTAGCCATTCCTTAGAGGACATTCTTTCCAGTCCCAGTGTTTGACCGCCCTCTTGGTGAAGAAGAGCTTCCTAATGTCCAGTCTAAACCTCTCCTGGCACAGGTTTGAACCATTCCCATGTGTCCTTTGACTGGAAGCCAAGCAGAAGAGATCAGCACCTCCCTCTCCACTTCCCCTCCTCAGGAAGCTGTAGAGCAATAACATCACTCCTCAGCCTCCTTATCTCCAAACTAGACAGGCCCAAAGTTCTTAGCCATTCCTTAGAGGACATTCTTTCCAGTCCCTTTACCAGCTTTGTTGCCCTCCTCTGGACACATCCAAGGACTTTAACATCCTTACTAAATTCTGGGGCCCAGAACTGCACATAGTACCCAAGGTGAGGTGGCACCAACAGTGAGGGATAATCACCTTTCTTGACGGGCTGCTTATACTGGAACCATTCCCATGTGTCCTTTGACTGGAAGCCAAGCAGAAGAGATCAGCACCTCCCTCTCCACTTCCCCTCCTCAGGGCTGCTCTCCACCCACTCCTCTCCCAGTTTATACTTGTCCCTGGCATTACTCCGTCCTAGGTGCAGAATCTGACATTTTGATGTGGCATTACTCCATCCTAGGTGCAGAATCTGACATTTTGATATGTTATCTTTCATCCCATTAATCATAGCCCAATGCTCCAATCTATCTAGATCCCTCTGCAAGGCCTCTTGTCATTCAGGAAAGTCAATAGCACCTCCCAGTTTGGTATCATCAGCAAACTTGCTAACGATGCATTCAACTCCTGCATCCAGATTGTCAATAAGTGCATTGGACAGGAATGGTCCTAAAATTGAACCCTGAGGAACACTCCTGATGACTGGTCACCAGCCAGATATAGCCCCATTGGCTACAACCCTTTGAGCTGTGCCCTTCAGACAGTTCTTCACTCAGTGCAACATGAACCCACTCATCCCACAGTTGGACAACTTCTCCAGGAGGATGCTGTGAGTGACGGTATCAAAAACCTTACTAAGATCCAGAAAAACTACATCCACCACTGTCTTCACTTCATCCACTAGGCAGGTTGCCTTATCACAGATAGGTAGAAGATTAGTTCAACAGGACTTTCTGTTTGTGAATCCATGTTGACTGTTCTCTCGAAGGGTCTTCCATGGTTTAAAAACCCCAAAACCCAAAGATTTGGCGCAGGCACCAAAGGAATGATACTTCACAGTGTCTTCCCGTGCACCCTGAAACTGGCCCCGCATCCTTTGTTATATATGAAGTGAACAACGTTCATCAACAATGAGGTTAAAAGCATAAGATAACACAATTTATTATTTTCAGGACTATCAACTGTGCATTTTGAATATCACTTTAAGTTCCACTGAAAATGGCAAAAGGGCTGCTAAGTCGCTTGGGTTTCAAAATGTCACCTGTGCTTTTTTGAATGAGGGGACTGGACTAGAAAAAACAACCTTCCGATTATTAAAAAAAAAAAAAATAGGCAAAATTAAACTTGTATGGGATTCAATCTTTGTATTTTGTGAAGAATTATTAAATGAATTTTATATATAGATTGTTTTATATTTATATATATAACAATAGTTACTAATAACAACGAGAGAAGACGTGCCAGCTATAAATGCTTGTCTTTTAATCCCTACTAATTATTATACTTCATTTCTAATAGCATTGTGCTTAGGAGTCTTGGTTGTGGAGGCAGGACCCTATTATCCCAGCTGTCCTACAGAAAGAATTAGGGGGTCTGTTCTCTAAAGCGTGCCTTTCTGTCTGTATGTAAAGACATAAGTCACCAGATGGACGCTGACAGCCAGACAGAAGAATACCAGCGACCTGTCAGACAGTACTGGTGTGTGACAGGCAGTGGTACCAGCACACAAATGCTGTGGATGGCATCCAAGGGTCTTTCTTAGGTGCTGTAGTAAAGGATATTTGCAGGAGGGACTTGAAGTTGGTTGGTGAATTGGGCTTTGTGAATGTTAACTCCTCTTCCCACACCGCCTCGGTGCCCAAGGTTTCCTAAGTGGGTTTTTTGGCCTTTCAGATGATGCACTTCATTTAGTACAAGGTGTAAATTGTGAGTCTGAATTGCACGCCGTGTTCATAGTAGATTTTATATCAGGCCTCTAATATAAGAGGATGGTATTTCACAGATACTATTCAGATCACACTTCTATCTGAAGACCCGATCGGGTCGTAACTATGACAACCTCTCAGATACAGCTGCGCTTTCAGAGCAGAGATTCTCTGCTGCATTTTTTCAATATCCACATCCACAAATGGAGGGTGAGACATTAATTCAGTTCCTTTTTGGAAGGTACTAGTTGTATCTAACACCGAAAGTGCAGTGAAAATTAACCTGGAAGTTCAAAACCTGCCTGACTTTTGCTTTTGTAACAGCCTGCAGTATTTTTTACCCTACGTGCTAGTGGTGTTCTGATGCACACTGGAGTCTGCAGGTGCTGACACAACACAAAATAGTAGCAACAGGGTTATATCACATCTTCTTTTGATTTTTAATTCATCATTAATATAAGTAGTAATGTCTTCTTTGTTGTAAAAAATAAACCCGATTCATTTATGTTGTCTTTTTCTCCCCTTCTGGAGAAATGGAGAAGATTATTATTGCTTAGAGGGACGAAAGGCAAACAAGAACTCCTTTCCCTGAGAGTATTTACTGAAAACAGTAATCTTTTTTACTTCATATTTCACCACCTTTTTAAATATCGTGGGACTTCAGATGACTGCTGTAGAGTTCCGTAGAATACTTAAAAAAAATGAAGAGGATGAAATACAAATGGTCAAAATTAGTGCCTAATAAATTCTGCATGATTTTAGACTAGTCTCTAGTGAACTGTGGGTTTTTAGCTCTGCTGAATCCTATTGAATTTTTCCACTGAATGAAATACAAATAGTCAAAATTAGTGCCTAATAAATTCTGCATGATTTTAGACTAGTCTCTAGTGAACTGTGGGTTTTTAGCTCTGCTGAATCCTATTGAATTTTTCCACTGGGGTATCAATCTTTCTTCTGCTCGCTTACACATAAACGTGTATGATTTTATCATGGAAGCCCACCAGCTGAACAAAGCTCAAGGATCAGGCCGTGTTTTGCACGTTGCATTAAAGAAGTGACGGAGAGTTGTGGCAGGTCACCAAAGAATGGACTGCAGCTGGAGCCCGGGATTAATACACAAAGTGAGCTCGGGTGGTGGTCGTCAGGGAAACAGCAGGCACAGAGGCTGCTGAGAAAACAACACACAAAAAAAACCAAGATGAACTGTGTTTTTTCTCTCAGCACCCTCCATTGGTCAAGGCACTCCCTTGCCATAATGGATGTTCTTCCAGAAAAATGCCACACAATTTGTTGATTGGTTTCTAATTGAAGGTTCTGGTGTTTTTCTTGCCAGGTCCACGGGAAAGGAGTTTGCACTGAAGATCATAGACAAGGGAAAATGCTGTGGAAAGGTAGTGTACAACAATTTGCATGCCTAGGAAAAATAAGCAGAAAGAGCACCAGCCAGCTGCTCGTTAGCCACAAATGGTGGGGGTGTTTGGGTTCTCTGACTATTTTCAGAGTATCTCTTTAACAGGATGATAACACATCCAAGAAGCAAATAATAAAAGTAGCGAGTGTTAGTCTAGTGGATAATAGAGTAATGAACAAACAAATTGTCGTCTGGTTTATTGGACTAACAAAGAATATGCTAATATGTGTCCAAAATACATTAGAAAGACTTTGGTCTGTAAAATATGAGAGAGGAAATTTGCAGCTGTATGTGTATTTACGTAATTCCCATCCCTCTCTGCCTCCTGGTTTTTATATATATATATAAAATTTGCAGCTGTATGTGTATTTACGTAATGCCCATCCCTCTCTGCCTCCTGGTTTTTATCTTTTTTTTTTTTTTTTTATGGCTGTACATGCTGCTTTTCTATGCAGAACATGGATTTGGAAAGAAATTTTCAGAACCATTTCATTCTGTTTATGTAGTTTCACCATCCTGTATAACAAAGATCTCTTAACAAAAGAGTTCCTTAACTTTCTCTTTAATTCAACCTCAAAAAAAAGTTGTGAATTGTCTGTCCAGCAGATATATATTAAACATGTTACATGATTGAAGCAAGTATCTGAGAATGTCAGACCTCTTCTCACCTTCCTCCCAACTGCAGAGATTTGGAAAAAGGAAGAAAAAAAAACCCAAGCCAAGAATGTAGACGAAGTGTTGGAAGAGATAACAAGAGATAAAATACTTGTATTTTCACTGGTTTGCAGTATCATAAAAACAAAGTAGTTGAGGAACTTAACACTAAACTATGATCCATTTGTTATTTGCTAAAAGAACACTGAGGGCACAGTATTAATTAGCAATCAAATTCTGGATTAAAGTCCCTTTGAGAGTAGGAAACGTGCCATTCTCTCAAGGATGACTTAAAAGATGGATTTTTGATGCAAACAGCTTAATTTTTTATGTAAATGATTGCACTGAAAGGATTCTAGAGAGAACTTTGCAAGGAAGTCAGGGTTTCAATTCAAAGGTACTGGATTTTTCAATTACGTAGAGTGAGTGCTCTGGAGTGTAATTCAGAGCTCTAGGAAGAGGTACCAAGTCTATATGACATTTTTATACAGTAAGGAGCTGTATATTACTGTATGCTAATGCAGTACCTGCTGTGATGACTTGCTTTAAGTAGAGGTCCTCACATAGAAATGTTTTATCTATGCAGATTTGAAGTTGTGTATTAGGTGCTAGGAGGTGAGTGTTCCCATCTCTCCCTCACTTTATCTCGTATTTCCTAGGTTTATTTAAGGGAAAATTTAGGAACAAATCTTAAAAATGTGTAACCACGAGAACAAGTGTTAGAATTGCCTTTTTGGGATTAAAATGTTGCCATTTCTTTGGCTGCAGGAAGGGTGACCCAGAGTGTTTCACTGCAGAAGAAGACTTTGGGGTGATGTGTTGCATCTTCAGATGTGTTTTATTGTCTAGTCAGCTGCTTAGGTATCAGAAATTGGAATGGTCTAGAGAGAGACTGTTTTACACAGCAGCGTTTAGACATGCTTTCTGTTAATCATTCTCACTATTTTAGAACAAACAAATTTAAAAAATCAACCCCCATTGATGCATACTTCTGTGTTTTGAAAGGCCCTGTGTCTGTGTAGCTACATGAAGATGTATGTGTATGAACAAGCAGAGGACTGGTGTTAGGAAGATGGTAAAACTGTCCAGGAAGAATTCCAACCAAGAAAAATAATTACATTTTGCTACAGCTTACCCCTTCCTCCCTTCATTTCACATAAGTCCAACCTTAAAAGCACCTATCTGGCCCAATTCTGCATGACTTGTATTTCGCTCACTGCTCTCCAGCAGTTTATCTTAGATGCCCCACAACTTGACTCAAATTGACTAATGGATTTTCCACAAGTGCCTTAAATGTTAATTACACAATAATTTCTCTGTAAATAAATCATATTAATGTAGACTGAAACTGATATATATCCAGGAGAGCATTCTAACAAATTTGGGGATTTTTTTTTTACAGGAGAAAATACAGCAAAAGCAGTGGGGTGACTGAAAATAACTAACTAGATATTAGTCAGCATTTTGAGGACAGGAATTATAATAGTAGCTCAAAAAAATTTTGGAGTCTTCTTTAGGTTTTTTACAGGAGAAAATACAGCAAAAGCAGCGGGGTGACTGAAAATAACTAACTACATATTAGTCAGCATTTTGTGGACAGGAATTATAATAGTAGCTCCAAAAAATTTTGGAGTCTTCTTTAAAAAAAAAAGTGTTATTGTTTATTTTAAATAAACATTACTTGTGACTGAGCTTTATTTCAAGCCATTAACAATTTAGTCAAGTGAAAAAAAGAACAAGTAAAGCTATTGTGCATAGTCATAATTAATGGCTGTAATAAATTTAATACATTATCTGTTCTTTAGGTAGAAAAAGCTATAAGATTCTAGTTTTTGCTTGGACTCAATGCTGGTTTTGAGTTTACAGGCTTCCATCCCTAAGGCTTAGTATGCTGTGGCTGTTCACTTCTGTCTGTTGCTGAGATTCAGCATTGTGTTTAACAAAACTGCTTCATGTTTGTTTGTGTTTTGTTGTTGTTGTTTTTTTTTTCTCCAGAGCACTTTGCTTGGAGCAGACATATGTTTGTTCAGAATGACAGTTGATGCTCTTTCAAACTGAATTTCAGAGGTGTGACTGTTTAACCCATATTTGCTGCACCACACTCTCACGAGATGAGATGCACGTGGCATGTGGTTTCTGAGTTAGGTAGCCACACAGAGCTTTGGCAAAAGCACAGTGCATCTGGAAATACCCCTGGAAAGAGAAGGTGAAGTGGTGTAAGATCTGCCTGTGCACAGTGGCTCACACATCACCAGAGAACTCCTAGTGCTCTGCTCACGGGTGCATGACGTGCATGAGAGATCAGTGCATTAAACATGAATAAGTTCCAAGTCCAGCGACGTGATTTATCTGTCAAAGTGTAAGGGAACCAGTGTTTTGTGCAGGCATTGTCACTTACTTTGCAGTGAACCTAAATACAGTATCTATATTCCAGTATTTATAAAGCAAAATGCAAATCATTCTTCACGTGAAAGGGGTATGTAATTTCCTTCACTCTCCAGTGTTAACCGAGTACTAAGATGTTTCAGAATTTTTCACCTTCTAGAACTAATTTGTTCTTGAAACCCATTCCTTCCTCAGAAGTATAAGGAGGGGGGAAATTAAACTCAATCTGTGTGCTAGTGAGCTGTTGGAGCCACAACGACTTAACTGAGCTATTACCTATTTTGCAGATTGGAAATCTGAACATACATATAAAACGGACTGAAATCCATAACCAGTTATAATAATTCTTTTTCTGTGTATAATCCACGACTTTTTTAAAAAAATAAAGTCCTTGAAAATAAATCCTAGGTAATCTGTCCTCGAGTAACCTCTACATGAGAGGTGAAGGCTGGAGAGGATCAAGAACATGTTACTTATTGATGAGGGGAGGCAGGTTCCAATGATCCAGCTTCGGGGGGGAGGTTGTGAATTTAATTTCACCCCATAATACCCCCACAAGAACATAACCTGCACTTCCTGAGTTGCTGTCATGTCCTGGGGTCTTTTTTTCAGTGATATCCAATTGGTTATGTGTGTGAAATACGGCGTTTTAAACGAAGTTTGGGCAATGATGAAGTACAGTTAGGCAAAAATCCAAGTTAAAATCCAGCAGCTGACAATAACCCTCTGCTATTTCAATTAATCAGCAAAAAGGGTGCATACTGATGAGGTGATCAATGGTCAGCTGATCAAAGGAAAGTGAATTGGCCAAATCGTGTCTATTCAGAGAAACTTCTGGCCTCTTTTCTGAGCAGGAACACCTGATTGAAAATGAAGTGTCCATTCTACGTCAGGTGAAGCATCCAAATATCATTATGCTTATAGAGGAAATGGACACCCCAACAGAACTCTACCTGGTGATGGAGCTGGTCAAGGTAAGACTAAAGAGCCTTTTTTTTAAAAAAATTATCTGTGTTGGTGTGAAATCTAGGAACATTAAGATCTTGGGAGACGTAATCAGATCAGACTGCAGTGGTAGCCTGCATTTTTAATCATGCAAATACTCTTGTACTCTTGCATTAATGGCATTTGTGTCTCTTCATTCGTAATTAGACTATTTACACAGTTTTGAGGTAATTTTGCAATGTGCTCAGTCTCGAGAGGAGTGGATAGTGTTTTTTAGATCATGTTTACAATATGCGGGGGTAATAGTGATATGCATTTACTGACACAACACCTGCATTTATTTTACTAATGTCTTGGTTTAATAATTTGCTTTAAAGAAGCAAACTCTCTTTAATGAATTTATCTTTGTAGGCAATAGATCCAGTGAATAGTTTAAGCACAACTGATTATGGGTCTAGCAAAATTAAAACTCAAAACTCAAAAAATCTCATCTTGGCACACTTTACTTATAACAAACATTCCCTCACCTTATTTCCAGTCCACCAGAAAATAAATGCTGATTTCATGCACGTACAGAGGAAACACAAAGATGTTCGTTTTGCTGTCACCTCGTGAACTAAACACACAAGTTGCATCAAGTTTTACTCGTGCACTCTCACCTGTGTTCAGCACACACACAGCCACACTGCACATCAGCTTGATTGGTGTCGGATTCAAGTCATATACATATCATTATCATCACTTTTTATTTCTGCCTGAAACATTGTTAGATTCAAGAGTCCCCTCTAGAACGGTTGCCAGCCTGGGACACCTCTGAAGAAAGTCTGTAGTTGTTGATTTCACAATTTCTGCAGCCTACTGTCCCATTTCTTGTCTTTCTAGAAGTTATTTTTACATAGTAGAGACTTTTTTGGTTTTAAGACAATTTTATTTTTTAAAAAATATTTTAATACACCACTATCGTGGCCTGTATTTCCCGAATTGCTGCTGGTTTTCCATGTGTGTTGAAATGCTTGGAATGCCACCCACAGCTCAGACAGATCGCTCCTACGGATGTATCCAGGGAAACCATCACAGAGACACCCACATCATTTGTTGCAAGGACTGGAAATGCTGCCCCAGTAACTGCCTTACGTGGTGTTGTGTATTCCACGAGGAGTAGGGCAGCTGTAATGGGAGGCTGCAGTTCAGAAATCACCTGCAGGTGCTGCATTTTGGTGTATCATAGAATCATGTAGATGGGAAAATATCATTGTTATGTTATTTGTTCTCTTCAGCTACATTTATTTGATATTTCTGCAATATCTACAGAAATTCCAAATTGCAGGTCGCTACAATTGCTGAATATTTGCTACGTTAAGCTTTTTATTATTGGGCTAATTCATATTACCTTAGGCTTTATTCAAAGTTAGGGATGGTTTTTGCTACACGGTATTTTATTGATCAGATGAAGGAAAAGGAAACCGTATGCCTGTACCTGTAGGTAATGTAAACGGGTGATCAAAGGTAGGAAGATCAATAGAATGAAATCAAAACAGAGAACAGCTGTGATTTGCCCAAACTCAGACACCAGCAGCCTGGAGTAGAGTTGAGAATTTAATGGAGATGACCCAAGTCTCAGTCTAGTATCGTGGTGATCTTTCTGCAAAATGTTTGTTTTTACTGTTTAACAGACATTTGAGCGTGTGTTTTGTAAAGGAAGATTTTACGTGGCGTTTTTACACAATGTGTAATCTTATCTTAATAGATCTTATTATCTTTCCATTGCTTAGGGAGGAGATCTCTTCGATGCTATCACTTCTTCTACAAAGTACACCGAGCGAGACGGGAGCGCGATGGTCTACAATCTGGCCAGTGCACTCAAATACCTTCATGGTCTCAACATCGTGCACAGAGACATCAAGCCAGAAAATCTCCTGGTACGTCCCACTTATTTTCTAATATTTTTTTCTGACTTTGTTTCTCATTAGTGCAAATGCTCGTGTATAAATGTCAAGGAGCTGAGCAGAGAAGAGCAGGAATGCTAATTTAGGATAAGTATGTATGAAATAAATCTTCTGCCATGAGGTAGCAATCACCATAACCCAAATGAGCTGCGCTCAAACCCCTCCTTAGACCTATCTTTATTTACATTTTGATTGGCTGCCACGTGGGTAAGCAGGAGCATTGTCTTATAAAACAATGAATTTTAAAACTATGCGGATGAATTATTTATTACAGTTTGGGAGAAAAGGTGGGCCGAGTGCCATTTCTTTGAATGATCATACGGTTATCTCAAGGAAATTTTATTTTTTTCTTTCACTGGCGTAGTAGGAACATCTTTCTGGTGATTTACCAGCGTTCCAGCCACGAGTTAACTCTGTACCACCTACATTTATTTAGTGCTGGGGGACTGACTACTTCTGTTTTCAGCAGAGGCATAAAATAACCGTGCTGACAAGGATTGCTGTGAGGTCTGCGTTGGGAACTGCTCAGGGTACAGAGTATCCCAGACCAGATTTTCAACTATTACAAGGACAGGGCTATAAATTGAATATATTTTCCAGTTAATAATCAATTCTTTCCCAACTAATTCCACTGACAGTGCTTAGCAATCTAAATAAGCCCTCAAATAGATCAGATTGTTTAGCAGAAGGAAGGGAGGTGGTGCTTCTGGAAAATGTAGTCACAGCAACGTGGCACTTAAGAGTAAGAAAATGAAGGTGGAAGTCTCCCTTATTATCAGTGCATCTTCAAACACAGGCAGTCCAAAGAAATTCTAAGCTCTGGTTAGTGACTGAATTGGTTATAAATAGGCACAAATGTCCTTTCTGCCTAGAAATCCCAAAGAGATTACTCAACAGATGCAAATCTTTTTTGCTGTGATTGACAGAGGCAGAATGTTAAGATGACCTACTGGTACTGAATGTAAATGCAAATAATTCTCATCAATTGCTACCCATAATTGCAAGTAGTTAGTTCTTTCACACAGGGTCACCCAGCTGTCTCAATTACATTCTCTTTACCAGTCGTGGATTTAAAAATACAAACTCCAAGAGTAATAGCAGATATTCTTCTTGATATAACACCTTCATATGTTTCTATTAATTAGATGAATTGCACAGGGGAATGGGGGAAGATATTGTGGCCTTTGCAGTTGTTTGAGGAAACAAAATAAATTCGGCTATTCTGGGGATTCCGGAGTCCTACGTTCTAGAAACTAGATCCCATTGAAATCATGTTAATGTAAAAATTTTGCTTTAAGAACAAAGTGAAGATTAATTTATTAGGGGTATTTCCTTTGCTGGTTTGATTTGGTTCTGATAGAGCTGTTGTATAACACTTTTCTTTCTATTAAAATGGAGCTGCTTTCACCAACAAAATGACCCAGAGCAAGATGTGCTAAATTCTTCTTGGGACTTTTGGTAAGATGCACTGGGGTCTGCACAGACACCAAAACACTCCTCAGTCAGCCTTCTCACTCCTGTGCTGAACTTACCTGGATTAAGCTCGGTAAGATGCACTGGGGTCTGCACAGACACCGAAACACTCCTCAGTCAGCCTTCTCACTGCTGAACTTACCTGGATTAAGCTTAGGGGAGACATTTGCCTATGAAACATCCAATATGCTAAGTTTAGTGAGAGATCTCATTGCAGCTGCAAATCCCATATTAAACTGTAGGTGCCAATCAAATGGAAGTACAGAATTATATTTTTCTTAATATCTTTAAAACTCGCAGCGTTCCAGGATTGGGTTTTCTTCTCCCACCTCTGGTTGCTTGAGGCTCTATCATGGTCTGACCTACATAGTTGGCTGACAGCTCCACTGAACACCACTGGCTCCAGCCATGCTCATACCATTCTTCTCTTCTTTCCCTACAGGGCTGGGGAAGTTCCCTCTTTTTTTCCTATCTTCTTGATTAATGTGGTCCAAACAAATTAAAGGCTTTAAAAAAAAAAAAAAGCAGATGTTCTCCTCCTCATTCTGTTTTAATTTTGCCGATTCTAGGTATGTGAATATCCAGATGGAACCAAGTCTTTGAAGCTGGGAGACTTCGGGCTGGCAACTGTGGTGGAAGGACCTTTATACACGGTCTGTGGGACACCCACCTACGTGGCTCCAGAAATCATTGCAGAGACAGGGTGAGGATGAGTGGCCAAGACACAGGTCTTGTCACCAGCTGGTTTTGGCAGGTAGCTCTCCACTGTTGTAAGAACTGGAATCTTCTAATGGGATGGTCCTCCATCTTTATGTAGCCTGTGAGAAAACTGCATCAAGCAGTTCCTCAGGCCAGTTTCCTTCCTCACCTGCTCCCAGGACTCACCTTTGCCGTGGCAGCTGCTTGGGGAAAAACAGACAAGAAAAAAGCAGTGTTCATGTTAGAATAACTTCTATTGGAAGAGACCCCAGAGGTCACCAGTCTCAACCTGTTCTCAGGGCAGGTCTAATTAGATCGTGTTGATTCAAGTGACCTTGTTTGGGTGACACATGCTATTTGATAAACTGTTGGCTTAATTAAACAACCCCGTTTTTCTGTATTTAACAGGTGGTTGCATGAATATAAAATAATTCTGTGAAATGATAGAATTTCACCAGTCTTTCCTTTCAGACCTCTGCTCCATCCTAGCTGACTCTTGCCATGGCTGTGACCGTTCTGAACTTGGCCTTCCCAATGGAGGGATGTTTGTTGTGTTGTTTCAAGCATCATTCAGTGCATTTGTTGTATCAAGGAATATTTCACAGCTGCAGCAAGCTCGAACATCAAAGGGCCCTTCATTTCCATGGTTTAGATTTTTTGACAAATAGAATCTACTGGATAGAAAAGGATAGGAAAGACGCCCTCTCTCTGACCTCTAGTGTTTTAATTTCTGTGCTTTAAAGGAAAGGTGCAGTTCTTTTTCCCTGTGTTACTCACTCAAGAGGCTGGAGAATTGGTGTCTTTCCTGTTGCTTAGCAACACACGATAACCTTAGAGATAGTTCCTCCAATGTGGGGACTGAGAAAGCACATCCTTGTCTTTTAGCATTTAGTGAGTCTGGGTTGGGAAACCTGGGTACTGAATTGAATCTGAGTATATTCAGAAGACCCTGGAGACTCTTGAGGCTTCTGAAGGAGCTAAAAAGGAAAGGAAAAAAAAGAGAGAAAAATGATGTTATCACAGTTTCCTAAAGACTGTGAATGACCCTAAGTAAAATGATGCTTAGGTACAAAATGCATTCCACAGATACTCAATATATATTCGTGTAATCAATTGTTTGATTGGGATGAGTTGTTTTTTTTTAACAGAGGCAGAATGTTAAGATGACCTACTGGTACTGAATGTAAATGCAAATAATTCTCATCAATTGCTACCCATAATTGCAAGTAGTTAGTTCTTTCACACAGGGTCACCCAGCTGTCTCAATTACATTCTCTTTACCAGTCGTGGATTTAAAAATACAAACTCCAAGAGTAATAGCAGATATTCTTCTTGATATAACACCTTCATATGTTTCTATTAATTAGATGAATTGCACAGGGGAATGGGGGAAGATATTGTGGCCTTTGCAGTTGTTTGAGGAAACAAAATAAATTCGGCTATTCTGGGGATTCCGGAGTCCTACGTTCTAGAAACTAGATCCCATTGAAATCATGTTAATGTAAAAATTTTGCTTTAAGAACAAAGCAAAGATTAATTTATTAGGGGTATTTCCTTTGCTGGTTTGATTTGGTTCTGATAGAGCTGTTGTATAACACTTTTCTTTCTATTAAAATGGAGCTGCTTTCACCAACAAAATGACCCAGAGCAAGATGTGCTAAATTCTTCTTGGGACTTTTGGTAAGATGCACTGGGGTCTGCACAGACACCGAAACACTCCTCAGTCAGCCTTCTCACTGCTGAACTTACCTGGATTAAGCTTAGGGGAGACATTTGCCTATGAAACATCCAATATGCTAAGTTTAGTGAGAGATCTCATTGCAGCTGCAAATCCCATATTAAACTGTAGGTGCCAATCAAATGGAAGTACAGAATTATATTTTTCTTAATATCTTTAAAACTCGCAGCGTTCCAGGATTGGGTTTTCTTCTCCCACCTCTGGTTGCTTGAGGCTCTATCATGGTCTGACCTACATAGTTGGCTGACAGCTCCACTGAACACCACTGGCTCCAGCCATGCTCATACCATTCTTCTCTTCTTTCCCTACAGGGCTGGGGAAGTTCCCTCTTTTTTCCTATCTTCTTGATGTGATGATTATTATTTTCCAAACCAATTACAGGATTTAAAAAAAAAAAGAGTTCTCCTCCTCATTCTGTTTTAATTTTGCCGATTTTAGGTATGTGAATATCCAGATGGAACCAAGTCTTTGAAGCTGGGAGACTTCGGGCTGGCAACTGTGGTGGAAGGACCTTTATACACGGTCTGCGGGACACCCACCTACGTGGCTCCAGAAATCATTGCAGAGACAGGGTGAGGATGAGTGGCCAAGACACAGGTCTTGTCACCAGCTGGTTTTGGCAGGTAGCTCTCCACTGTTGTAAGAACTGGAATCTTCTAATGGGATGGTCCTCCATCTTTATGTAGCCTGTGAGAAAACTGCATCAAGCAGTTCCTCAGGCCAGTTTCCTTCCTCACCTGCTCCCAGGACTCACCTTTGCCGTGGCAGCTGCTTGGGGAAAAACAGACAAGAAAAAAGCAGTGTTCATGTTAGAATAACTTCTATTGGAAGAGACCCCAGAGGTCACCAGTCTCAACCTGTTCTCAGGGCAGGTCTAATTAGATCGTGTTGATTCAAGTGACCTTGTTTGGGTGACACATGCTATTTGATAAACTGTTGGCTTAATTAAACAACCCTGTTTTTCTGTATTTAACAGGTGGTTGCATGAATATAAAATAATTCTGTGAAATGATAGAATTTCACCAGTCTTTCCTTTCAGACCTCTGCTCCATCCTAGCTGACTCTTGCCATGGCTGTGACCGTTCTGAACTTGGCCTTCCCAATGGAGGGATGTTTGTTGTGTTGTTTCAAGCATCATTCAGTGCATTTGTTGTATCAAGGAATATTTCACAGCTGCAGCAAGCTCGAACATCAAAGGGCCCTTCATTTCCATGGTTTAGATTTTTTGACAAATAGAATCTACTGGATAGAAAAGGATAGGAAAGACGCCCTCTCTCTGACCTCTAGTGTTTTAATTTCTGTGCTTTAAAGGAAAGGTGCAGTTCTTTTTCCCTGTGTTACTCACTCAAGAGGCTGGAGAATTGGTGTCTTTCCTGTTGCTTAGCAACACACGATAACCTTAGAGATAGTTCCTCCAATGTGGGGACTGAGAAAGCACATCCTTGTCTTTTAGCATTTAGTGAGTCTGGGTTGGGAAACCTGGGTACTGAATTGAATCTGAGTATATTCAGAAGACCCTGGAGACTCTTGAGGCTTCTGAAGGAGCTTAAAAAAAAAAAAAAGGAAAAAAAAGAGAGAAAAATGATGTTATCACAGTTTCCTAAAGACTGTGAATGATGCTAAGTAAAATGATGCTTAGGTACAAAATGCATTCCACAGATACTCAATATATATTCGTGTAATCAATTGTTTGATTGGGATGAGTTGTTTTTTTTTAACCCAACACAAGTAACACAGTCTTGTTTTCTCAGATATGGCTTGAAGGTGGACATTTGGGCTGCAGGTGTGATCACATACATACTGTTATGTGGATTCCCTCCTTTCCGCAGGTGAGTTTCCCTGCATGTCAAAGGGGAAAAAAACAGTAAAAAAACCCAAGTTCTTTATAAGCAAGTCTTATTTATCTCCCTGAAGGCGGCATTTTGGGGAAAAAAAAATGATTAGATTGATGCGTTTTCTTTACATTTTTATTCTCTTTCACTTGTCCTTCTTGTCAGGCTTTGGGATCGATTTTATTTCCTTATTTTTCTGAGGCAGGGGCTGGTTTCCTGCCGTGAGCAGGGATCATTAGTGGTGTGTGAGGGCATCATTTCTATCCCTTTTGTCTGCGCTGTGTGTCCCAGCCCGGTGAGCGGCCCTGCCTTGCCCTCTGCTGTTTCTGGCTGCACACAGCAGCTCCCTTCTGCTTTCCAGTTTGTGGTGTGAAGGTCAATGGTAAAACGAGTGCTCAAGTTGCATTTTGAACCTTCTTTTAATCTGGAGAACCATCCTACGGGCAGTGGGGTTGGCAAACATGATTCTTGCTCCTCGAGGTCACAACACGTATGAGTTCTGCTAAAAATCAAAGGGATACGCTTCGTGCCCCAGCAGTTTTTTGGCCAGAGAATGAGACAGAATTAGCACATTTTAATAAGGAATGCTCCTTTTAACTTACAAGAGGAGAATATAACTTCGTGCACAGCCTGTTTTTCCATTTTTGCAGCAAAACGCTGAGTTTTTAATTAAAAATCATCAGACTGAATATTTTGCAAAGAATACAATATAAAAAATTGTCAGTGGAATAATCACCTTTCAGTTCAGGTATTTAGTTTTTGCATGCGGGTAGTTCATGTTTAAAACTGAAAACGTGTTTTGAAAGATGTATTAAACAAACAAAGGGCAATTGCTTTAGATAGTTTGGAGGTTGAGCATGGCCATACTGTGCTATTAGAATTAGCTATTAACCAAGCTTGATAAATATTTATTGCAATAACAACCCAGGAGGCAAAGTGTTCATTGCAGAAGTAGGCTGGGTGGATGTTGACAGTGGCCAGGGCCAGCAGAGGTTAAAAACCAAAAAACTTGCTGCCATTGATCCCTGAATATTCATGATACCGTGGTTTTGACACAAAACTACTTACCCTTTCGATATCTGTAATCTGCCAATACTCAGTAAACTAAATGCATCACGTGTTTTCCATACATCCTGTTTGGATTTTGGAAATTCTCCTGTTGTGATAGACTAACAGAAGAGACTTATTTCACCCCATTTAGTAAACTAAATGCATCACGTGTTTTCCATATGTCCTGTTTGGATTTTGGAAATTCTCCCGTTGTGATAGTTTAACAGAAGAGACTTATTTCACTCCATTTCCCCCCCTTGTCATACGCTTTCTGTAGCAGGTCCTTTACAACTAGAATGGCAAGTGACTTATTTTTTAATCACCTTTCCTGTTCCTGTGTGTTAGCCATGCAGTCTCTATGCCAGTGGAACTCTTTTCACCTCAATATATCAGTTTTTTTCACCTCCATATATTAGTTTTTCTGTTCTCATCATTCCTTATTATGCATTTATAGCACTTGATAATTTCTGTTCCATCCCCAAGTTAAAAATTCACGCGACAAATTCACTTCCTTCTCGTGACCTTTTTCATTTCTGCTGCTCTACAGTGAAAACAACCTTCAGGAAGACCTCTTTGACCAGATACTTGTTGGGAAGCTGGAATTTCCATCGCCCTACTGGGATAACATCACTGATTCAGCAAAGGTACTGATTTTTTTTCCTCAAATCTGAACTAGTTCTCTGCCAAGCCACCGGAGACTGCTCTGTTGGGAAGGCAGGAGATTCAGAACAGACTCTCAGCCCTCTCAACCCCATGTTGATTGAATGAGGTTGTCATCATTTGTTCCTCTTTCACTTGAGCTAGTTATTAGAACTTCTCAGGAGGTGCAGCCAGCCTGATCTGCCATTGCTGATAGTTCTTGTGTTACCATCACCATTTGTGTTTAAAATTATTGGGCCTGTAGGATAAAGTTTCCAACTTTTAAGCCCCACTTCTCAAGATCATTCAGTAACGTGCTCTGAATGCTATTCAAGGACTCTCATTAGTAAGTGGAGATTATTTGTTAGCCAGCCAATGAGAAGTTGCATTTTTTCTGCATTTCCCAATGGCTATTTATCCATTTGCCAACATTTCCTCAGCTCCAGCCAACCCACACTCTTCCAGAATGCATTTTGAACAAACAAGGCCCTCAATCTTGGTATTAAAGGTGACCTTTCACTTAAGACTTAGCCTAAAGAACAGGTTGGGAAACCTCTCAGATAGGTATGTCATTATCTCCTTGGAGAGGCCATTTCCCAAAACTGAAGTGATGAACAATCTCTTTGAAATACTCGTGATAAGAAGAAGACAACTGACAATTTGGAGGCTATAAAAGGGTTTTTTGAAGGGGAAATTTGAGCTGTTCATTTGTGAGGGAAATAGATTTGTCTTAAAAGGCTTGTAGAATCAGAAGTGACAGCAGTAAACTAGTTGTTAGTTGCGTAAGAAGAAACTTGACTGAAAAAACAACCGAAGAAAGTTGGTTTAGATTTTTTGTTTAATTTTATTTTACTGACTGCTTTGTATCAATGACCTCTTAAGGCTTATCATATCTGTAGGCACTGTTAATGGAAGGGCCATAGATTTGATAAAGCTGCAGACATCTGCTCTAGTGCCCCTAAAGCATGGTCAAAGCCACAATACCAAATACCTTGGGATTCACCATATAATTAGTAGAATTAAGCGTTCTTCTCTTTGTGCTATACCAGGTAACCCTTAGCTGATGAAATGAGTTCAATGTCTTTTTATTCTTCGGGAGCAACACAGACCAGAACATAGTTTTCAAATACTTTCAGCAGTTTCTTGAATCTCAGATGCAGTTTGTTGCCTCTGATTTGTGCTCTTTAGGTTCTGTGCCCGCTCACTGCCCACAGAGGAGCTCACCTGCCCCAGGTTTATTTTCATTCTGGCCACCTACATGAATACATAGAGAACAAACTGGAACATTCTAGCTGATTTTTTTTAACTTTTCACCTGGTTTCAAAAGACTTGGCGAAACATGAATACGATAAGAAAGTTGGTAGGAAATATGCTGTGCAGCATCCTCTTAAACCTGAAGGGCAAAGTTTTTGTTCCCCTAAAGTCACACTGGAATGGCTGGTTCTGCTATGAGTGCAAGCTGTTGCTTTTTACCCAGGTAGCACAAAAATTGCACTGAGAAAAACCTGGTGCAAGAGTATTTTCTATTGTAATATCCTTACCCGCTCTCCTCAGGTAGCACAAAAATTGCACTGAGAAAAACTTGGTGCAAGAGTATTTTCTATTTGTAATATTCTTACCTACTCTCCTCAAATTTTTTATTTATTTTTTTAACTGAAGGAGTTAATTAGCCTGATGCTACACGTGAATGCTGAAGCCCGATATACAGCAGCACAGATCCTAAGCCATCCCTGGGTGTCAGTGAGTAAAGTACATTTTACTTCTCTCTAATTTGATATTAAATCTGTAAATCTAACCATGAAAGTGTACTTTTCAACAAAAGCAATACACTCCTACTATGCCCATTTCTGTTTATTGAACCACTGGTCCAATTTCTACTTCAAAAGAGAACAGCAAGAGTCTGAAGGTAGCTCTGAGAGCCCCCTTGGCTTCTGCGCTCTGGAAGGACAGAGGGTGACACTGACTGTGACTAGAAGGTGCTGGGGGTTGCTATAACCCTGCCTGAACATCTTTTGGGCATCTTTTTTGTTATTTCACATTCAACCTAGAAAACAGTCATCTCAAAAACGTGCCTTGGAAGCACTGCTGTGCACAGTGGTGTCTTGCTTGCTGCAGTGCCCCTTGAAGTGTGATCTCCCGTGTCTTGAAGCACTTCAAGCTTCCTAAGAGCCATAAAATTAGCAAATAAAATACCTAATTTAACATATGCACTAAGCTGATGGCTGCTGGGTCCTTCATCTTTTGGGGAAGCAGCAATGGGGAACATTCATATCATTATTAATAAATATTAGTTTAAAAATTAGCAAATAAAATACCTAATTTAACATATGCACTAAGCTGATGGCTGCTGGGTCCTTCATCTTTTGGGGAAGCAGCAATGGGGAACACCAAAGGGCATTACTTATTGATTTAAAATCAGTTCATTATTAATAAATACTAGATTTACATATCAGTGTTTATTTCCACACCCATTTTAAAAGAGATCTGAATATGATCTATGACTGAATATGATCTATGGAGTTCCCTCAGACAAGAGAAAACAATTATAATGTTTTCTCTTAGCATGTCTACACATTTCAAATGCTCTTTTCAAATGTGTTCGTGGTACTGTGTAATGTTTTCACACTTAGGATGTGATGGACCATTTAAAATGCTGATTTGAAGGAAAGCCAAATGACAAAGCTGCTTTTCAGCATTATTTCAAGCATATTACTTTTAACATGCTTGAATCAAACTTGCGGCCGATAATTATGGGACAATTATGGGATGCAGCATCACGTGGCATTTTAAGAAACCCAACTTCATAGGTCAAACAGTGGTTGCTATGTTCTTTTCCTCTGTAATTTTGTCTTAGTGTGTTTGAACTATATCTCCTGTAGCAGAGTGCATTCACTTTTGGGCTGCCTCTCCAAACACTTACTTCACATTAAAAAGAAGAAAGTACCTGATGATAATAGAAAACTTCTCTTTTACTCAGTTACATTCAAACATACTTTTGTTGTTGTTTTTTTCTTTCCCTAACTCGGATATTGTGTTTATTTTTATACAGGATGATGCTTCCCAGGAGAATAATATGCAAGCTGAAGTAACAGGTAAACTGAAGCAGCACTTTAATAACACCCTACCCAAGCAAAATAACACATCTGCTGGGGTTTCTGTCATCATGGTAAGAGAAATGAACGTTTTTATACATTGATATTACACTTTGCATAGTTTCCTAACACTGCTCTACGAGCACGTGGGGTGCAAGAATAGCAAAAGCTAGAATAGTTGTCTAATTCTAGTCTTTACTTCTGTGTAGTGTGGATTGTCTCACCATCGCTTGAGAGCAACTGAATCTATCACAGCCTGCTACCCAAGCTATACAAACAGGCTTTCAAACCAAAACGTGTAAACACCAAGTAGCTGTATGTTGAAATTAAGCTTATTAATGATTTGAAATCTTTCATTATAAAAACTGTGATTTTTTTTTTGTCATACTGACCACCTAGTTAGTTAAGTGGGCTCTTCCCATCTGCCTGACCAAGTATTGCTGGATCTTCAGCACACTCTTGCCAGGAGACAAGACTCCATTTCAGAAACTTCCTTCCTAGTATCCAATGTTTACCACGTTAATTTTGTCCCAATTTAACCACCGCTGTGTTTTTTCTGTTCCCCAGTGGGGAGCTTCCTTCAAAGCTCCTACAAAGTTCCTACAAAGGAACCCTGATGACCTAGAGCTGAGCTCACACAAACAGGAATTCCAGAAGGCAGAGGTGTGAATCATGGTAGAAGAAATGGAGGTTACTCTAATGAGTACTCCTAATTGGCCAGTCACTTTTGCAGAGAATATAGAGATTGGACTGCCATTCTCTTCTTATTGTGGTCCATTTTATCAAATGCAAGGATGGACACTGCACACAAAGAGGATCTTTAGTTACGAAAAGAAAAATAAAACCATCTCTGGTAGTACCATAACAGTGATTTCCACCCCCACACCTCCCCATTAGTATTAATTACCCTCAAAGTCCAGCCCACTTATGCTATCGAAGAATAGTTTGAATCCTCTGGAAGTAGGTACATTTAAATAATGTTTCTGCATACATAGATGGCCAAAGATTTAAATGTAGGAATAGTGGTAACATAAAATAAAGTCAGAAAATAGATTTCAGGTTCATACTGTTGTCTGCGTTTCATTTGACAGTTTGACTTGACAGTTTGAGAGGGACTTCAGAGCTTCCTTCTTTATACTGTTGAGACTATGGATAAGCCTGAAGCTGAAAACTGGTATCAAATGTACTATATATGTAATAAGAGCAATTTTAATTCTAACTCTCAGCCCCTCTCCAACTTGCATGCCACTTCAGCCTGTCTCAGATCTGACACAGCATAGCTTCTGCCTTCCTGTCAGCGTGGGTTTGTTCTGATGCTGTTACCTACTGACCTTCCTTCAGCCAGGGAAGTAGACCTCATGAAAAGTTTTTAGTTTTGCCTTTTCCTGCCTTATTTCCTTCTAACAGGTATGGAAGGACTTAGTGCACAATTATTTATTTCTGAGCACAGGGAAAAGTAACTTCTTGTTCAAAACACTGTGATCTAATGAGAGTTGAGCCCTCAATTTGTTATTCTTGCCCTGGTTTATCTGGAGCATTGAAACTGTTATCTTCATATATTAAGGAGTTCTTCGCTTGTACTAGGCCTCGTTGCTTAAAACCCCTGGGATTCAGACAAGCAGAGTGTTGTAATTCTCATGTATTGCAGCTCATTGCTTTATCAGCCCACCCCCACGTGTAACGGAACCCCTTTTAGCATCACTTCATGCAAACATTGTCATCTGGCCAGTGCAGATAATACCATCATGTGGCAGATAAGTAAAACTGCACAAACCTACCCCAGTGCTCTCGCACAGGAGGCTCTGTCTGCCCCTAAAAGCATGTTGCTGTTAACTCATTATTGAGCAGATAAGTAAAACTGCACAAACCTACCCCAGTGCTCTCGCACAGGAGGCTCTGTCTGCCCCTAAAAGCATGTTGCTGTTAATTCATTACTGATTTCTTTTTTTTTTTTTTTTTAAATCAATTTCAAAATGTTCTGTAAATCTAAATTTGTTGCAATCGTGTTAGTTCTGCTTAAAGTAAGTCTAGTTTCTGTCCCTTGCTTCCTTCCTTTTTTTCCTCCTTTCCCAACGCCTGCATTGCTTTCCTCTGAGTAGGTCCAAGGCAATGGTACGTACTAACTGCGATGCTGCCTTCTGCTGCACAAAAACTACATGGTCTCCATTTTTAACAAGAAGAAAGGAGAAATAACTCAGCCAGTCTGAAGTGGAAAAAGCTTGAACAGCCACACAAAAACAGTAGAGGAAATCTTTTAAACACTTATAAAAAAAATTTCTGTATTGTGATCTTGTTAAGCAAACACTGATATAACAGCTATTTTTTACTTCCTCAGACACATCTTGGTCTATTCCCTTGGGAGTCATTTTGAGTATGTGTGTATCTTATGATACCCAAAAGCAATTAGAAAAAGATAGGAATCCTATGAAGACAGAACCAAAGAACCCAAAACCACTGAAATAAGCATTAAAATAAAAACGTTAGTTGTCACTTCCGCCTTTATGGCAAAGAACCCAAAACCACTGAAATAAGCATTATCTCCATTTAAAATAAAAACGTTAGTTGTCACTTCAGCCTTTATGGTGTCACAAGGTAACAAGTCCTAAATTAATAAGAAACAGTCTTACTTAGCAACAGTAGAATTAAGCTTCCTCTTCCGTCTTAAAAACTACAAAAATCTTAAATTGCTCAGGCATTTCCTTGCACACTCCCTTTGCAAAGTCACTTGTTAGCAGAGTATTCAACTGTGTATTACTGAATTTTTTCCTTGTATCTCTATGCATGTAGACTAATATTGTAATTTGATTAAAAAAAAAACCCCACAAACCAAACCAAACCCCAACCCCAAAACACCTTGAATTTAAAATATTTAACCTTTTCTTCTAGGAACTGTTATACTCAGTATTTTGGTCTGAAAGAGCCTGGTGGGGGGCTAAGGGGTATGGTGAGGCTGCTTGCTGCCTCCTCTGCTGCAGCACACAACCACATCAGTGCACAAAATGGAATAGTTTCAGCAGGAGAGGCTGAGTGTGACAGATTCCAAAACGACCCTCCATCTCTATACCTGCAAATCCTGGAAGTCCTCTATTTGAAAAATCAGAGATATGAGTCCAGTTGTCTTTGCCAGGTAAAAGAGAAATGGGAGTTCAGGTACCCCATAATGAAATAAGTTTTTACTACCAACTATATGATAAGTTTAGAAAAAAGAGGCTAGGTACCTTACTTCTGCTGTCCTTGATGACTTTGATGCAGTAAACCACATCTGAAAAAAATACACATGCTAAATTTAACTTGTATCAGAAAATTATTTCAATATATAAACTACATATTTTGGTGAATAGTGAAAACTCCACTAAGAATACATAGAAATTTTCACATTAGTAGAGCAAGTCCTCATCAATCAAAGAAAGAAATTGCCAATTAAGAGGTAGAGCACCTGACCTTATTTTTACAATTAGGACAGCCCACTCAAAATATGAAATTCCCCATGATGCATAATGCTTCCACATACAGGGGGTGCCAGGGAGGTGACACATGGATTTGTGCTCTGCTCCTGGGTTCGAGTGTCACACACCTGTGGGTACCACAGAAAGGCCAAGCTGGGTGTGACCAGAGTGAGTGTACCTTGCACCACTCTACACAACCAAGTCAACTACAAAGAACTTAATTAATCTGTATTAATTTATATCTGTATTACCACTGGTACTTGAAGATCTTCCATGAAATAAATAGTTTAAGCCAAGAAATACATGGATTTATAATGATCAGTATCAGCCTTCAAACTGTGAAACAAGACGGATCGTGCTATCCCTCCAAGTCTTAGGAAGCAATTTTGATCTCTATCTTTGACACAGGAACTAATAGATTTCCCTCTGGGTCACTTTAGATGTTCCACTAGCAATTAAACATTACACCATGGTTTAATATACCTTGCAGTATCCTTCAGAGGGTATGAACGTTGTTGGCTTCAGCAGATGACACACCACAACCCACCTACTGCACTAGAGTTCTTAGGTTTCACTCTAACTTGCTACTCTCTTCTCCAGTAAACTAATTTTTAAGTACAATATTCAGAAATTATGCATTTTTGCCCCTGTGTCAGTTCATAGCTCAGTTGCCTACTCTCAACAATAAGCAGAAAAGTAGACCCTTTTCTTTAAGACAGAAAAAAAATCATTAGGTTTTCACCTGTCATGTTCACTAACAGATACGTGGTTTGTTACAGAAAATGTAGTATTAAGTTTTCACTAAGCATCATGTGATTCCTCGTGCGTGCAGAAACACAGGTACAGGAATTTTGCTAACAGCTTGTATAGTATTAAGTTTTCACTAAGCATCATGTGATTCCTTGTGTGTGCAGAAACACAGGTACACAAATTTTGCTAATAGCTTGTGTGAGAAATTCCTGCCGTATCAGAAACCACTCATTTGATTTTTTTTTTTCCACATCAGACTTGCAAGTAAAAAAAAAAAAAAATTAAACTCACACCATCACGGCAAACACCTGTCTGGAAGATAACTTTTCCTTACATTTTTCAAAGTACTGCAAAATGCTACATAAAATTACCTATATATAGTATTCCTAATGTTATTTCTCCTTTTTTTCTGGCTCTAATGCATGCACTCCATGTCTTGTAGATCGTTGTTAAGCCTTGTTAAGCCTGAAGTTAAGACAAGGCTTTGATTTAACTCGCTCTCTCATACTTTGCCTTGGTTGTTTTTTTTTCCCCCGTTTGTTTTTAGAACACAGCTCTAGATAAAGAGAGTCAGATTTTCTGCAGCAAGCGCTGTCAGGACTCTGGTAGAGCTGGACTGGAGAACATTTCAGCAGTCCCTGCTGCAGCTGATGGTCCTCGTGTGGCTGGCTCCAAGCCCCTCTTCCCTCCTGCTGCTTCTGAGCCACCCCCAGCATCTCCTGGGGATCAGCCCGGTGTGTGAGACGGACAAAAAACAAACCCAAGGGCAGCTCCCTGTGCTCTCCTCCCATTTCTCTTCATTTCACCCCAAGACAGCCCCTCTGCAGTTTGGGTGCAGCCTCTCCTGGCAAGCCCCAGGCAGGCTCTGCCACAGGAGACTCATCTTCTCCTGGTGGGTGAGTGAACGTGCATTTCGAGTGCTCTTTGCCCTTGTCTGGAGAATAGCAGTAGGGGAAAGATTCCGGCAACTTTAGGTGATATTTTAAGTTATCTGTGTTAATTAACTGCATTTCACCCAGCTCTAAGTAGGAAGACTCATGGTGTAGCTAACCCTATTGTCATGTGAGCAGCAAGACGAGGAACCTGGCCTCACCTCGATGGGTGATGAGGATGCTCAGAAGCAGGAGAGGAAGGCAAGGGAAGAAAACCTGCATTCACCTGGTATTCCCAATGCCTCTCATTTTTAGCCAAGTTTCTACCGATCCTTGAAGAGGCAAATTTTCAGAAGAATTTTTTTTAGTGGACTAACTGTAAAATATCATGAGACAAACATTGGAGCTAGAAGGAAGGGTGGTTGTTTTTGCATCAAGTTTGTTACCTGATTTGCAGGCTACAGGGTAGTGTTTAGCTAATATGAATTTAAATAAAGTGACTTGGGATGTAAACACGAGCACTGGACATTTTATTTTTAACAAAGACTGGAGTCAAGGGAAGCCTTTTATTCTAGCCATTTTCTATCCAAGTGTCCCACCCACACCTTTCTCCAGGGTCAGACTACCTATTAGATAAAATAAAGATGACTTTGGACCTGTGAGCTCAGCTGGGACAACCAGCTGCCACCGATAAAATAAAGATGACTTTGGACCTGTGAAGAGAAAGCCTGCTGCATGTTAGCTCAGCTGGGACAACCAGCTGCCATCAAGAGCTCTGGGTCAGAGGCTTCTCAGTGCTATCTCCCTTCTCACCTGGTGCAGGCACTGGAAACAAGGATTGGGGAGCAGCTGTCCTTAATCTGCAGTCACAAGGTAGATGAGGTTTTATCTCCATCATCAGGCTTAGTTCAATATAGGATGTGTTCATTCAGCTTGTTCTTTTCCTTTGCTCCTTCTTACGAATTGGTCATAGTTCATTTTCTTTCTTAGCTATACTTTCTACTAGAATTGTAAAAGAAAGACCTGCAATAAAATTTCTTCATTAAAAAAAAGGACATTCATTTCATTGAGAACTCGGTGATTTTGTCAGTGAAAATGTCGCCTTATTCTCTCTGGAGAGACCAAACAGTTAGGTACCTACCAAAAAGATTTCATAAAATTAATCTGAGGGACATCAGGAAGAAATCTTTCACTGTGAGGGTGGTGAGAGCCTGGCCCAGGTTGCCCAGAGAAGCTGTGGCTGCCCCATCCCTGGAGGGGTTCAAGGCCTGGAGGGGTCTTGGAGTCAACCTGGGCTGGTGGGAGGTGTCCCTGCCCATGGAACAAGATGATCTTTAAGGTCCCTTCCCCATTTTATGAGTCTATGATTCCCATAACCTTTTAAAGTTCATTGCCTCCTATGGACAACATGGTCCCATAACCTTTTAAAGTTCATTGCCTCCTCTGGACAATATACATAATACATGACTGAACATGAGTGTTTTGCCTTTTGAAGAGGCAATTAAAGATCAAAAGGTGCCAGCTGATAACTTAAGGTCACGGTACAGCCAAAAGATGTACAGTACCTTGGCAAAAAAGAGTAGTAAAGGCAGGAAAACATAATATGTGTCTTAAACTATGGTAAAAAGGTTGGGGTACAACCAGTCATTGTGAATTAACTTTCTTACGGGTTCACTAGAGTGAATTCAAGATATTTGCAGAGTATGAGAATGGCCTTTATGTAAAATGATGTATAGGTGTATTTTGGTACAGTGCAAAAATAGGAACACTCCAAGCTTACTCAGAACAGAAACTGGAGAGTCCATTAGTGTGTGCAGCTGGTAAATTGTGTAACAAGCCTTAGACTAAGCTAAAGAAAGGATGGGTAGTATCAGATGGAGCCACCAGCCACCTACAGCATGGAAAGGGACCCCCCAACAGAGAAGACAGTGATGGACAAATAAATTGGGAGATCAGTAAAGAGGGAGCAGCAACAAAGTGATGAACACTGGGTTGAGTGCTCTTTTTCCCTAAAAGGACAGATATTCAGCTGTGCAAAGTTTTTTCTTCATAAAATAAATATCTAAGCCATCATGGATTAGCAGAAATACCTAACAAGTTGTGTTCCACAAAACCTCACATGTATATAAAAGAAAGGATGATAATTTGCCTCGTCAACAGCTGCCAGTTCTAAACTGTCTCTATCTGACAACAGAAGAGAGTAAGGACACATACCCTAAATACATAAATACTCAATACATACCCTAAATCCATGTCCCCATGAGTCCCATGACTCATCAACATCTAAACATTCTTAGACAAGTATTTTGAACAGAGGCAGTTGATGGACTATGGCAAACCACCTATTTAAAAATAGTGATAACAGCTGGAAAGACCATCATGTGGCCAACATAATCCAACAAAAACAAGGTAGGGAGAGCTGGGCAAGTTCTTCACTGCGCAGAACTTAGGAAAGTTATATCACTGCTCCATGCCTTAATTTAGTTCCACAGATGCATAGGGTGTCACAGTTTAACATAAAAATAAAGACAAGTTGGTTAACAGTAAAACACTTAATGAAGACTCTTAAGTATTAACGTTTGGTTTGTTATCTACTGGGCTTTCATTTAATCCTTCTCTTGTTGAACCATCAGTTGCTGGAAGGCGGCAAAAATGGAAAAGTATCTACTGGGCTTTCATTTAATCCTTCTCTCGTTGAACCATCAGTTGCTGGAAGGTGGCAAAAATGGAAAAATTGCAAACCAGAACTCTGCTGTCTGCTCTAAAGGGAAAGAAGCAACTATAGAAACTATAAACTCAAGTTACACGTTTGTCAAATAGGACTGTCACCTTTTTTTTTTGTTTGTTTCATAAAAGTAGCAGAAATTCACACACCATCTTGATAGATATTGATTAAATGCCAGGTTTTTTTCAAACGCTCAACAGTGACAGCACAATTGCTACCATGCCACACATGAATTATTAAAAAAAAAAAAAAAAAGTCTTTTTCAAAATCCCTATTCTTAGCTCCTTTGAACACGAGTAGTTGTTCCTCTATCCCAATGGAGCCAATTCCTGCAGTTCACCGAGATTCCCATCAAAACTTACTCTTTACAGACAATTACCCCCATTCTTGAACTTACAAAATTCCTTACAATAATTGTCCAAATACATCAAAAGCAGATGATGTTTTATGATTACTTCTATCAAGTATTACCTCGTGCACATGGCTAGTCATTAAGAATATTTGCCTAAGTCAGTAAATGTTACTTTAGACTGCCTTAGCCAGCAAAGATACCTTGAGGAAGATACACTTGAGGAAGAGAAGCTGGAAGTAATAACTAAAACTGATTGCAGGGTCATTTTCTTGAGGAAGATACACTTGAGGAAGAGAAGCTGGAAGTAATAACGAAAACTAACAGATTGCAGGGTCATTTGTCCTAAATTAAACCAATAATTATGTTTTAAATATATAAATTAATTATATATGTAAGATTCCAGGAAGTACTTTTTAACCTACTTCTTACTCTGGATGTTGCCTTTCTTTTCCTCTGCATTTTTTATTATTTTTTTTAATAAAACGAAACAAGACAGTAATAGAATGCATCGAGTGCCTTGGACTTAGGTTCTTCTAAGACCTCATTAATCTGCTTGCTTGAATTAAAAGACTGAACTTCCCCAGCCCAAACAAACAAAAAAAGAGTCCTGCTTTTTTGGTTCCTTTCCCAAAAATAGAGGTGCTATGATTTAGGTGTGTGTGGAGAAGCCTCCGGCAACAGCAGTAACTTCTGTGAGTAACAGCCAGTGCCATTTTTCTTGCCTCTACACTGAAAGATCAACCTGAGTGTGCATGAGAGGTCACCAATTTACACCCTACAAGCCGTGAGGCATCCTTCAAGGGGGGGCAGACACCTCCTGGTACAGCCCGAGGAGCCCAGGGGGTAGAGGAGACACTCAGCCCCCTGGTGTACCTCAAGGAGACCAGAAACAAGATCCTACATGGAATTGCCAACAGGGATCACAGCTTCGGCCTTTATGAGAAGGCTCTCATTTTCCTAATCTACTTGAAATTAAAAAAAAAAAGTTAGCTAGGAAGCAGTAACTTGTTATACCACTGCCTCTACTCGCCAAAAAGGAGTTCAAATTCCTATTCACAGAAACCATTTTGATCATCTCGGGCTAAACCAATAAATTCATGCAGCAAGCAGGAAATTTTTATTTTAAAGTCTCATTTAAGCCCGATTTGCATATATTTCTCCCCCCCCGGTCTAATTATTACAAATTGATAGAGTAAAATTACTGACTTATTTATTCGCTTTTATATAAATACGCATATTTATCAATTATCTTGGTTTTTAACAGTTTTAAAATGGGAAATGATATTTTGCATTTACTTCTTTCAAGCTACAGTCAAACAGCAATGGGAAAGCAACAAGGCTGCACAAAGGCAGTAACCTACCCAAAATGCTGGTTAAGAAAAACCAGGTTGTTTTTTTTTGTTTTTTTTTTTAAGATTTAAAAAAGGCAACTGAATCAAACACTCCTTGTACAATCAGTCTCAATGTCTAACGCACACAAGGAGGTATCGAGCTGAGCTTTTCTGTCAGGGGAAACCTTCCTAGGGGGATTTTTGTTTTGTTTTTAAACTAAATTGGCACTGTAAAAAAAATAATAAACCACCAAGGCAGGGACTAAAGCAGCAAACTGCTACGCAACCAGCCACCAAGGAGTTTTTCCTCAGCTGTTGTGTCTATTCTTGATTTTGTTTCAAACAGCATTTCAATTTTAAGTACATTTATCGTGCGTGGAAACAGAAAGCCCAGAGTGAGAATCACGTAAGACACAGGTTTCAAAGAAGGGTGGCTTCACCAAGAAGCACCAGCAACTCTTCCCTTCTCCCCAAAATAATATTTGCCAATTAATACGAAATGCTGACCTTTTGAGTGTTTAAACCCCACACGCTGAAAGTTTAAGTACTTTAAGAAGACACTAGTTCTGCTGTTCAGAATGGTCAGATTTTGGTTTTGTGGCTACTGGAGCTTGCTTGGAAAAAGGATCCCTAGCACACAGGTAAGCAAGACAAAAAAAAAAAAAAAAAAAAAAGTCTTTTTCAAAATCCCTATTCTTAGCTCCTTTGAACACGAGTAGTTGTTCCTCTATCCCAATGGAGCCAATTCCTGCAGTTCACCGAGATTCCCATCAAAACTTACTCTTTACAGACAATTACCCCCATTCTTGAACTTACAAAATTCCTTACAATAATTGTCCAAATACATCAAAAGCAGATGATGTTTTATGATGACTTCTATCAAGTATTGCCTCGTGCACATGGCTAGTCATTAAGGATATTTGCCTAAGTCAGTAAATGTTACTTTAGACTGCCTTAGCCAGCAAAGATACCTTGGTTTTAGATGCAGACCTAGCTATCCCCCATCAGAATGGAATACTTGAGGAAGAGAAGCTGGAAGTAATAACTAAAACTGATTGCAGGGTCATTTTTCCTAAATTAAACCAATAATTATGTTTTAAATATATAAATTAATTATATATGTAAGATTCCAGGAAGTACTTTTTAACCTACTTCTTACTCTGGATGTTGCCTTTCTTTTCCTCTGCATTTTTTATTATTTTTTTTAATAAAACGAAACAAGACAGTAATAGAATGCATCGAGTGCCTTGGACTTAGGTTCTTCTAAGACCTCATTAATCTGCTTGCTTGAATTAAAAGACTGAACTTCCCCAGCCCAAACAAACAAAAAAAGAGTCCTGCTTTTTTGGTTCCTTTCCCAAAAATAGAGGTGCTATGATTTAGGTGTGTGTGGAGAAGCCTCCGGCAACAGCAGTAACTTCTGTGAGTAACAGCCAGTGCCATTTTTCTTGCCTCTACACTGAAAGATCAACCTGAGTGTGCATGAGAGGTCACCAATTTACACCCTACAAGCCGTGAGGCATCCTTCAAGGGGGGGCAGACACCTCCTGGTACAGCCCGAGGAGCCCAGGGGGTAGAGGAGACACTCAGCCCCCTGGTGTACCTCAAGGAGACCAGAAACAAGATCCTACATGGAATTGCCAACAGGGATCACAGCTTCGGCCTTTATGAGAAGGCTCTCATTTTCCTAATCTACTTGAAATTAAAAAAAAAAAGTTAGCTAGGAAGCAGTAACTTGTTATACCACTGCCTCTACTCGCCAAAAAGGAGTTCAAATTCCTATTCACAGAAACCATTTTGATCATCTCGGGCTAAACCAATAAATTCATGCAGCAAGCAGGAAATTTTTATTTTAAAGTCTCATTTAAGCCCGATTTGCATATATTTCTCCCCCCCCGGTCTAATTATTACAAATTGATAGAGTAAAATTACTGACTTATTTATTCGCTTTTATATAAATACGCATATTTATCAATTATCTTGGTTTTTAACAGTTTTAAAATGGGAAATGATATTTTGCATTTACTTCTTTCAAGCTACAGTCAAACAGCAATGGGAAAGCAACAAGGCTGCACAAAGGCAGTAACCTACCCAAAATGCTGGTTAAGAAAAACCAGGTTGTTTTTTTTTGTTTTTTTTTTTAAGATTTAAAAAAGGCAACTGAATCAAACACTCCTTGTACAATCAGTCTCAATGTCTAACGCACACAAGGAGGTATCGAGCTGAGCTTCTCTGTCAGGGGAAACCTTCCTAGAGGGATTTTTGTTTTGTTTTTAAACTAAATTGGCACTGTAAAAAAAATAATAAACCACCAAGGCAGGGACTAAAGCAGCAAACTGCTACGCAACCAGCCACCAAGGAGTTTTTCCTCAGCTGTTGTGTCTATTCTTGATTTTGTTTCAAACAGCATTTCAATTTTAAGTACATTTATCGTGCGTGGAAACAGAAAGCCCAGAGTGAGAATCACGTAAGACACAGGTTTCAAAGAAGGGTGGCTTCACCAAGAAGCACCAGCAACTCTTCCCTTCTCCCCAAAATAATATTTGCCAATTAATACGAAATGCTGACCTTTTGAGTGTTTAAACCCCACACGCTGAAAGTTTAAGTACTTTAAGAAGACACTAGTTCTGCTGTTCAGAATGGTCAGATTTTGGTTTTGTGGCTACTGGAGCTTGCTTGGAAAAAGGATCCCTAGCACACAGGTAAGCAAGACAAAAAGCAAAATACAAGAGCAATTCTGTCTGTTGCTGAATACACCAAATTCTGAACAGACAATTAGAGTACAATTTGCAGCTCGGAGCTCACAATACACAGGGAACGAAGCAACAGTAGGAAGAAGAAAAAAAAAGCAGTAAATGATCATATCAAACTTTGCCCATTTAGCAAACACCAAGCACAATGTTTTGGAAATCTCTCTTTTTCCATTATTCTCATGCAACACAAGCACCATTTCCAAAGCACACACCTAAATGTCTTCAATGGGTTGACTGTGTGATGCAGTTGTACGTACGAGGTTGTATATAACTTCAGATTTTACTAAATACACCAATCTCTTTGGTTTCAAGACTACACTTTCTGATATTCTCTCAATTCATTTACAGGAAAGTAGCTTTATTTCCCATAATCTATTAAAAGTTGTGAAATATTTTACATACTCTTATAATAACATGCTTCTTCATAATAAGAAGTATCAACTAAAAATAAACTATTTACAGATACAAGTTAGGATTTATTCTTCCAAACTTTGTTTGCTATGTTTTAATTCATTTTTTCCCCCCTCATGACACTGGCTGGGTTTGAATTGATTTCAGTACATCTAAATAAAATCAGAAACCATTTCCTACTGGTTTTGATCCAGAGCTTTTAAAGAGCAGCTTTAAATTGTGACACATAAGCACGGACACACATCATTAACTGGATGAGTTTACTGAAGATCTTAGGTTGGTTCTGAATAAAAGTAAACTATTTTGGATTTCACGTTATATGTTGAAGAGAAAGCAAACCAGAGGTGCCACGGCGCGAGCACACTTAAATTTCTGTGGATATGAAACATACATAAACCAGAAAAGCTACAATCTAGATGGTCACCATATCTAGGTAACTCTTACTCAATATATCCAACAGCAATCACGTCCTGAGTAAATCGCAATAAAATTCATTTCCCACAGAAGACACAGTTTTTAATTTCCTAATTCCCAGTAAAAGAAAGGAAAACGATTTTTTGTTGCAGGACACCAGCTCTGGATGAAACACACGGGTCAGGTTTTTTGTTGCTGCTGTTTGGGTGTGTGGAAGAACCAAAGAAACTCCCCTGCTCCTCAAGAACCCCCAGCTTGATCCTGCACATCCCGCACCACAGCGGAAACGGACCACCATATTTCTAAACAGAAATTCTATTTGCATATTTTTAGAATTGCAAAGAGAACTTCAAAACCATGCCAGCCTCTGACAGCAGTTGTGGAAAAAAAAAAGCTACCACTGTATCAGCAATATTCACATCTACAAGAAGGGCCAGAAGGAGGATCTGGGGTACTATGGGCCTGTCACCCTGACCTCGGTGCCTGGGGAGGTGATGGAGCAGATCATCTTGAGTGCCATCACACAGCAGGTACAGGACAACCAGGTGGTCGGGCCCAGTCAGCAGGGGGCAGGTCCTGCTTGACTAACATGGTCTCCTTCTATGACAACATGACCCGCTTGGTGGATGAGGGAAAGCCCTTGACACCATTTCCCACAGCATTCTCCAGGAGAAACTGGCAGCTCATGGCCTGGATGGGTGTACTCTTTGGTGGGTGAGAAACTGGCTGGAGGGCTGGACCTAGAAAGTGGTGGTGAAGGGAGTTCAATGCAGTTGGTGGTTGGTCACAATTGGTGTTCCCCAGGGCTCGGTATTGGGGCCAGTCCTGTTTAATATCTTTATCAATGATCTGGACGAGGGGATCAAGTGCACCCTTAGTGGGTTTGCAGATGACACCAAGTTAGGCAGGAGTGTCAATCTGCTGGAGGGTAGAGAGGCTTTGCAGAGGGACCTGGACAGGTTGGGTCAATGAGCCAAGGCCAATGGGATGAGGTTCAACAAGGCCAAGTGCTGAGTCCTGCCCTTGGGTCCCACCAACCCCCTGCAGCGCTCCAGGCTGGGGGCAGAGTGGCTGGAGCTGCCTGGCAGAAAAGGCCCTGGGGGTGTTGGTGGAGAGGCTGTCAGCAGTGTGCCCAGGTGGCCAAGAAGGCCACCAGGATCACCAAGGTGAATAGGACTCCGGAGGTGATGGACCCCCTGTCCTGGGCACTGGTGAGGCCCCACCTCAAGGGCTGTGTCCAGTTTTGGGCCCCTCACCACAAAAAAAGACATTGAGGTGCTGGAGCGGGGCCAGAGAAGGGCGACAAAGATGGTGAGGGGTCTGGAGCACAAGTCTTATGAGGAGAGGCTGAGGGAACTGGGTTTGTTCAGCCTAGAGACAAGGAGGCTGGGGGGAGACCTCACTACCTACACCTAGCTGAAAGGAGGGTGTAGCAAAGGGAGTGTCAGTCTCTTCTCCCAAGCAACAGGCAGTGGGACAAGAAGAAATGGCCTCAAGTTGGCCAAGGGAGCTTTGGACTGGAGATCAGGAAAAACGTTTACATGGAAAGGGTTATTAAGCCTTGGAATGGGCTGCCCAGGGAAAGGGCTGAGGCACCATCCCTGGAGGGATTTGAGACATGTAGATGTGGCACTTTAGGGACATGTCTTAGTGGTGGACTTGGCAGCATTAGGTTAACAGTTGGACTTCACGATCTTAAGGGTCTTTTCCAACCTAAATGATTCTATGATTCTAAACGCTCCCTTTTCCTAGTAAATAACAACCTCCAGCAGCAGAACATCCACAGATAACTCTCTATATTGCTATCAGATTAGCTCTTTCCAATATTTATTTTGCTCAGTGCTAAACCATAAGAGCAGGAACCTTTAGCAGAAGCAAAGTGGAGGACTCCCAAGAGTACACCAGGACCAGAAACAGAAACCAGAAATAAATATGTATGTCACAAGACATGCTTTCCAGGTGTAGAGGCCTTCTGATAGCACACAGCACAACACAAGACAAAGAACCAGTCTCAAAAGCATTATGGCATTAATTTACCTTCACGTGCAGTAACACCACAACACAAGCTTCCTCCACAGAAGCCACCACTCTGATCATACCATCACCTCCTGCCAGCTCCTACAGCGTTTATATCAGCAATTTGTCACAAAACAGAAGGGATTTCAAGCTCTCAAGCATTTCCCCACAAATCAAACTGGCAGCCCAGCCCCTGCTGCTGCCCAGCCTTCCCCTCAGCAGCAAATGCCGCTTTCCAGAGCCAATAAAACACACCCCACACCACGGCCATTTGAACTTACCAGAACAGAAGAAAGTCCAGGCTGTCATGTAAAAAAATAAAGCCACTGTTCAAAAATGCTCCCTCCAAATTCTGAGGAAAGAGAAGACTGGGCTCCCTCTTTTCAGGAAGATTCTGCAAAGCAAGTAAACAGCTCGCTGAGGCCCAGCTGCAGGTTAATGCCCGACACCTGTGGGTTCAACAGCTTCCAGGCCATCCATCCCGCACAGGTGCTGCCCTGAACAGACTAACAAACACCTCAACAGTTGGAAATTTAACCCTTTGCTGCCACCTCATCATGAAGAGCATGACAAGGAGCAGTTCAGCCAAAGCTGGGATCCCAAGTGCAGGCCTGGCCCCTCAAGGGACATCGGTTTACCCATGGAAGGAGGGGTATGTCCTACTCACCAAAGCAGTCCAGAATGGGGGGTGTCTTCACAGGCTTGCTCAGAAGGTAGAAGATGAAGATGTCCTTTTCCTTAGAAGAGCTGTAGCAACTTGTAATGTGCAAAACACTGCCCTTTTTTCCCTCCCCCTAGCCTAGGAAACCCACCCCTGGCTTGGGACAAATGCAAACAGCACTTGGAGAGCATTTTCCCCCCAAAATCTTCCGATACAAGGCAACGAATGTTGTTGAGCTTAAGAAAGTGTGAAGTTCTGCTCTACACGCTGGGCACTTACCACAGACGAGACAAGTAGAGCCTTCTCCTTCTTCTAACTGCTCCTTCTGCTAGACAAAACATAAAAATGTAACTTTACTGATACCACCATAACCACGTCACCATAAAAATGTAGAAAGCACAGAAAACTTACTCACCATTGCATGAACACCAAGGGGACTTCAAACACACGAGCCACAGCACCTGCTTCCTCTATCAGGAACACACATTGAATCCCAAGAACCCAGTACTCCACGAAGCTCTCAATTACAAATGTAATTTTATTTAATTTCTTCACTCAAACTGAATTTTCTCATTCCAAATCTTTAGTTAAAGAGAGAGTAGTTAAACGCTTAGAAAAAAGAGGAACTGCTCTAGTAGGCAGCTAGAGAAATGTATGTCTCCATACAGAGATGGAATGTTAAATTTCAACTCAGAGATCACAACATACAAAGAAGTTTTTTTTATGCAATACAGACTTACAAAACAATAACAGTTCTTTTCACAAATATTTTCACAGAGTTCTGCACAGCAATCTTGTAGAAAAGTAGATTTGTGCGACACCAAAATAACTTAATTGTTCCTTAGTATAAATTAGTTTTTTTCATTCCCTAAGAGAAAGAGGTAACGATTGGGCAGGATCTGACTGGATTTGGTGATAGCAAAATAGAAAAGGAATATGGTGTGTGCTGTGGTACTGCAGGGGCTAGTTCTGGGGGAAAATAAAGAAGAGTCACCTGCAAGTCTAGTGCTTCTGCTGCTGTGGAGAGGCACCAGCAAACACCTGCCCTTTTGGTGCTTTCACAGTCAACCAGCAGAAGTGTGCTTTGGTACTTGCACCTATTTAAAAAAAATACCTGCCTCTGTGGGTTTCTAATTGGAGCCTTCCTGATTTTGAGGAACAATCCACATTTTGGTGTGCTTCGAAGGAGGTGCCAGGTAGAAACTAGAAGGATTCACACTCGGATGTAACACAAACTCCGTTTCCCGTTTCTCTCTCTTAACTGCACAAAACATACAACAAAAAAAAGAACTAATTGTCTAAGTCTAGAAACATGCTTGAATAGCAACATGGATGGAAACGATTTGCAAAGTTTAAAATTACATTAACCATAATTTAAATTATTACCATTGATTCCCAGAAACTTCAGTGCTGATGTAGTACAATCATTTAGAAAAGTATGAGACAAAGTGTGGTACAGAGAGCACAGATTAAAATTCCCCAAACATCATAATTCATTCCCATTACGTTAAAATCATATATCCCTCAAGGTTACAGATAAAGCTTCAGATGGAAAATCCGTTTCTTCATAATATAGCTAGAATGTGAGTTTTAACCGTCTTTACTTTAGGTTTCTTTTACATACAGGGATCAAAATAGACTTCTTATTATGACTAAAAATATAGATTTTTAACTACAGAACCCAGCAGCCGTTTTTCTGCTTCTTTGCCCTTCCCCAGAAAAAGTCAAGCAAGGTCTACAAAAATAGCAATTAACTTTAAAAAATAGGTTGCTTCTTCCAGCAAATTCAAGTTACATTCAGATGTAATATAGCTATTTGTAAGAAACAACGTCGTGGCGAGACACCGAGGGCGGCGTGCTGCGTTGGCTTTCCTTCTGCCCCCAGCTGCCCACGGTCAGTGCTAGTCTTGGTCTCTACGGAGGTCAGTATCTGGTTTGATACTCGTGGTGCCAACGATTGAAATCATTGTAGAAAACCACTATGCTCCCCGACGCCATGCCAGTCATTATACACCTAAGGAAAGCACATATTCGTTAGTGAACCACCTCGAATTCAAATATGTAAGTCAACACACCGAAGAGTTACGTCAGTATGGGCACAAGAACCCAAGGCAATGACCAACTTCTCCTGAAGACAGCTGGAAGGGCTCCAAATACCACACAAGTCAGGCTTTAGGGGCTCCCATCTTGGGCTTCCAAGGATTCCAGCAAGCTGGATTTGAATAAATGGTTCAAGGATTGGAGCATCTCCCTTATGAGGAGAGACTGAGAGAGCTGGGACTCTTTAGTCTGGAGAAGAGAAGGCTGAGGGGAGACCTTATCAATGCCTACAAGTATCTCAAGGGAGGGTTGAAGGAGGAGGGAGCCAGACTCTTTTCAGTGGTTCCCAGTGAGAGGACGAGGGGCAACGGGCACAAGTTGGAACATAAGAGGTTCCACTCAAATATGAGGAGAAACTTCTTCACGGTGAGGGTGGCAGAGCCCTGGCAGAGGCTGCCCAGGGAGGGTGTGGAGCCCCCTTCCTTGGAGATTTTCAAGCCCCGCCTGGATGCTCCTGAGTAACATGCTCTGACAAGCTCTAGGCAATCCTGCTTCAGCAGGGGACTTGGACTAGATGATCTCTATGGTCCCTTCCAACTCTAAAATTCAGTGAAATTCAGTGAAAACTGCCATCTGACAGATCTGACAGGACCATGAAGATGCTCAGAGGGCTGGAGCACCTCTGCTGTGAGGACAGGCTGAGAGAGCTGGGGTTGTTCAGCCTGGAGAAGAGAAGGCTCTGGGAAGACCTCATAGCAGCCTTCCAAAATCTGAAGGGAGCTACAGGAGAGCTGGGGAGGGACTCTTTGTCAGGGAGTGCAGTGACAGGACAAGGGGGAACGGTTTTAAATTGAGAGAGGGGAGATTTAGATGAGATACCAGAAAGAAATTCTTTGCTGTGAGGGTGGTGAGGCACTGGAACAGGTTGCCCAGAGAAGCTGTGGCTGCCCCATCCCTGGAGGGGTTCAAGGCCAGGCTGGATGGGGCTTGGAGCAACCTGGTCTGGTGGGAGGTGTCCCTGCCCATGGAACGAGATGATCTTTAAGGTCCCTTCCAACTCAAACCATTCTATGATTTATTGATGGCAAAACACACAAAACACTATGGAATCATTTGTATGGTTGGCCTGAAGCTACAATTGGGAATTAGACAACAGAATTATTTACCAGCATCACTGTCCTGCCAGGTCACTTCAGATTTCCTGGGACTATTTCTTGGCTTGCTTGGTTGGATTTTGGTGGGTATCAGAGTGGGATGAAAGCCAGGTGAAGTAGCAAAGCTAAAGAAGGCTAGGAGAAGTGTTGATTGGGGTTTCACCACCGCTTCAGTTGGAAATGTTCATGTTTGGGTTTGAAAGCCAGCTGAAGGCTTTGATTGTTGGAAGTTCCTCAAAGCAATCACTGTGCTTTCCCACTGAGGCACTCGTTCTTTCTAAATTCCTTACCCTTGGCCTACTACTAGAGATCGTTTAGATCTGCTTGAAAAGCCATGACCCCGACATAAAACACAATTACATGAGTTTTTATACCATCTATTCTACTGTTTCATACTAGAGTTTTATGAAAATTCTGGCACTTTAGGAAAAAAGCCTCAGAATTAAAAAAAACCCAACATTCTGAGTAAAAAGCTGACATTTCTCCTTCAAATCAAAGACTAAATATGAGATCATCAAAACATTGCATTTTGATAGTATCACACCATTTCAAGAGCACCATTTTGATTGGTTTTGTATTAGGTTAAAACGTCTTTTTACACACTGTCACTCAAACACATACATTCATGCATACCAAATAAATTACTCTGAGTAATTACCTGTAATTACTGAGTAATTACTCAGTCAAATACTCTGAGTAAATCTCTTCTGAGTTTCTGTCTCCAAAGGCAAAGTGAGTAGGTTTCTAACTCGAGCACGTGTATAAATTTATAGATGCCCACATTAAATTTCAGTTTATTGACATGCAAAGATTATGTTGACATGCCATTAATTACAGTTTAAAGGTTCTCTAAATGTAGAATTTTATACACTTCAGAGGTCTAAAATTCAACAGAGGTAACTCCAGCTATTGAAATATTTTAAACAGCAGGGGCTTTTTAATGGAAAATTGTTTCTTCCAAAATGCCTATAATCTCTAATTATGCTTAACAAGAAGCTGTTGAATGTTTGATTCAAGTCCACAGATTTTGCTGGCTTGGATTTTATGTAAGGTAAAAACATTAAAAAAAGATGCTTTACAGCCCAATGTAGGTATTCCTAAGGGATTTAGGAGCCAAATGTGCTTGAAAAGTACACACGAACCCTGCTAAGCAAATACACCAAAGCAAACAAAATTCTAGCCCGCAAGCTGAAAGTGCACAAATGAAATGGTAAACATCCAGCTTACAAACAAACAACACTTTTGTGATAAAAACACAGCAGGACTTTTAAGTACAGCTGCATGGCAAAGTGGAATGTAAAAATATTAACTGCTTGCCTACAAGTAGAAGAACCCTTCAAGGAAGGTCATGCTTTTTGTGGATAAAATAACTTTTCTACGTTTTCTATGAAAATTAACATTTGCTTTAGCAAAATATGGATGTGTGGAGGGAATCCCATTGTGCAACTATTCCAACGGTTCTATTTTTAAGGTAAAGATCTGGAATTAGGAACGTGATTTGTATCATAAGTGAAGGAAGGAGCCTGAAAAGCACATAGGTAATGTTCCACCTCCAGGTGACCCACACTGTACACTGGCACAGGCCAATAACTCAAACTATCTTGAAAATCTGCCAAAGTAAGATTTCTTGAATCTCTCTTCATTCCCCCGAGAGCTGAAATCCTGAAAAAGATTATCTGCCCTAAATATGACATGTTAGAAAGAAACTTAGGCGAGCGCAGAATTCTCAATTACAATCACCAGGATCCACAGAAAACCAAAATCAGAAGAAAAAAACAAAAACGCAAGTTAATTGTCAGTATGTCAGAATGTATCTCTGGAATTCTGGGGAGGACCAAAACTTGGCTCTAACCTTTGGTCATACGACAAGGCCATGGATCGGATTCCAGCATCGCACCCCGGGTAAGCGAAGAGCCGCTTGAGGTCCCACATCTGCCACACCATGACAACTCCGTTGTCCCCCCCCGTCAGCAGATACTGTCCATCTCGACTCAGCTGAATTGCCTGCGGGGAAATCACATGGATATTGGTCAGATAAATAGGTGTCATTCCCCCTCTTTCTCTTTCCTGAGAAGTTTTCCATTGACAGCTGAACATCCAGGCAGACTTGATATCAATACAACCTTCGCATACATCATACATAACATTACATATGTAAATAATGTATAATTTACATTATTTAAATGTAAATAATATATAACAATACATAATTATTGTTACGTTATTCTACCCAGCAACAGAATTCATGTTACTATACACAAATCTCTTTAATATATTAGATGTCACTAGTTAAGTTTTATCTCACCTGTAATTCATTCCACGTTCCAAAGGGCTAATGTGAGGTCAGCTAAAGAAATTTACTCTTCTAATTAGATACATTTACAAGATCCAGCAGCACTGGCATCAAAATATCATACCTGACATTCCCCCAAGGGTCTCTAATACCAGTTTAGCAGAAGCTATCCTCCTTTTCTCTCTGGCAAAAAGCTGAATGATGGAGGGAACTGAGATGTTAAATAATGACTAGAATTCATTTAGACCACCATTTTTAGACTCCTGCTCTGGATTAATAAGAACAATCCAGCTCTCTTCACAGAGACTGCTTCCTTTCTTCATCTATCCTGGAACCACCCGTGACAAATTCAGTAGCTTATACCCTGATTTTGCATGCAGCACGGGGACTGATGGCAAATCTATATTTGAAAACTTTATTTGGGATCCAGATCATGGAGAGAGAGAGGATATCATTGGTTTTCACAGTGAAGACATCTTGAGAGAGGAGTCTTCAATTCATTTTGATATTTCTTGTGTGCTGTTGGAAATATCATGATACATACCGAGTATCTGGAAGAACAGCAACTTTCCTCACTTACCTGATGACTCTACCAGATGATACTATGAGATATTAAAATGACTGGAAGCATGAGAAATATCTCTTAAAAAGGGATCGACTCTACCAGATGATACTATGAGATATTAATATGACAGGAAGCATGAGGGATTTCTTAAAGAGGGATTTTGAGAGTTTAAATAAGCCAAAATGTGTTTTAAGAGAACTGAACTTGAAATTTTATTAAAATAAGTGATACCCTATGGGGTGGGAGAGATCATGATCCATCTAGCTCAGTACTGTATCTCCAGCAGTGGCAGCAGGAGATGCTGTGAGCTTGGCCCCTCTACAGTCCCTTCCCCTTGTGCTCCCCAGCACCCACAACCACAGGATCAGGAATACCAGTAAGCCCACGAGTTTCAGTGAGTAGCCCACAGGTCTCGTACTGTGGGATCTCCTGAATAACAGTTCTGCATTCATCTCATCCACTGCCTTCATCACTCTGTAGACCTTCAGCACTCCCCACCTCAGAAAGCACTGAGTAAAAACAGTTCCCAAAACCAGTCCCTGGAAGGCTCCATTACTGACTTTTCTCACAGCAATACTGAGATCTCACACATCTTTTCAATGTGGGTCTTGGTAATGACTATTACAGTGACCCTAAAGAGAACAAAACTTCTTCTGAACCAAAGACCCTGTCCTGCTGCCGTGCAGGAGACAAGGAGCAGAATTCTGTCATGTGGAATGACATCAGCACGAGCCACCAGCAAGATCACGACCCTTAAAACCTACAGTTTGGGCAATTATTAATAACTCCCGTAAGGCTAAAACTTTTCCTAGGCTCTCCTTCTGTTTCCAGATGCCTCTTCTCAGTTCTGGTTCCAACTTTTGCTCCCCAACTTGGCTTCTGTTTTTTACCTGCTGTACTTTTATTTTTGCATGCAACGCTCAGCACGGCAGCACCTATCAGCATCTTCATGTGAGCAGGGTGACAAACATCTCTCCGAGCTGTCTGCTGGATGATTTGCTGTCATCAAAAGGGAAATAAGGAACTAAGCTGACATGAGCAGGCAGTGGGCACTTGCAGCCCAGAAGGCCAATCCCATCCTGGGCTGCATCAAAAGAAGCGTTGCCAGCAGGTCCAGAGAGGGGATTCTGCCACTTTACTCTGCTCTGGTGAGACCTCACCTGGAGTATTGTGTGCAGGTCTGGAGCCCTCAATATAAGAAGGACATGGACCTGATGGAGAGGGTCCAGAGGAGGGCCACAAGGATGATCAGGGGGATGGAGCACCTCTGCTACGAGGACAGGCTGAGGGAGCTGGGGTTGTTCAGCCTGGAGAAGAGGAGGCTCCGGGGAGACCTAAGAGCAGCCTTCCAGTACCTGAAGGGACCTACAGGAAGGCTGGGGAGAACCTGTTTAGAAAGGCCTGCAGTGACAGGACGAGGGGCAATGGCTTCAAGCTGGAGGGGAACAGATTTAGATTGGAGATGAGGAGAGGGTTCTTCACTGTGAGGGTGGTGGAGCACTGGAACAGGTTGCCCAGGGAGGTGGTTGAGGCCCCATCCCTGGAGATATTCAAGGTGAGGCTCGATGAGGCCCTGGGCAACCTGGTCTGGTTGGGGGTGTCCCTGCTGACTGCGGGGAGGTGGGACTAGATGGCCTTTGGAGGTCCCTTCCGGCCTGGGCAATTCTATGATTCTATGAAGCACTATTACCTAGTAATTAAACTCCTGATCCTACCTAATCCTTCGCTCCATTGCTCCTACTTACAATTCCTTTTCTTCCCTCATTCTTTTCTGCCTCTCCTCGTCTCCTCCCAGTCTCTGACAAGTTTATATATTCTCCTCTCTACTTCCCTGTTCCTGTTGCTCTTGCAGCCATCTCCTTTCATCCCGCCCTCGGTCCTATCACCGATTCTGCTCCTCCTTCTCCTCCTCTTCCCCACCAGTCCTTCCCCTGCCTCGTCCAGTATCACCTCATCACGTTGCTTGCCACGGCACTTTTGTGCACCTCGCTGCAGGGGATGATTGGTTCCAGGGGAAAACTCCCCATCCCTGGGCTCCAGATGTTCAGCACAGAATGTAGATGCTGAGTATTATACACTGAGTGCATTTAACCCGTGATTTGTGAATCAGCTTAATTTGGGCAGCTTTTCAACCAAATACACATCTTTCACACCAGGACTAAGTCATGATAAATTTCAGCTCCCTGTCCCGAGGTAGGGAGGCACAAAACTTCTCCATAGAACAATGTAAGAATATTGATATTCAGAGCAATGAACTCCAAAGACACACATTCTACAAATACTAAAACACTGTCACTGGAAGGCGAGGAAACTGCCTCAAGATGATAAGTCTCCAAGCAAAATTCCAGCTCAAAGATTTACATTTAGGAAATAGTGGAAAGAACTGAAGACAGGATCTTGCAAACATCTCTCTCTCTGCCGAAGTCTGCAAGTATTTTGGCACTCGCAATCTCTGCTTCTACACTTTTTCAATATGCAAAACTTGTAACATGCTGAGATTTTGAACTCCTCAGGAAAAGGAAGTTGTTGCTTTTTAATATATAGAATTTATAGTGCGTGCACCACAAAAATGAGAGAAGCTGAAACACAAAAACGTTACATTCATGCAACATTAAAGTGTTTATACAGACTGCTGACAAGCCCAGAAACCAAAATATACAGTGTACATAAGATACTGCTTCGTGAACAGCAATAATTGAAGTCAGACATAGGGCACATCTGTATTTTTTGCATTGCTGTACTCTATTGCTATGATGCCAAATATATCCTTTAAGAATTATATGATGTGCAACACTCACATTAATATAGGGTTTCTATAATCAGAATGAATCGCGTTGCTAAAACTTTATTTCACACAATAACTTTAAAATCAATGTAATCGAAATACAAATATATATTGTAAGCAACATATTATAGCACTGAAAAAAAACCCCAGATGATAAACCTGTTCCAGCTGTGTTTCGAATTAAGAAGACAACACATTCATGTAAATTTAGCCACAATAAAGCAGAGTATGTGGAGGTTTTTTCCAACCATATCTCAGTACGGAAAATTGAGCACTAACCAAGGTTAGAACTGAATATTCTGAGCTGAAGCTCCTCCACCCCAAAAACAAATATTTCAACCATAAATTGCTTCTGTGACTGTTTCTACCAGCCTACAAAAATACGCTAAGCACCTCCCAAAGCACAGCCCCAAAGCCCCTGAAAATTCATTTAGAGACCCCCTTAGAAGAGTACAGTGTCTCAGGAAGGAAGGGGTAGAAGACAAACTAAGGCAAGACTGTGAAAATTACCTAGAACTCGCATGCACTGAGTAGATGATCATGAGATCTAACGTACCACACACAATTATTCAAAGGATTATTCATTAGAAGCAAAAATCAATACGGGGTGTTTTTCCTCTCCATAGCAATGGCAGTCTCCTAAGGGTATTTTCAAATTGCAATGAAGACCGTGACAAATAATTATTTGCTACACTTATAAAATTTGGCTGATGAAAATCCATTAACCTTATGGTCATGGTTCACTTGAATTTTATACTTGAGGCTTTTACTGAAGAAATGGTATATTAAAAGGCAAATTAAAGCCATTAATCTTTAACTCTTCCACTACCCGCAAAAGGCAGTGGGTTTTGTGATCTTTTGATTAAATAAAGTATAGGCTTTGAACCCTTTCTAATACCTATGCAGTTTTATTAAGTCATTGGCTTGTTATGAAGACAAGATGTTGATTTATTTATTCTTCTTGTTTATTAATAAATTTCTCAGCCACTTGCCTCTATATATACACACCCTTCTACGAATGAAGGAATGAATGGAAGAAAAAGGTCGCCCTGTCAACATTTCAGTTTCATGTCATGCCCTTCAAGATTTAACAAAGGAAAGGATGCTTTTCCTCCCAAGTACTCCGACCGGGATAGAGGACCATATGAATCAATTTTACTGTTCTGCTTTTCCCCAATGTAGTTTATCTGTGATTCTGCTAGGTATGAAACCAAAAAAACTCTGCAACTAATCTTTCTCACAACACGAGCTTCAGACTTTCAAATAATCCCCAAAGCGCACAATTTCAGCGACGTTCCAAAAGCTGCATTCTGACTTGTATCGCCTCGGAAAGTCTCAAAACTTTGCACAAAATCCCTTTTTTTAACATCTCGGATTTTTGAAAGGCAGCGCTTTGTGACAGCCCTGGCTTCCAGCAGCAGGAGTCTGGTGGGCACTTCCACATTTCAAAACAGACTCAGGAAAGGAAAATAAATTGGTTCCTCTGGGTGAAACAGCATACACTCTTTGTTTAGGGTAAAATAACTTTGCTTCTCAGAACAAGCAGACTATTTAGAGTTAAGTTATTCATTAAGATATCTAAACATTACATGGTAGATGTACTGTGATATGCCTAAGCTCCACTGAGCAATACAGTATTTAAAACAAAAACAGGTGGAAGGCATTGATTAGACTTTGAATTCCCCCAGAGCATCTGAAATTTTGCTAGCGGCTTTCTAGTGCAAGAATACAAGAAAGAAAAGCAGAATTTTGTTCCAACAATCACTATTGAAAACTGCTAGTTTTGTCAATAACGTTCTGAAATAGCGGTCCGTAATGACATAGGAAAATAGAAACTACAATTTTACATTACAGGCTCAACACTTTTGACCTTTTCCTTCCCTTTTCTATCCTCGTGGAGCAAAAAGCAATGAGAAGTGTTTGTCAGCACAGCCCATGGGTAGGTACTATTCATTTGAAATGCCCCTGCTTTAATCAGGCAGTTACCACTTGCCTTCTAACGTGATGTAGTGCAGAAGCACTGGGAAAGACGCTGTAGGTTGGTTAAGCGTAAAGCCCAACTGGGACCACTGGGAGAGAAAGAAAACAAAACAAAACAAAATAAAACCCAAAGCCCTGTACATATGTAATTCTGGCCCACAGAGAGCGGAACTTCCATTGCCTTCAGCAACATTCCTAAAGCTGTGGGTACTGACTGAAACACTACAGAAATTGTTTCAGCCAGCGAGGGATTTCTAGATATTTTACAGATTTGCTGGCCTAGCTGACAACATAATCACAACTGAAAGTGACAGATTATCAACATTATTATTGTAAAAAGAGAAAACACTGGGATATGTACTTGCTTTATGGAAAGAACCGGGATGAAGGGCAGGCTGAAAATCCCAACAGCATTTGTGCAAGGACAGCCAAAGGTACAATTTCAGAGAAGAAGAAAGATTAAAAATTTAAGCAAGAGCCTACATTCATTTGGAAAATGGCTTGGGACAGAAATATACATATTTCTACTTTCTTTTCCCAGCCACAGCAACCAAAGCTCGAATGCCCTCTCTCCCCTCACTATGGAAAAGAGACCTGCATGAAGAGTTATTTCTGCATATTCCACCAAAGAGACCTGCATGAAGAGTTATTTCTGCACCAAGAGTTATATTCCACCACCAACGTACCTGACATGGTGAAAAGAGAGGCATGTTGGATTAAGAGTACAGTACACGACAGAGGTTCATCAGGTTTTAAGTGGAATATACTGAACCACACTGGAGAATTCAGTGGTAATGGAGCATTCACCATTCCATGTAAGTTATAAAACAAAAATAATCAGAATTCTTTCAAATATATCGAGCATTCACCATTCCATGTAAGTTATAAAACTGAAATAATGATGATCAGAATTCTTTCAACACATTCTTCCATCTTAAGAATTAATAATAGAGTCAAGAAAAGAACAAATTTAAAAATGCTCACGATTTTGCACAGCACCTGAAAGAATTTCACTAACTCTGTAAAACATACCTGAGGGCAAACAGGCATTTTCTTCCTGAAATACCTAATCCAAATAAAGGAAAAACTTTTGTGAGTTTCAACTCCAGAGAACACTGGAAATCCCAGAAGGTGAGTTGCTGCTAATCCAAATAAAGGAAAAACTTTTGTGAGCTTTCAACTCAAGAGAACACTGGAAATCTGGCTCTTCCATCAGATTGTGAAAGTCAGCTTGGACGTGTAGTGCTGCCATATGCTTACAACAACACACGTCTCCTCTTGCTGATGTTAAATAGTTAAACACTTTTTATTCTTCCATCAGATTGTGAAAGTCAGCTTGGAGGTGTAGTGCTGCCATATGCTTACAACAATAGAAAATCTCCTTTTGCTGACATTAGTTAAACACTTTTTAAACAGGAAACACTTCTTTACTGTGAGGATGATCGAGCATTGGTAAAGGTTGTCCAGAGAAGCTGTAGAATCTCCATCCTTGGAGATACTCAAAAGCCATCTGAACACGGTCCTGGGCAACTGGCTCTACATGGCCCTCCTTGAGCAGGGGGGCTGGACCCCATGATCTTCAGAGGTCCCTTCCAACCTCAATCATTGTCATTCTGTGCCTCTAAGACCATGACTACTGGCATAGAGACCATAACTTCAGATATTTGAGATAGCCTGAACACTGACCCAACAATGTGATCTTGCTTCACATCTCTGCTGCATTCTATAACTTTCCAGCAGATTTGGCAATGCTTGTTCAATTTTTTTCCCTTCCCTTTCCTTTCGTTCTCATTCAAGGAAAAAGTGGGAATATTTTTAATTCAAGGGAAGTATTCTTTTGACATTTCTGCTTCACTGCAGTATAGCTGGCACGTTCTGCTCTGCTTCATAGGTACTATTTCATAGGAACTGTCAAAAGACCTGCATTTTGTATTATCAAATAATTTCCATAAATCCATAAGCTTAAAATGCCTCCTGCGTAGTTTTGGACTTGCTCCATGTCTCTTGCAGCTAAAGATGTAGAACCTAGCTGCCTGCTCAGCAAATGCCAAAGGGGCTAAAGAGTTGAAATACAGACATATGTCTATAAACATCCTGAAGCTCAGCACAACACACATCTCAAGCTAAGATGAAGGAATGTAGACAGAAATGCCAAAAAAGGGAAAGCCAACATCCATACCATCATGTCCAACGTCCTCCTGCCTTCAGACTCAAAAGTAAAGAAGTAGCCCAGCTTCTCCTGGTCAACAATTAGTAATATTTGTATTCATCACTTCAAGGAAATGCCTACAGGATATCATTCCTTACTACATGAACAGAGTTATTCTAAAATTAAACCTAGTATTATTATGTCCTCTTGATTACAGTGTTGTCAGAATGCTGCTGTTTTGATGCAGTACCATATATTTCTATGTCCTGGCTATAGAAAGAGCCTCCACACCATTCCAGCATTGATGGCTTCTTCTGACACCAAAACTGCTAGTCCTTAGCACACATTGGAGTACACTCACCTTTATCTTGTCATCCGTTTCCATAGTGGCTTGAAGTCTCCCATTCACACTGAATACACAGAAGAGGCCATTTTCATAATATATGACGCAGTAGCCTTCTCTTGAAGCTTGGATAAGTTTTGGTCTCAGGCAGTTTTCAGGACCTCCTAACGTTACAGGACCTTCTAATGTCCTCAGTAGATCTCCATTCATAGAATGTATAAGACATGGTCCTTCTAATGAGACAGAATAAAATCTCTAGTTATTGATTTAAAGACATCATATATGAAATAATAAGTAATGACTTCTACCTAGGTAATCACTATTATAATACATTATAATGATTTTTACCATGTTTAAGCGGGAAGCCTATGACTTTAAGGGTGCCATAGATTAAAATAAATAGCTTATCCCTTAAAATCTTTGTATTAAGGTATTTTAGGGCACTTATCAAAACTAGTTAGAGACCTAACAGATTTTCTTTTGTGGATTTTCATTTAAAATCAGTAGTAGTTAATTTTGAGAGCGCAAAAATAAATGTACTGAATCCTAAAATGAGATTTTCAAAATATGAAGACACACAGAGGTATGTGTAATGAATTCACATATGTAGGTACTCTAAAAGTGTGTATTCTCATATTAAAGTTTTAACCCATACATGAACCACTAAATATTTTTTTTCTGTTAATACATTTGGACAAATCCCTGATTTGCACATAAGCCACAAGCATTCACACAAACACACAGAGGTGCACAGGGTGAGTACACTCACAAATCCCTGATTTGCACATAAGCCACAAGCGTTCACATGCGTAAAACACAAACACACAGAGGTGCACAGGGGGAGTACACTCGACTTTGACAAAGTGTCTCTCAGTAGGTACTTGGGATACACTAAAGCAGAAAGATCCTAATCCTAAGAAATTTCTAGTTTAAAAATGTGTGGACGAGCAAATAGGAAAACGATAAACAAATCCACAGAATCAACCACCATTCCTTACAATTTGCCCACAGAAAGCAGGTTTTTGAGTACACAAATGGAGCATGTCACAGGCTTTGTAGCTAAACTCAAAGAGCCTGAACAGAATTACTACAAGTTTTAGTTGGTAGTTGATATATAATCTTCATCAAACAAACAAGACAGCACATTCTCTTTCCCCTGGAACTAATTTTTGCTTCCCTTTCTGAAAAGTTACCCATAACAAACATTCTTTGCCATCCTGACAGTCAAGAGCTGTATCCAACTGTATGCTAGATGCAATTACACACTAGATAAACAAACAAAAAGAAATAGTAATCAGCAGGCTATAATAGGGAAATTGATGTTGAAACTGATGCGGAAACTGGTTGCCTCTTCTTGTAAATGTCTAAATAATCCTCAGTTTTAACCGGTTTAAAAAGAGGTTTCAAATTCCGCAGCAACTGAAACAAGGTTAGAAATAAAACCATCATAAAGTTAATAAATTCTGCCAACTGATACTGTATTCCTCGTTGCATTAGGATTATAGCTTCATGGACAGAAAGAAATGACAATAGCAACCTTACCTTTGGAACCACTTATTACCAGGCCGAGTTCAGCACAAATGGTAGCACAGGTGATCTCATAGTCATGTCCTGTCAGAATAGCTCGAGGAGTTGCAAAATCACCTTCAGTGAAAAAACAATAAAAGCAAGCCTCGGTTACAACCTATTTCTGAAATCACTGCTTTCAATCACCGCAGCCTCTTGCGTTTCCTTGCTCTTTGAGTTCATGTTCCCTACAAATCACTTCTATGCTACTGTTTGCATCTGCTTGTTGCGTACTCATACCCACAGAGAGCAGCAGCAGCACTAGAGGAACTCAGCCTACACGTTTACTGACACATTAATACAAATATCTGGTGTGTAATAAAAACAAAAAGAAGTTGGAGCCCACAGATTTGCTTTTTCACTTCCATCTCCCTCTTATTTTATTTTATTTATTTTTTGTGGAGGAAGAGTTCTCAATCAATTACTACCTTTTCCTGTACCAAGTGTATGTAAACACACGTGTCACTTGTGACACCTCATGTGCCCAAAGATGAAGTAAAACACCCATCAAGGGATTTTATTTTAACCTTGTAGCACTGTTGAAACCTCAGCCTGATGTCTAGTTCTTTGTACGATGTGGAGTTTGGACCATAATCAGTATGAATTTCAGGTAAGTTCGCAAAATCCAAACATCCAAACCCAACATTAATTACCACTGCTCCTATTAGACATTTCCCTACAACAAGAACAAATAAAACTATCTCTTTTTTTTTTGAGATTATCTTTTTAATCAAACATACGTGGATATCATAAAAAAAAGAAATTGTACAACAAGGACATTTAAATTATTCTCCAGGCCAAGGCACAGAACAGGTAAGCAAATGCTGTAACACTCTTTAGCTGGTTTTATAACTTCACTCACAGATTGTTTGCTGGATCACCCTCTTCCAGAGTGGAAATTTGCATTACCATACAATTAAGTCATTCGTAGCATTTTACAAATCACTTAACTCTAAAGAATGTATCTGTAGGTAATGATGTTATGCTGCAGTTTCAAAAAGGATTAGATGAGTTTTTAAGCAGCAGGGAGTAATTTCACTTCACAAGCTATAATATGCGAGGTACCAACAAGGCAGTAAAGCAATGGTGAAATCAAACTTTTTTTGCTTCAAAAACAAGAGGTTTCGCAAAGAAACAGAGTAATAATAGGGCTGTAATTGGTTACTAAGGTAGCATCATTCCAATTACCTTCGGGGTTGTAACTTTTCAAAAGACAAAACCAGCAAAGTATCATTACTTTGTCCATGTAGAAGATCGGGTTTTATTGTTAATCTATTACTATATTAAAGCAAGGAGGTACCCAGACCCTGCGTGTGGACACTGAGAGACTTCTGTGGACAAGAAATTGTAAGTCTGGGTTTGTGTGAATAAAAGCTTAGCTTACTCTTCATTTTTTACCCTTTTCTCACTCTCCCAGAGTGTCCGTGTCGCTGCCACAGTCAAACGGCTCTTTTAGAAAAAGTCATAATCTATGACAAAGTATCAAATCAAGGACTTTGACCTCTCAAAATATGATTTATGCGGCAGTTATCGTTATAATCTATAATTTATATCCACAATACAAAATCTGGAAAAAGCAAATAAATCTTTTTCTTCTTAGATACATACATATACACTAAATATATACGTGTGCATGTAACGCATGTACGTTATCAGCATTTGAAATCTGAAAATGCTTTGGAGCAACTTACTGAATTGTCCCTAATCTCCTAATAAATAATCATTAAAAGCTATTGCTTTTGTTTCCTACAATGTTTGGCAAAACACACTCAAACCCAGGAAGTATGGCAGACAGTTCAGAAGCAAAGGAAAAACTCCCAACAAATTAAAAGCATAAGGGTAGACTTAATGACCTCTAGGTACTTCTCAGGTGGCTGATCCTACAAATGCTCACAAACCTCTTAAAGAAACTCTGCTCTATTGAACTTTCCTCACACAAACACGGGGCAGGCACCTCAGAATATTTGTAAATGAACGTAGATAAACCACAAGGGCAGGCACCTCAGAATATTTGTAAATGAACACGGTGTAGATAAACCACAAATATGCAATATATGGGAAAATGCAACAGCAACCATAACAGTCTCATTATTCAGTAACAATTTAATTTTGTTGACCCAATTCTTTCTTCCTGTTGTCCCCAAGCCATAAAAGAGTCACTTTGTGCTTTTAAAGCTTGTTAGCTTGTTTTCTTTTAAATGAGCTGCCTACCTTAGCAGAATTCTAGAATTCTGGCTTTATTCCTTTATTTTGCTACCTTTTGCTTTCACAATTTGCATAGATTTAACATTCATTTAACCCATATTTGCTTAGATCAGCAAGGAATTAATCTAATCTATACGACACGTTAATGAAACTTTTGAAATCAGAGAAGTTTTAAATGTACAGCATTGTAGTGGAGGTAACGAGCATAAGATGTTGGAGTTAGAAGGACTTATAAGCAGCAATGTCTGAATGAATTATTAGAAGGTATAGATAAATAAAATCCATATAGTACACTTATTCTTACAGCAGCTATGCTTCTGTAGGCTTTACCTACGTTAGGCTGTCAGCAACTACGTACATAAAATGTAGGAGATAAGATTCTTAAAGCAAAAAGTACAAACTGAGCATACATATTTATCACAGTCCGCAGGAAAGTAAAATTCGTAAGTAATGCTTGCAGTCTTCTTAGAATTTGGACTTGACTCCAAACATAATAGAGTATAAATCTACAGGTGGCAGGATCAGTGTTTCATACATTTTATCAGCTGTTTGCTATAATACATTTGTTCTAAAGAAACACTTTAATGCAAAAAAGAAAGAAACACATGAGATCTGAATAGTATCTTTAAAGAAATTAGGACTTGAATAAATACTGTAAAAGAGGAGCCCTGTGAAAAGTCAGGCTGACTCCTTTGATAAGAATGTCAAGTATTTAGGGGTTTCCAAGCCTCTGGTTTTCCAAATAATGGGGTCAACTTAAAAGCTGGTCGTAGAGCAGAACAGATTTCTTTAAAAGCTTTTAAATTGTTATTGCTTCAGAAGATTGTCATGGTTTTCAATAATGCAAAGGGAAAATTTTATTTTGTCGCTGGTTTAAGGGGCACCACTTCCAACTTTTCTAAATTGTTTTAGGGGAACCGGCTATGCAGACCTTTTGAAAAGCTGGGGAAGTGACTTCAAAGGGGAGAGAGCCTTTGTCCGCTAAGCAGGTTTACGACCACTGATGCAAACCTTAACTAAGGGCTGAAAAGAACACTCAGTGCATCTTTATGGAGATCCTTAAGGAAGATGAACAAGTCAAATGAGATTAAAGATAGTTCAAATTCTAGCACTAACAACCAAGACACAACAGTGTTACAGATGTGCTTTTCTCAGCACAGTCTATGATAATATCCTTGGGCTATACTGTGGCTGGATGGTTACTTGAAGCTGAATGCTGAGAGAATCTTAATGCCACATCCACACTGCAACAAATGGCATGGATGATTTATTTAAGCCACAGGAGTGACTTCTAAAGTTATTTTCCAGTAATGGACAGAATACCTTTACACCAACCAAATTATTTCAAAAGACCTCTCCTACGTTCCAGTAAGTAATTTCTGCAAAGCTGTTTTCCCATGGAAAATAGCATAAAACATCACCGTTCCTTAAGTGACTAAAGTACGTTTTAAATCATAAAATTGAAGCTTCAGAAGATAAAAGAAGAGCAGAAGATATCATGTCATCTTACAGCGGTGTTTCAGTGAAAAAAATGTGAGGCGTTTGGAAACGATGTTTCAAAAGGAACAGTGGGATTATAGCAAAGTCTAAACTTTCTTCTAGTTTAATGACATCCAGAAGAAGATAGGCCTTACTGGATAACAAGAAATTGGTTGTATTGCCAGGTCCATCATCTCCAATATTTTTTTCAGCTTGGGTGATGTTACAAAACAAAACAGGAGATCACGACATTTAAAATCCAGCAGTAAATTCCTAAAAAGACCACTTTCTGTATTTTCAGTGCTAAAATTGCAAGAGCTGTGGCGAACGTAGGAACTCGTTTAAAGAAAAATCTCTCCCTAAAAAGAAATCAAACTAGAGAAATATGAGATACACTTCCTACTATTTCGGGGTGAGATAATATTATGCAACACATTAAAATTTGAAATACTTGAGTATGGTCCTTCTTACGTTTTATGCTGAGAAGACAGTTAATTATGATAAGTCACAGACGGCCAAACAGTCATTACTAAATTATTATTCTATTATTGCAGAGGCTGTAGGGCACTTTTAAATGGCAAATTAATTACGTGATTTTATGTCAATATAAAATCCAAATGAAATGAAGCATCAGTTAATCTAAGTATTTTTATACCTACGTCTTGCAAAAATAACTGATTGAGTACTTTCTCAGAAGGATACATCAAGCAATCCAAATTATCTATGGAAGAAAAGTTTTCTAAAAATCATTTTGTGAAATGAAGCATCAGTTAATCTAAGTATTTTTATACCTACGTCTTGCAAAAATAACTGATTGAGTACTTTCTCAGAAGGATACATCAAGCAATCCAAGTTATCTACAGAAGAAAAGTTTTCTAAAAATCATTTTGCAAATTTCAGAATTTTGAAGTTGTTTCATATAATAAAAATTGAGGAAAACAATAAAAAGGTTGGAAGTCAATTAGAGAAGTACAAATGTACTTAGAGAATATATGACATTTAGATAAAAGTTCTTTTGGCAAAATGCAAGTAAAAAAAACTAGTTTGCTGCTAGACTCATACGTTGATTACGTAGCAAGTTTCAGAGTTTAATTACATCAAAGTGATGACTGTCAATTATTATACAAACTCTGTATATTAACATTATTAACATATTAACATAATTAACACAGTAAACATTTAAATAACAGCCAGCTGGTTAAAAACTCATGTCTCTAGCACAGAAAGGCGAGGTCTTTGATGGATGTGACACCTTACTAAAGGCAATAGCACACAATATTACTGAAGTATTCCTAACATTTCAGTTTGAATAATCCCTCCTTTTTAAATATGCATTTTTAATGTAACAATGTCATCTTCTCATATTATACAGGTATTTCGTTGCTGTCTGGTTCTTCACATGATTCCCACTCTCCAGCAGCAGCTCCTCTAATTCCTTCAAACCACTCCCCATCTGTTCAGACATTTTTTACAGCAAGAAGTACAACCTTATGCCTGGATGCAAGTTTTGTTTTTGCAAAAAACCACTTCAGCCATACATTTTTCTGAAAAGAGGGAACAGTATCTTTGAACAACATATCATTCTCTCCTAAAGCAAAATCAAAAAACATAAAAGAATATGCTATAATCAGTATCTTTGAACAACATATCATTCTCTCCCAAAGCAAAATCAAAAAACATAAACCACAGAATATGCTATAACGGTGCTATGTTTGTTCAGTAAAGAAAAATAAAAAAATAATTGTGTCAAGAGAACAGGTTCACTACGTTTCCAAGATAAGCACAGTAAAGAAAAAGATTTAACGGGCCGTCGTGAATTGGATATTACAATTCAGATTTCAAAAAAAGCAATAATCCCCAGCCTCTTAATTCCTCCACCACGTGCGCCGCGAAGCTTTCTGGAACGAGTTGGCCCTTACCAAGGATTCATCTGCTGGAAGTCCTGGAAGTCATTCAGCAGGACTCCTCCCACTGAATACAGAGCTTTTTGAAGCCTCTGGAAAGTATCTGCAGGTGAATATTCAGGGTCACTCTACACTAATATTTTAATATTTGCGCCATCCCGGCTTCATAAACTGCTACTTAAATATCAGCTTTGAAGTTATAAGGCACTGTCATTTTTGTTTGAGGATGTTCTAAGACGGCTTTATGAAGGGGCTTTTTTTTGTTTATGCTAAAAAACCAATCTGTTTTCTTCATATATCTCTCTTGTGGTTTATAGTATAACTATTCCATTACTTAGCAAATCCAAGAAAAAAGAAACAACAAACCTTAACAGAAAAGGCAAAAAACCCATCAAAATTATTTCAGTCAGAAATAGCACCTACTGTGGAATTGTTGGAAGATAAAAGACTTCTTACAACATGCTGAAACCGACCACTAGTGGAAACTTCTATAGGATTTCATACCTTGGGCAGAATAATCTGAGAATATCATGATATTCTCAGAATAATATGAGAATATCATAGGGGAATTCAGCTTGATTTGGCAGGTTTTGATATTTTTTTTTCCTATTGAAATACTACATTAAAATAATTTATTTTTATAAATACGAACAACGCATCACTGCAAAGTAACACTGTTCCATAACAGCATATAAAAGTCTGTGCTTTAGCTATTTGATTGCTTTTGTAAAGTTAATTTCAAACCAATGCACCAGTAGTGTATTGCACTAGATAGATGTTTACCACCTTTATATATCGATGTAACTGGGAATACCAATGGCACACACCAAGTTCAGAGCATACATAAATTAGCTGTTTTTTTAAAAGTAACTGTTTTGAAACAGGTATTAACCAAGTTCAGAGCATACATAAATTAGCTGTCTTTTTAAAAGTAACTGGTTTGAAACAAGTATTTTATTTTTTTTTCAATGAACCAGACCATAATTCTAATTACATATAGTATTCTTGCACTCAGTGGAGTACTGGTTATGTCTATGATGTCAGCATTAACAGAATCTAGATCCAGAAACACTAACAAAATAATCTCTGAGCCGAGTCAGGATTATTGTACTGACCAAATATTTTTTTATAACATTTAAGTTGGTAATTTTGTTCTAGACTATAAATTACTACATCTTCTGCATTACTCTGTTCTCTCTTACACAGTATAGACTTTGAACTGAAGAGTTATTTTTCCCAGCAACCAAACAAGGTAAATAAATGTGATATATTAGTACATCATCCCACCACGATGCATATGGTGCACATTAAGGTTGTATTCATTTACCATATGAATATAATTCCTTTTACCACATCAACTATTAGTTACAAGTTGTAAATATAGCATTGTTTTCCCTGGAACCCAAAGGTCTGCATTACATCACGAAGCACTAAATATCCTTATCCTCCTGGAGAATTTCATGCGTATAGTTTTAGTGACACCTCAAGCTGGATACTGCCAAAAAAGCAGCACCCAAGCTCTTTCTCTGTTTCCAGTCTCAAAATGCAAATTACCTTCCCTTGTATCTGGATTGTGCCTCAAAACTTGCTCTCCAGTGTTACTTGCAATGACAAACAAGTATTTACAGCACACAAACTTCCATGCTCATCAGGACAAAATCACTACAACTGATTAAGTGCTTTCCAAACCATCAGTGAATGCTATGGCAAGGTCTTCTCGATGAAGACCTTGTCCTCCTCTCTATCTATGACATGACTTCCTTGCCATTATATAAATACAAAATTCTACTGCTTATGCAGCATCATTGCAGATTTCCAGATAGACCAGAATATATATATCTATTTGATATACCCATCATACCTCATCTTTTTCCAGTTTAAATATTTGGAGGCTAGAACCATCATTTCTATGTGATTTATAGAGTACTTGGAGGAATGAGGCCTCAACCCCTTTGAGATATCAATGTGTTACAGTTTAAAAATGAAATGAGAGTGACCTTTTGTAGCTGTGTAATTTAAGGGTCTGTTCTAGATTCATGCAGATAGTCCCAGCACTTGCTGCACTGGCCAAACTGGTGACCTGTGAAGATACAGGGAACTGTAGGACCAACTACAGCATTAGGGCCTCTGACCACTAAGCTTTCCTGAGCCTTTCAAGACTAACATCAAATAATGCAATAAATATTAAGTAGAAGAATATTTCGTGGTTGCAACCCTTTTCAAAACATGTTACAGATACTTTTCTGAAATAAATCCTTTTCTAAAGTAAATGAAATTTCTGAAACAAATTTTCTGAAAAATTCTGAAATAAATTTTACTGAATTTAACTTACAACAGAACTAGAAAAATTTAATATTACACTTGCCAAAGCTCTAATAAAAACAAGAACAAAGTATCCCATTTATTTTTAGTCACACTTAACAAAACACTCCTGACCTATTTCTATTTCAGTTCATATGTTACCCTTAAGTTCACACTGTATTTTCTCACTATAACTTTAGTAAAGAGGATAAAAATTATACTACAAATGAAATAATTTTTTTTCACCGAATATGTGAAAATACATATATTTTAAATATATTTTAATAGGCAAATGCTTTGGAGAGTCAGCTTTCAACTCAATGCCAGCAGATGGTGCTAAAGGATTCTTGCTTTATATTCAATATTGTGCTACTCTGTCCAGCCATTTTTGAGAAACAAAGAATATTTGTTATGTCTTCAGTTAAAGAGTGTTAAAATAATACTAAATTATTTACTGGGGTTTTTTGAAGAAGGGCTCACGCAATAATATAATGTGTGTAGGGATATTAAAAAAAAAGTGCTATTGAGCAGATGCAGATGTTTTTAAACTCTCAGTGCTGTACTATCATAGAGCAACACTTTTCTTAACAGACTGACTACAGTGAATGGCATCTATTGCCTTCTTAGCTATAGCAATTCCAAATATATTTCAGTATTGGGAGGCTCTGCAAATTTTTGGCTAATATGGTAGACCACCATTTGACAGAAATTAATAATAACAGCAGAATTTCCACTACTAACTAACGTGATTACTGATTTATGGGTATTTTGACACCCATACTACTTAGCACGATAAATGCAAAAGGGAACACTGACAGAAGAGAATTTTACAACTAATTCCCAATTAATTTTTTTCAGAAAATAAGCTGTTATGCAAACTACTTCCAAATCTTTTTTTTATTATTATTATTTTTTTAAGAAATAATCATTAAAATTCTAAATAAATATTTATGCTAGAAACATTCTTTAGAAATGTGGAACCTTGTCTTCTCTGTTATCATTGGTTTTGAAATTGAAAACAGAAGTCCAGTTTTTTAATTTTTTTTTTTTTTTTAAGAAATAATCATTAAAATTATTAAAAATGATGCAGAAACTTGGGAACCAAGATGTAGGTTAATTCAAGATGAGGAGAAGGTTGGGGGAAGAAGGCAAAGAGGGTTTTTTTGCTACTAAGTTAACAGCAGACATATGACCTGCTTGAAATCATTGTGACTATTCACTGTGTACAGAGGCAAGCACGTATGCAAACCTTCATAGAATTCAGGTTTACAGGATTAGTATGTCTGAGTACAAAGAAATTATTACTTACGACATTATTATTTAATGAACCAACACCGAGATCCTCATCAGGTCACCTGCATTATCCACTTAAATAATTAATTATCAAGCACTTGCTTCTAAAAAGTTGAAATTTTCAAACTGAGAAATGTGGGTAGCAGTAGGTGAAATACAGATGTTTTATCTTTTACTGTGATTACTAATACAATTTAAACTAATATTTTCTCTAGTCTCAAGACCATAGCTTTAATTTAATAATAATGTTAATGGATAAAAAAAAAGTCACTATGATTACTAATACAACTTAAACTAATATTTTCTCTAGTCTCAAGACCATAGCTTTAATATAATAATAATGTTAATGGATAAAAAAAAAAAAATAAAAATTCAAATACTTGTCTAGGAATTGTAGCTACAAAACCCCAAACAAAATACAGTTTCTTTTAAAAGTAGCTTGGACAGTAGCTAGAATTTTCTTCAGCAAGACAGGAAACAGGTGATTAAATTTTGAACCCTTTGGGAGATTTCGTATTTTGTAAATATGTATGTATTTTTAAATTTGTACGTACATTTTAAATTTAAAAATGTATGTCTTTTTAAAATTTGTATCTGAGGAGGATATTCTGCACGGTAGAAATAGTAAAAGTGTTCAATGAATCCCCTCAAGCACGTATCAGTTAAATCCAACCATTGGTTTTAAGTATGAAACCACGTGCTTGCCTTCACACTGCCTACACCAGTAGAAGCATTTCATTACTTTAACACCCATAAGAAAACCCAAATATAGTTCCACCTAAAAAATAGAAAACTATGCGATGAAAGCACACCCATAATCCTTGTGATGCAAACGTGATACATTCAGAGAGTAACATTTTCTAGTTTTATGGGCTAACATAAAAGGGGTAATATAATTTGGTTTATTCACACGTGTGGAAGATCAATGCAATAATTCAGAAGAGATCACATTAGTATTAGTAGTAGTATTACAGTTATACGCTGACTCTACATTGCATTAGTACTGAATATTTTTATTGGTTAAGCCCTAATTTCATTATGCAAATCAAATTTATAAATTAGATATCTTTTTATTTTTCAAAACTAAAAAATAACTATGAACGGATCTGTAGAAGTTTTGAAAGCAACAGAACAGTCTCTTCATATTCTCTGAATATAGTGCAATAATAGCAGAAAAGGGCTTTATCTTCACCTTGACTATGGAAATGCCTACCATGGTATAAGCAGAAGCAATATGAAGACAATTAAATTCCCCACTGTAAACCTCTCCTCCAAGAAAGTACATCCAAAGGAAATAATTACAGCGAAGAAACAAAAACTTGGCAGACATAGATTGACATTCACTAATCTGCTTGGCCTCTACCTAGGAGAGGGGTAGATGAGGGATCATTTAGAGAGGATTGGAAAAAAATGGGATATTCCAACTACAAGGATGTTTGTTGGTAAGGGAATACAAGTGTGTGTGCAGCAAGAAATGTGGAGACAATTTTAACTCTATAAGCAACAGCTAGAGCTGACCTTCTAGATATGATTATAACCAATACAGCAAACCAGATCAAAAACATAGTGGTGAAAGGAACTACAAGGATGTTTGTTGGTAAGGGAATACAGGTGTGGTGTAGCAGGCAATGTGGAGACAATTTGAACTATACAAGCAACAGCTAGAGCTGACCTTCTAGGTATGATTGCAACCAATACAGCAAACCAGATCAAAAACATAGTGGTGAAAGGAACTTACATGGAAGTGGTGAAGATATGAGTGTGTTTGATAGGCTTTATAAGTGAAAGAACAAGGACAAGATCATTTTTTGAAGTATTTTGGGAAGACAGATTTCAATGGATACAGAAGATTGGTCTGTATCTCATGAGAAGGTAAGGTAATAAGGATACCAGTGAAAACTGCTCCGAAGCAGCAGAAGGATAAGACAGACAAGAAGATAGCAGCTGGTGTAACTGAAAGCTCTCCAGTGACTGTAAACACCAGGAAAGTCAGGCAGAAAGATCAAAATAAGCAAGATTTTTCTGAACTAGTGTAAGAGACAAGGTATGAGGAAGCAAGGACAAAAATGGGATAGCCAAGCATAAATGAGATGCAACTAACAATGACATCAGGAACAACAGTCATTCTATAAAAATAAATAATAAAATAAAAAAAAATAAAAAAAAAATAAATAAATAAAAATAAATGTTAAGTTTTCGTGAGAAACTGGTCTGTTATCGACATCAGGAACAACAGTCATTCTATAAAAACAAAATAAATGTTAAGTTTTCATGAGAAACTGGTCTGTTATTAAAAGCAAGCAACACCAACAGATGATGCCACATCAAAAGTATTTCAGTAGAATTCTTCGATAAAAAGGCCAAGAGCAATCAGGCAGCAAACAAAAGCAAAAGTAGCAATGAGAGCTGTTGTCTCAATTAGAGAATACTGAAACGAGGAACATGTTTGGAACTCAATTGGCCTGGTAATACCAACTTGAGGACACCGTGAAAATGAAGCTACATGATCCCAGAGTTGTTTTGTGGATATTGGGTGAGGTTCTGCAAGATTAAAAAGCGCCTTGTGTTGTTTAAGAAGCAGGAAAAGGAAAACTGAGAAATTAGAGAGTAATCTGTTTAATCCCAACAAATAGAAAAAATACTGGCAGAACATTTATATTTATATACAGACACACACACAATTTCCTAGAAGAAAACAAGGAGATGAGTAACAGCTGATGTGGATTTGTTATGAGCAGATCATGTTAAAGCGATGTTTTTCTTGCAATGGCAGAGTAACAGGATTTGTCTTCAGGGAGACATCGTATATTTTGACTTTATTAAGGACTCTGGCACTGTTTCACATGGGCAATTTCTTAAGGAAAATAGGGAAGCACATGTCTAGAAGACATTACTACACATCAGATGAAATGCTAGTTGGAAAGCTATATATACAGAAACCTCTTCATTGTCAACATGGTAAATGTACAGATGGGCATTCCTGCAAACTATCTAATATTTTCTTTAATGACCAGTTTGACAGAATAAGACTGTAAATTACATTATCAGACGTGAGTTGCTTTGAGTCTGCTGGAGGACAGGATAAGAGTTCAAAATGAGCCTGACCAATTAGAGAAACAGTCTAAAAAGAATACAATTCAGAAAGTTTAAAACAAGGTTCCACAGTCAAACTACACAGAGGAGGAGAAACTACTAAGTAGACAGTGGTTCTTCAAAAAAGACTCAAATTTATATAGGCTCATACACTTAAAGAATTAACACTGTTGTGCTGTTTTGAAAGAAACAGGTATCTCATGGGGATGTGAAAAGTACTGGTCTGTAAAACAGGTTGTTTTCTACTTATTACTGGGAAGGCTTCAACTGCATTGCTGGGTCTGCTTTGAGGAAGACAGGCAACTGGAGAGGAGAGGAACTCAAAAAATCACAGGTCTAGAAAAATGTGACTTATGGCAAAAGACATAAAGAATTAGGTTATTAAATCTGGAAGCAAAGAATTTCAGGTCACGGTAAACCAAATCACTGGAAGCTGTTGCAAGGAGGAAATAAATAATCTGTTCTCTACACAAAGAGTAAATATACAAGATATGACAGAATGCAACTGCTGCGAAAAAGAACGGGATTCTAGGCTGAACACTGGGAAAAAAACCTGCTTCTAAAGCCCCAAAATATATTTGCCAAAGTTTTTAACAGAAGGTTGGACATAAGTCAGTCGGGAACGGTTTGGGTGCAGTTGAGCCTCCTTTGGGAAAAGAGAATAAATGAGGAGACCAAAGCTGTTCTGCGATTACAAAGTAAAATGCAATCCCTCAACCTAGGAAATGCCGAAACACTGAGAGTTGCCACTTGAACTTAAAAGGGAGAGTGGGATCTGAAAGTGATGCACACCATTTGTATGCAAATGAATTCTCTCCTCTCTTTTTTCTCCAGCCACCCCCGTGTAGTTCCTCCCCTCACCCCCTGCTTCTCGCCTCCCCTCCACCTCCATCCCATCAGGGCTGGGCAAGTGCCAAAGGTGGCATCTTTCCGCAAGTAACGCCGCCCTCTCCCAGTAACCTCCACACATTCCCAGTCAGGAACCCCAGTCCTGAATGTCACACAATGTCACGTCCCCATGTGGTACCTCGCCGTTAGATCGGAGCCTCTACATATGCAAAAGCAAACCTTGTGTTTGCCCACATCACACATGGGCTTCAAGGGGCACCACATCCTCTCCCTCCCACCTCCCCAAAGCGAGCCAAGGAGAGAAAAAGAAAAGCCCCTTACGCTATCCATCTCCACAGTAAATTATCCTAATTAATGTGAGCTCACAATGGCTCAGGGTTACTCTAAAGAACACAACTACTTCAGACTCTCCGCTCTGTTCTGAATTAGTCCTAGGCTTGGTCAGAAATTGTCCACAGAAACTATTTCTGCATCAGAAAATATGCCTGTGCGCCAAAGCGAAGTACTGCCATGCTTCTGCATTTTCAAAACCAATTAATTTAGAAAGAAAAAACCCCTACATTTGATCAAAGAGCATGGTGAAATATTTTTTGAATTTCAGGTTTTAATTTGAGAAGGAAAAAAGGACTTAACCCAAATGTAATCAAGCTGTTTTGTGAAGAATAAAAATAGTTTCCAGCAGATGTGTCTCAAGTAGGAATTTCATATCTTTGAGATTTAAATTCATCAAATTTGGTTTACATTGATCAATGCATTTGAGAGCTATTAGGGAGGAACTAAACAGACAGTGAGACTGCATAGGTGTAATTTCTTTAAGAAGTCAGCTTAAAAGTTAAAAATTAAAGAATATAAATAATGAATATTTTGGTAACATATTTCTTCTGTTAAACCAAAAACGTAAAGAATTTTTCCATACACTCCAATTGGCCAGAAAACTGTCCTTGATAAAGAATATCAAACAAAACACTTATTTATCACGTATGCCACAGCCCACCTGGCTTGTCAGCTTGAGTTAAGTACTATTCTGAAACATGAATACATGCAGCCAGAGATCAAGAGCTCAGTGCTTCCTAAAGTAACGAAACCAGACAAAGGCACCTAAATAAAATGTAACTGGTAGAGTAATGGGTGCCCAATGGGATAGTATTTAGGGTAGTTTGATCATACCAGTCTGCTGACTGATGAATATCAGAGGCAACAGGTACTATGAAAGGAGGAAAGAAATTCTCCTGGTTTAGATTATTTTTGTTGAAACTACTCTGGCATCGTGATTTGGTACACTGCCATCGAAGGCATGTTGCTGTGAAGTCATTTTAAGGTGGAAATTAGGGATAAATTAAATAGAGAAAAAAATAGAAGTATCAACTCTGAGAGTACCTAAAATTCCAAGAAACAGTCTTCATTGAAAGCATGAATAAATTATGTTTTGAGGTAAATAATCATAAGCTTCAAATATAAATAGACATTGGACAAGCTAAATACCTGGCATCCCACAAATGGATGGACATTACAGTTGCAGTACCAGGGCTCAAAACCCAACAAGGCTGCTGGTGCTTTCCATTTCTGACAAAATCAGAACTAAGCAGAAACAGCTCTTTTTATTTGCCCTTTCAAAAAAATTTTTAACTGAACAGAGATGCCTATAGAAGGCTATTTCTGGGAAAAATTAAACCCCCTAGATTACCATCTCTTTGAAGCAGAAACTGTCTTTTACAATACACATGTCTAGGCCTATGTATAGTGCCATGAGACTCCAATTCCTAAAAAAAAGCTTCCAGGCTTGCTATATCACAAAAAAAAAAAGCTACACAATGGCAACTAGTAAACATAGGAGCCATTGCATGTCCCTAAAAGCAAAAGTTTAATAGGACTGTAAACAAAGAGGCTTACCAGGTAGCTGTTGTCTGATGTTAAGCAGTAGTTAAAATAGCCTAATATTAACTTTGAGAAGTGTAAAATTTTAATACATTAGTAATTTGCATTAGAGAAGACAGTCAGATTATAATAAATTCTACCTATTCTAGTTAGACTAGATACAAAATCTCAGCATGTGATCTGTTAAGGGCAGAAAGGAGCCCACAGCCTCCTTTGGTCTTGGTCACAAAGCAGACAAGCCGGGCAAATACTCGGCAAGAAGAACTTTCCAGGACAGGACTCAGAATCTGCAAAGATGGGCTGCACTTGCAGGCCTTGAGACCACTCTAAGAGGACACCAACAAATGTTCACTGCTTTGCACCAGTAAAATATTTATGGTTTTCTATTCAAAAGGGCAGGTTTTCTCTTAAGGATTTACAAGCTCGCTTGACTGTCAAGCTCTTCAGTTCCTTTCACAGACCTTTTGGAGTTTCCAAGTTTACAAGCTCTGCAAAAATAGTGCAGAGTTTGCATTTTCTTTAAATTGATAGATTGCAAAATATGTATAAAGTATTCCCAGAGATTTTGTCCCTCAACCAAAGCCATATTTATTTAAAGATGCTCATAAAATTCTGCCAGCCACATCCCAGAAACGCTCCCATCTCTTGAATCAGACTGTTGGAAGGATAATGGGGATAGTTTGCTCTCATTCTTTGCTTGAAGATTCTGGAACTGTGCAATTTTTAAATAGTTTTCACAGTCAACATCAGATAATTTACAAGTTAAATTCAGATATTCATTCTGATATTAATTAGTTGTGCTTCTTCAAAATAGTTCATGAGAATGCAAATTTCTCCTTTTTTCATATTCAAGTAACTCCAGTTGAGTTACAGATTGAGTATGGAACACACAACTTTACCAAACTGATTAATTTGGAAGATGTCAGATACTGTTTACATTATATGGAATTGTATGCCAGCTATCATTGCAATATATGCCAGATATAACAACACTCCTTGTTGTCCAGAAATCCATTTTGTCCTTCGCAGACCAGCTTGGTCTTTTTAAAAATACTTTACTAGTATTCAAACGGGGTCAGAGAAGACCTTGTGTATGGCAGAAAACTTAAGAAATACACTTCTGAGGACAGACAGAATATACTGCTTCTCACTCCTCTTCAGGGCATTTTCTTTTTGGCTGAACAGGGAGAATATAACTCCAGTTTGGCTGTGATACACCCCTCTATTCACATATGAAAGCTCTCACTAGTTGTCTTGAAAGGCTCGTACTCCTGTGAACTGGCTCACTCAGGCTTTTTGTCAAGCTGCACATCCTTGCTTCGGGCATAAATGCTTAATTTTTAATAACAAGATCACTTTCTACCTTTCCTGTTACACAATACAAGCACAGCAGGGTGGAACAGCCACATAAAATCATGAGCTACAAGAGAGAATCTTCAGGAGTAAAAAGATCTGGGACTTCCTGGGAAACTCCGTAAAATGGGAGAGATTAAATTCTTTGGGAAGTGCAAGGTGAGTTTGGGTGGGGAGGGGTTAAAACTGAATTAAGCTGAAGTAGGGTTACTTTGACTTATTAGTTTGGTTATATGGTATGAGCCCTGTGGCTTGCACTGGAACCAATTAAAATGCCTGGTACGTGAGAGCAAGGATTAGGCCCGTAGCACCCTACCAAAGTGTTAAATGAAAAAAAAAAGTTTTAAGCTTGCTTCTTTAATCCATCCCACGTGTCTGTCCTTCTTTTGCCTGTGTCCTGCTCAGGCTGTTACACAGATCATTACAAGGACCTTAGCCTAAGTTAAAAATCACTGTTTGTGTAACTCTGCTGACAGCCAAGGTACTGCCCAAAGAGCATGACATTACAGTCACACAGAATACAGCCTGCACTGGAGCCACGTGCAGTCTTTTTTTTTTTTTTTGCTTTAAACAACTCAAATGCAGGTATTCAACGAAACCATCGTGTCGAGAGAAAAAGATTTACTCAGATTGACCAGGAAATATAACAAACGAGTTCCCTTCTCTCACTCCCGGAGCCTTTGCAATTGAACGAGCGATAAGAAAAAATATATTTGTAATTTTCAGTATCCCATAACATTAAAAATTAGCTCTACATGTGCTGCAAAGCAAGCACTGTTTACCCTCAATTTATTTTTTTTTTTTTTTTGCTTTAAACAACTCAAATGCAGGTATTCAACGAAACCATCGTGTCGAGAGAAAAAGATTTACTCAGATTGATCAGGAAATATAACAAGCAAGTTCCCTTCTCTCACTCCCCGAGCCTTTGCAATTGAATGAGCGATAAGAAAAAATATATCTGTAATTTTCAGTATCCCATAACATCAAAAATTAGCTCTACTTGTGCTGCAAAGCAAGCACTGTTTACCCTCAATTTATTAAACTAGAACTGATCACATCTACAAAGAAAGAAACACTGCACTTTGACACTAACGGTACCTGAAGATTCATCACGGAAAGTGTTCACTCAAGCCATTTTTAGGCAACATCCTTATAAAACAGATTTTTCTGGTTTTGCTTACCTCTTGGGTTATCCCCAATGATATTGGTTTTGCCGTTCCAGTACCAGAGCAGCAACGTTGCATCCCGTGATCCTGAGAGAATGTAACAATTTCCTCCAATGTAGGACTCAGAACGAGCAAGGCAGGTGACAACATCCCAGTGGCCAAATATCACTTGCATCAGTTTACCTGAAACACATAAAATTGACTGCTTCAAAACTGCACTTTTACTCTTTTTAAGGAAAATTAAATACATTATAAGGTATTTTACAAACATCTTCTTTATTAAAAAAAGGTTCCAAAAAGAAATATAGTGGAGAGTACTATTTTCTTCCCCTTGATTTGGTGGAAACTTATTTAAAAGTGCAATAGTTCATACAAAAAAAAAAATATTTACAGTCCATAAATATAATACTTTAGTCAAAGGCCAATCATGCCAGAAGTTTGTTTTTTTTTTTTTTTTCAATTCTACATGTTTATATTCACTCTACAAACAGGAAACATGATGGGATTCTCTTTCAAGGCAAGTTTAAGGTAAGCTTACTGGTGAAAGTAACAGTAAAAATGCAGATCTGCTGATGATGTGGGAAACAGAATCAGAAGAAGCTACAGAACATTTAGGACCCAGAAAAAATGGGTAGTGTGAGAGCATACACGTGCATACAGCATATACAGCTTTTGAGCATCTCTTTAAACAGAAAAAAGGAGATTTAAATGAAAAATTACTCTTGTACTCAGGTTTTTCCATCACCATTTAAACACTTGCCACTTATTTCAACCAGCACCCTTCCCTTTTAAGAATTCCTCTAATGTTCAAAAAGCCTCAAAAGACAGACCTTGAAAAACCTCTCTTACTCTTGTACTCAGGTTTTTCCATCACCATTTAAACACTTGCCACTTATTTCAACCAGCACCCTTCCCTTTTAAGAATTCCTCTAACGTTTGAAAAGCCTCAAAAGACCTCGAAAAACCTCTCTTAGCCATGAGAGGTATGTGGGAGAGGAGACACATGTAAGGTCACCCAGAGAAGTCCTCTGCCAGACTGCCCTGCCAGAGGGTGGCTCCTAACCAGCAAACATCTCACGTGTCCTGCCGGCTTCTGGATCTGCCACCAGCATATGTGATCCCGTCAAACGAGAACCTAAGGACTAAAATCCATCTCAATGGATCAGAGAATCTTCATGGTTGGAAGGGACCTTTGAGATCACCAAGTCCAACAATACACACGCAAATAAAACAACCAAACCAACCAAAAAAAAACCCACCCCAACAATCTCGGGCACTAGAGCATGCCCTGAAGAGCCACGTCTACACCTTTCTTCAATCCCTCCAGGGATGGTGACTCCACCACCTCCCTGGGCAGGCCCTTCCAGGGCCTGACCACCCTCTCAGCAAAGTCATTCTTCCCAAGATCTCATCTAAACCTCCCCTGCCCCAATTTCAGACCATTTCCTCTGCTCCTCTCATGATTCCCTTGGGAGAAGAGGCCAACCCCCACCTCTCTCCACCCTCCTGTCAGGGAGCTGGAGAGGGCAAGGAGGTCTCCCCTCAGCCTCCTCTTCTCCAAACTCAACATGCCCACTTCCCTCAGCCTCTCCTCATAGGACTTGTTCTCCAGACCCCTCCCCAGCTTGGTGGCTCTCCTCTGGACACTCTCCAGCCCCCATATAATATGGCTAGTAAGACACATTTCATGGCCCTCTTTCTCTGCACTACAAGGCATTGTGTTCATATCCACTGAATAACCCTAACGGTAACAAAAGACTTAAGGGAGTGGTTCTGAGGAAAAAACAAAAATAATGTTAAGAGCCTGATTTATAACAGAAAATCAAACAGGTAACTGCAATTAAGTGGAGAAAATCAGAAAAATTAAAACAAGAGAGAGGTAGGACTATCTACAGAAAAGGGGAATTCCTGACTTCACTACATGAAGAAAAAACAGAGTAACATGATGCAATTTAAAGGAAGCCTGTACATCAGATTTAAAATAAAACACTGACAAACTTAGGCAGGTATAAACCTCCAAGAGAAACTGTGAAATGTCCACTGAATAACCCTAACGGTAACAAAAGACTTAAGGGAGTGGTTCTGAGGAAAAAACAAAAATAATGTTAAGACTACAAGGCATTGTGTTCATATCCACTGAATAACCCTAACGGTAACAAAAGAGAGTGGTTCTGTGGAAAAAACAAAAATAATGTTAACTGCCTGATTTATAACAGAAAATCAAACAGGTAACTGCAATTAAGTGGAGAAAACCAGAAAAATAAAAACAAGAGAGAGGTAGGACTATCTACAGAAAAGGGGAATTCCTGACTTTACTACATGAAGAAAAAACAGAGTAACATGATGCAATTTAAAGGAAGCCTGTACATCAGATTTAAAATAAAACACCGACAAACTTATTAGGCAGGTATAAACCTCCAAGAGAAATTGTGAAATTGTGAAATCAAGTACTAGAAGGGGCAAAACCCTGGAAGGTACACTTAGTGTGCAGATCTATCTTGTAGGAGACGGGAGAGTAACTCAGGGACAAACTCTTCTACTCATCTCTGTGAGCCTGCAATAGAGTCCCACGTCAGTCCCCTCTGCACCCCAGGGTCACCCAGCTGCCTCAGATGGTGACCAGTCAACAGATTTAGTCAGGAAAAGTGACTGAACTTCACAGCCAGGAGCAGTGGAAGCCTGTACATCAGATTTAAAATAAAACACCGACAAACTTATTAGGCAGGTATAAACCTCCAAGAGAAATTGTGAAATTGTGAAATCAAGTACTAGAAGGGGCAAAACCCTGGAAGGTACACTTAGTGTGCAGATCTATCTTGTAGGAGATGGGAGAGTAACTCAGGGACAAACTCTTTTACTCATCTCTGTGAGCCTGCAATAGAGTCCCACGTCAGTCCCCTCTGCACCCCAGGGTCACCCAGCTGCCTCAGATGGTGACCAGTCAACAGATTTAGTCAGGAAAAGTGACTGAACTTCACAGCCAGGAGCAGTGGAACACTCACAGACCACGTAACCTCAGTTTGGCAACACACACAAACATCTAACCAAGCGGGTGCTTTTCCCTCAAAATTCAAATTGTCGATTACGTGATTTAGATTTGAGAAGAATTTAATTATGCGATATAGTTTTCAGTTGTAGAGCTGTAGGTATTCAAAGACCTGAGGTGATTTATACTTCTAGAACGGAAGTTTACGCTATAAACATTGTTAAGTTATAAAGATCTCTCTTTCAACTACAGTCTGTAAGTTCTGTCTAGAAAACAAACATTTTTCAAGGCTATTTGTTTGACAGTTGCTCATGTAGTTGCACTGCCTTGTTAGTTTTACTTTGTTACTGCTCAGCTAAGGTTCAATCAATTCCATCAAAACAAGAAATAAGCTTTTGCTCTTTTATATTGGTAAAAAAAAATAAATCATTACTCTTATAAGAGTTCCTCAACTTGTTTGTTTCCTTTACTCTGAGTTGTCCTCTCTATACAGTAACATCAAACTTCACCATACGCACTCAGATATCCCATTTTGACAGAACAAATTTTCTAGTTAATGTTTTATTTGACAGCTGCGCTACGAATAATTAAAAGAAAAATAAGATTCAAGTCTCTGCACTACTGAATCTAAAATGCTGTCTAGAAATCATTCCCGCTGCTGGAGGAAGGTTTTATTGTGCTTCTGCTATACTTGCTGTGCTGAGAACCCTGGATTTATGTTAAAAGTATTTCCTGTTAAAAAAAACAAACCAAACCAAAACCAAACAAACGCAAAATCTAATAGGAAAAAGGTCCCCTTTTTGTGTAAGTGCTAAAATATAACTGAATTCAACATTTGTGATCACTTGCCATTATGCATTAGTGATGACATCATCTTCTCCCCTTGCTGTTCTGTCAAGTTCAGAGTATTTCATGACTATAGTCTCATTTTAATTCAAAGCAAAAGAAACTACATCTGAATTCACTTGCTTGAAGCTACAGCTAGACTTGCTCTATTGACAAACAGGAAACACACAAAAGACACAAATCTGCAACTTTTTTGAGACCGGAATTTTGGTTTATGCCATAATTAGCTACGGTAGTAACGAGATGCCTGGTGCATCTGACTTACCCACAGAAGACATAATGAGATATTTGTAGTTCAGACCAACACAGGACAAACCTACCATAGCATACAAGTTCCTTCTATAGGTGTAAAGCAAAATACATCCTTTGACATAAAAGAATTAGTTCTCTATTCATAGAAATCAAGAATAGATACTGAGTATTTATTACTGCTAGCTAACTTTTCTGAATATCTCCTTTAAATTCACAGTTCTATGTAAATTTATTGTCATCGAAGAGAAAATGAAACTAAGAAGGGTCTAACAAGATGCCTGTATAATGAATTGTAGGTGGTCAATATGAAGTAAATGGAACTTCTCCTTTATACTTAAGGCTTTAAAATTGCTAAAATGACAGATATGCTAAAATATGCCACGAGATCTAGTCTTAACAGATTTTCATTAAAGACCATCCTGGTTTGTTAAACACTTTGGTTTGCCATGTGTAAAAAACACTATTAACTAATATATTTAAGAAATGATGACAAACATGTAGGATATTCCCTAGGGATTAATAACCTACTGGAAAGCTTGATGGCACACACACATTAACCACACTGGGTCATTAATCCCAAAGAAGTACTTTGCAGCGAGGTCGCTATTCCCATTATAAGATAATGAAAGGGAAAAAATCATACCTATTTTTTTCTGGGGCTCCATGGCTTTTAAATTCCTGTAGCTCTTACACTGAAAGATTCTTTTCTATTTAGCATGACACATGCATGACTTCAATGGTTTGGATACCTGCCAGCCGACAGACTAATTTAAACTCCTGCCCATTATATCGATCAGTTTATGTTATATGAAAGAATTCAGTGGCTCCAAATCAATTTTTCTATTATAGCATAGTTTTCAAAGGCTTTCATAAGTATTCTTTCACCAGATTTCAAGACTTCACTTCCCTTCTTATTCTGTGGTACTTGCCTGGATTTACTCAAAAAAAAATAAAATTTCTTTGGTGCAGAAAAACAACCAGAGTTAAATTCAAGTAAGCACTCTAAGAACTTTACATTCTTGGGGTACGCAAAGCTTCACAAAAACTCATTTACTTGTAGAAACTCCAGTGTGAGAGTAGGCATGCCTGCCCATATAGATTTGAAGTGTGATGCTATGGCTAAACAAGAGCTCCTTCTCTTACATTTGGCACCATTCCACAAAAATGATGGCATACAATACACAGCAGGTAAGAAAAGATTTGACAAATATTACGAGTAGGAGAATAAATACATACTCTGCTTTCTCCCCTTGCCCCCATTCTTTCTTTATCTGAAACAATAGGTTGATGATGAACAGAAAAAATCTTGTAGGTTATTCCCATATATTAAAAATAGATTACCTGAGTCAGTAGAATAAACTCGGAAACTCTTGTCCCAGAAGCCACAGACCAAGATGTAACGATTATCAGAGGTGATGACAAAACACTGGGAATGTACCTGAATGCTTTGGTCTAATAGGTCAGTGATTTGCCTCCTGTGCATACCTGTATTGCTGGCTGAACAAAAAGACACACAAATCAAAAAATTTTAGCACCCACATGCACAGAACAAAAGCACATTTTAGAAACTGACATTGACACCGAAACTATCCCTCGCTGCTGTTACTTGTTTTTTGTGGCAGGGACATTTTCTTTCTACTTTTACTATAAAATTCTCATCACACTTCTGGGAACAATGCTAATTCCTTGTAGTATATATTCTAAAATAGAAAAAAAAAAATCCCTTCTTTAAGTCAAATGCAACTGACAAATATAAATGAAAGATTGCAAAAAGGAACAATACATAAAAATGTAATAAACTTCCTTCTCCCCTTCTTCTAGTATAGGAAATCAAAAATAAAGAAACAAATGGGGGGAATGTAATTATAAAACAGCACGTATACATATATGCTATATAGTGACTCAAATGCAGCAGACAACAGAATTATGATTTCAAAATTGTACACAGGTTGTATTTCATTGCAAGCACATTAATTTAAAAAAAAAAAAAAAAAATAACTGCAGTAAACATCAGTACCATTTCACACTTTTTTGAGTATTGCACAAAAATTAACCAGCTTATCTCCACAATCTCTTGTAGAGTTGAGAGAAAATATTTACCCTACTTTGATCACCTGCTGTTTTATTTCCCCAGACAATCTGGCATGGTGTACCCACAGAATGGACAGGAATCAATTAACGAACGCATTTTTCATACTGGATTTTGTCCCTCTTAATTGATGTCTGTGCATATATATACATATATATGGATCCCTATAGATATATATCATGGAAATCCTACACTTTAGGAAGAAATTTAATGTGCTTTGTTCCTGAGGGAACCTGACTCCCACCCCAGTTCTCCTGTGCCTGGGTTTGTGCTTGGGGCACCATTACTCCATTCCAGGTGGTCCCCCAGACCTGTCCCTATTCTGCTCTTGTGCTTTTCTCCACTCTCTGTCCTCTAACGTCTTTCCATTCCCATGGGATAGCTAATCCCTATTAGGGATTACTCCCTGGGCTTATTCCATTTACTTTCTATCAAATCCTTAATCCATCTACACTTTCACTATGTTAAAAATGTTGATACAAAAAAAAAAAAAAAAAAGAATAACTGCAGTAAACATCAGTACCATTTCACACTTTTTTGAGTATTACACAAAAATTAACCAGCTTATCTCCACAATCTCTTGTAGAGTTGAGAGAAAATATTTACCCTACTTTGATCACCTGCTGTTTTATTTCCCCAGACAATCTGGCATGGTGTACCCACAGAATGGACAGGAATCAATTAACGAACGCATTTTTCATACTGGATTTTGTCCCTCTTAATTGATGTCTGTGCATATATATACATATATATGGATCCCTATAGATATATATCATGGAAATCCTACGCTTTAGGAAGAAATTTAATGTGCTTTGTTCCTGAGGGAACCTGACTCCCACCCCAGTTCTCCTGTGCCTGGGTTTGTGCTTGGGGCACCATTACTCCATTCCAGGTGGTCCCCCAGACCTGTCCCTATTCTGCTCTTGTGCTTTTCTCCACTCTCTGTCCTCTAATGTCTTTCCATTCCCATGGGATAGCTAATCCCTATTAGGGATTACTCCCTGGGCTTATTCCATTTACTTTCTATCAAATCCTTAATCCATCTACACTTTCACTATGTTAAAAATGTTGATACTGTCCTGTCCATACGGGTAGCAAATAATTTAGGTATTGCCACGTGTTCTGCTGGTAACACCTAACGGGGCCTTGAGTGCTGTTGGGACAATTTAAAGAATAACACCACAATATAATATATTAGGGCCACAAGGATGATCAGGGGGATGGAGCACCTCTGCTACGAGGACAGGCTGAGGGAGCTGGGGTTGTTCAGCCTGGAGAAGAGGAGGCTCCGGGGAGACCTAATAGCAGCCTTCCAGTCCCTGAAGGGAGCCTACAGGAAGGCTGGGGAGAGCCTGTTTAGAAAGGCCTGCAGTGACAGGACGAGGGGCAATGGCTTCAAGCTGGAGGGGAACAGATTTAGACTGGAGATGAGGAGAGGGTTCTTCACTGTGAGGGTGGTGGAGCACTGGAACAGGTTGCCCAGGGAGGTGGTTGAGGCCCCTTCCCTGGAGATATTCAAGGAGAGGCTCGATGAGGCCCTGGGCAACCTGGTCTAGTTGGGGGTGTCCCTGCTGACTGCGGGGAGGTGGGACTAGATGGCCTTTGGAGGTCCCTTCCGGCCTGGGCAACTCTATGATTCTATGATTCTATAAACGGCCAGCGAGGCACTCTGTGTGACAAAATAATGGCAAAGAAACCCTCCAAGAACCCTGCACACATTCAATGTGGATAAGACCTTCAAAAAACATCTCAAAAAGAGGTCTAGGATCTATGTCGTATCAGACATCGCTGGTTCACATCTTCCTGTGCAACTGGAAAATGAGGGCAGCAGGAATCCCTCCTTACAACTAAGACAGCAACAAGATTCCTGCTATAACCATAAAAGTGTAATTTTGTGGTCCTCTTAGGTGCCATTTCTAGGTAAATGCATCTGGCCACAATTAAAAACCTTTAATATTATCTACATAATTACTTGCTTGTACCCGATGATGCTACTTAACAGTGACAAAGAAACCCTAAAACCTTTTAAACTATGTCCAATGTAACCACGAGGCTGATTTGAGATCCGTTGTACAAAGAGGACATTAAACCATTTTTCAGAACTGTGAACATTCATTTTAAAGGTGTTTATCCAAACAAAAGTCAAAGTATTTTTTTAAATTAAAGGCAAGCCTGAAAATAGAATTAGGATTTTTAAATTATGAAAAATGAAAACGAATAGAAAAATTTTATTTCCTCCCTAACGTTCTTCACAATATCATCAGACAGGACCAATGTGATTTGGGTTTTTTTTTTGCTGTGATGTTTATTTGTATTTTTAAGATCTACCTGATAGCAGGTTTTAAAGCAGAATATCCATTTCCTGCCCCGACATTTTCTGGATAAAGTCGGTTTCAGGAAGGAAAGGAGAGTTACAGCACACGTCTCCTCCTCATTATAAGTTATGAGTATTGCATTATTCAGGTGGGAATTGATTTGAAAAACTTTGGGAAAAGATTTTCATTTTATCAGCTCTATAAAATGGTTTAATATGGCACACTGATCCTGATTTAATTATCATGGAGCGTACCCAGTGAAATGGCTACACAGGAACAGTGTGTATCTACAGACCGATACAGGGCAGTTCCTACTGTGATATGTATATTAGCTTTGAAATTAATTTTCACTGGCTGACAGACCTGTCATTCTAAACCTATCCAGGCAAGTTCATTTTTGCTCTGGTTTTTCCATGCTTCTATAATTGACCACTTCACTTCTTTTTCACTTAAGCTGCCATCCTGAAATGGACAGTTTAAAAAACAGAGCTAAATTTGAAGTCTAATCGAATTGAGGCAGAGGGAGGAAATCCTGTCTCCTTTGGTCCTGTGAATCGTCCTACAACTAGTTTGTATTTTGGGGTTAGGTTGTTTGAGTTTTCATTTTTTTGATCACATTTAAGGTTCCTCTGGCCATGCCACAGGCTCCTGACTCACACTCCAAGCATGCACTCCCCAAAGTTAGATCCGTAATGAAAGAATTCACCAAACTCCAATCATTCTAATAGAAAAATCAGCTCTATATAAACTAACAAACCTCTATAATAAAAAGTCATGGATTGAATCTATTACACCGAGTCATTAAATAAGAGAGAGACATTTCTCCACCCCTTTTTAATAAAAGAAAAACATACACAAATTTAACCAGTGATGCCGATCAAAAGATGCGATACCCTGGAAAAATGAATACTAATATCTCAATACTAAAATGGAACGGGCAATATATTTCAACTTTGAAACCGCTTTGCAATTACACATTAATCCCCTCAGCCTGAACAGCAGGTCTATGAAGAAAGGATTGATCTCCTTTAATGATGAAACCCTGGCACCACGGTTTTATTTTTCACAACACGGTGCAGTTAAGAACCCCACTGTTATTATGAAAATTTCCTCAGCAAAGGAGCTCCATCACATTACCAGTGCACCAATTCATCATAACGTGCCTCGCTCCTGCTCATCAACAAGTCTGAGTGATGAAAAGATCCAATATTATCCTGACAGTACTTCATGCACATTCTCAATCACACATTATTACAGCATCCATATTAATTTTCACTGACACGCGTCCTAGGCCTGTTCAAATTAGGCAAACCAACGAGGGGGAGTTGATGAAATACCAGCATAGCCACAGCTCATTGCATTCCAATTTGCATGCAAATGGTTTATCAGGAAAATTCCATTCCCAGCAACCAGCAAGTGAAAAACAACCGTAATCTACACTTCAGGGCCACCATACAGAGCTTAATGAATCGCAAAGAGAGAAGGAAGTGACAGACCTACGAGAGGATCGATTTCCACTGGCAGCTGGTAAGGCTGGTCTTGTACAGCACCTTGATGAGCTGGAATTCAGAAAAGAAGATTTTAAAACTCTGTGTTTTTTTAATAATGTGAAGCCACATACGTTTCATAAATCAAAGCTGCGTCCTTTTTATTTTTTAACTATTCGCGATTCTTTTGCATCAATTGAATTAAAAATAAAAAATATCCAGGTGCTTTCACGGCCTGCTTATTAAGCATTTATTTTAGATTAGTGCTATTCTGAATGTATGCCATCAGCAGCAGCTCCGGTCTTGAGCCATAAGCTCTAGCAGATGCTTTACTGGCAACATCTCCTGTCGCAACAAAACAAAATTAAGTGGTAAAGAGCACCGAAAACAAAATGTGACAACCATCTGCTGACTGTAGCAAATACTATTTTCCTCTTTACTTTTTAAAGCATTGCTTTGAACGAGTGAAGCACAAGTGACATTTTTTTGGAAAAAGCCAGTTTATGATGCAGACAGGGAAATCTCAGAGTCACCCACTATTTAAGGATTCATCCATCAACAAAAACGATTTGTTTGCAAGTTTGCATAGAAGTTAATATATAATTCTGCAGACCTACATTTCATCTGGGCACCTGGCATACCAGTGAAATGTTTACCTCCTGAATTTTCCTTCCGTGTTTAAAAAAAAAAGCCTTTTTTCTTCCACAGCCTCACTAAAAACAAAACAAGAAAACTTCCCCTCCAAAGAGCCCAGTCTTGGAAGCACAACAAAAAAAGAATGGCTGAATACTCACACCTATGGCTTTTCTATCTACTGTCCATAGCTTTATAAAAAATTAGTACCAATAGAAGGGTTTCATAAGTAACTGGGAAGTCAAAGTTCTGCTGCAATGAAACACCAACACAGAACAAAACATGACATCCAATGAAATCCACGTGACAAGGTGGAGGCACCCTGTTAGATACCAGTGCCATCAGATGTCAGCAAAGCCACCAAACTCAGGAATAAGATTTTTAACTACACATCAGTGACAACTGGTCACTTGGCAACTTAACTCTTTTATCATGATGCCTCATTAGTAAAGACAATGCTAAGCCCACAGCAGGGGATATGGAGCCATAATGATACCTGCCCTCTAATCCCAGCAGATTCCATTTGGGTATAAAATTTGATGGCAACAATAGTAAAGTCTAGTCTCAGGAGTCCATACCAGCTATCTTAAGAGTTGTACTCCATTGACAGCTGCAGCTGATCAGTGTGCTCTCAAAAGGTGGGGGTTTGTTGGGTTTTGTTCTTGTTTGGATGGTTTTTGTTTGTCTTGAACCAGAGGTTTCCTTGAGCTCTTTGTAAAGGCAAGACAAGTGTATAAGGCCTCTAAATGAAAAAATAGTGACTCAAAAGCACAGCTTACCCTTCTCTCTTTCAGAGGTGAGGGAAAAACCAAAATCTGAAGGTTTTGTCCAACTCAAAACAAGATGATTGCTACACTCAACAACTGTTTGCTTGTTCACAAATCATCAACCAGCAGACTTAAGGAGGAAATCAAAATCAACTCCTACCACTTAGGAACCTGTTCTTTCCCATGACTGTTGTATGCCCACAAAGGCTATTTTTTAAAAGCCTTGGATATTATACGCCCAAGGTCACACATCCAAGGTATGAGAGGATATTGCCATCCTCCTTTCAAACAAATGTCAAGGGCCCTGTAAATAGTTCTTGCTCACAACTTTTTATCTAGACAAGCCTCCCTTCCCTCCTTCCTTCCCACCTTTCTTTTTAAGCATTTCTTGGGTAGGTGAAATAATACATAGATGTTTCTATTTGTACAATGTTGAGAGGTAATTTGTTAGAATTAGGAAAAAGTGTGGGAGTCATCTGGCTTTTTTCAAAATGTAATCGAGGACCACAGGTCCAGATTTCTTAGTAGGAATTTCAGTGATGTGAGTATTACTCTGGTGCAAATATCTTTTGGAAAATTAATTTGGTTGCTGTGCAAATGGATATGTTGTTTTCATTACATATTGACAAATACATAAGCACCTAATATAACTTTGGGACATTTAAGTTACAGAAGATACAGACTTCCCATATATTTCATCTTCTAATTGTCATTGAGTAGCTTTAACATCAGAATATGCTGTTCCTAATCAATTAGGAAAAGGTAGAAGAAAACATTGGGGTCTGGAGCACAAGTCTTACGAGGAGAGGCTGAGGGAGCTGGGGGTGTTCAGTCTGGGGAAGAGGAGACTGAGGGGAGACCTTATTGCTCTGTACAAGTACCTGAAAGGAGGGTGTAGAGAGGTGGGGGTCGGTCTCTTCTCCCAAGTTACAGATGTCAGGACAAGGGGCAATGGCTTCAAATTACGCCAGGGGAAGTTCAGGTTGGATATTAGGAAACATTTCTTTACTGAAAGGGTTCCCAGGCACTGGAACAGCCTGCCCAGGGAGGTGGTGGAGGCACCATCCCTGGAGGGATTTAAGAAACGTGTAGACATGTTTCTTCAGGGCAGGCTCTAGTGCCCAAGATTATTGGTTTGTCGTGGGCTGCTGAGTGGGTGGGTGATGGTTTTTTGGTTTGTTTTTTTTTGTGGTTGGACTCGATGATCTCTGAGGTCCCTTCCAACCACCACAATTCTGTGATTCTGTGATTCTGTGATTCTGTGGGCTTCAAAACTTGTCTCTCATAAGGTATGAATCTCCATCTGACTAATAAACAAATTCAAGAGGAAGAGTGTGACTTTATCACAATCAAATAGTGATATACTGTTTTTGTCTTCTTGCATAGTGCTTGATGGCCTGGAAGGCAATATCTTGTTGTTAGAAACCCTTTGTGTGCTACATGCCTTACTACACAATAGTTCAGACTGCTTTTTTAAGGAGGAACTAAGTCCACAGGAGAAGAACACGTAGTGTCAATGAACTGGATTTGCTCTTCACACTATGAATTTAAAACACTTCTGCAGCAAATTTTGAAACAGACAACAGAAGTACTGCTTGATGGCAATGGTCTCTTTGGCTATTTCCTTTAATTGACTTACCAGGAAGATTATGCCACTTGTTTACAGCAAATAGCCTGTTTGCAGTCACTGTGATGACAGCAGGAGTGGCCAGGCCAGGCTGGGTGTTGGCTGCTACGTGAGTGACAGGGGAGTTGGAGGGGAACTTGAGAACCATGATAACATCCTGTTGAGCTTGGTCTGTGAACATCAACGGACTCTGCAGGAGGAGATACTGTTGAGTGCACACAACAAGAACCCAAATACAGGGGAGAAGAAAACACGGGAAGGAAAGAAGAAGACAGGACAAGAGAAGGAAGAGTGGATTAAAACACACAAGATCCAAGAGCAGCTGCAGTGAAAAGCAAATGCAGAAATAGTGGACAGGCTCGTGGAAACAACCATTTGAGGCAGAAAAACCTTCATGTACACTATTAATTAGAGCACCTTGTTGGACACAGGGTATCTGTATACAAACTTTGCTGCAGATCCCAGCAGACTAAACAAAAAGTTTCCAATCACCTATCTGTGCCAAAAGAATACTCCTTCTCAACTACAGAGATAGTATGTCAAGGAAAGCAATGCCAAACTAAGAAGGAACCAAAAAAAAAGAAAAAAAAAGCGAGTAAAGGAAATTCCTGCTCCCAGAGATTGTCTCAAGTTGCATTAAATTGGCAGACTGCAATTCTTTACAAGCCAGATGAGAACATGAAAGCACATTAAAATAAACAGATACACACATAGGCTAGATATATGTTCTGTATATATTTCTGGTGTACAAAAATAAGATTTATGAATGCAAAGTAGAAGACTTCACTGCAAATGTGTTTCAAAGGACAAACATAATTAAATGCAGTTGTAAAGAATATAAAGTGGACGTGATTACAGACACTACCCTGCGTTGTTTCTAGAAATAATAAAGGGAGGGAATTAATCCAGATTCTCATTTTCAACATAATATTTTTAAGTTTTAGTTTATTAATTTAGTAAGTTGAAAAGTTTAATAACTTTTTTACTAAGCTCTCTAACAATACTGCAAATGTAAAAAAAAATAATATTGAAGACCTTAGATCTGAATATCAAACATAAGGGGGAAAAGCAAAGCTTAAGGGGACTGTGATTGTGTGGTGTACCTAAAAAAGATAACTCCATTGAGATGCAGAAATTTTACTTTCCTGTGAGGGTGGTGAGACACTGGCCCAGGTTGCCCAGAGAAGCTGTGGCTGCCCCATCCCTGGAGGGGTTCAAGGCCAGGCTGGATGGGGCTTGGAGCAACCTGGTCTGGTGGGAGGTGTCCCTGCCCAGGGCAGGGGGGTTGGAACTCGATGACCTTTAAGGTCCCTTCCAACCCAAACCATTCCATGATTCTATAAATACAACCATCCTAGTCACCATATTGGCCTAGAATTTGTAATTTTCTAATAACTGAATTAGAACAGTAATGAAGTCTTCTTGGCTATTTTCCACCTGCAATATTTCATTACATGTATGTGTATGTAAGTGCATACATTTAATCTATATTTATACAGAACTAATAAAAAAATTAAATACATTTGCATTTTTATTATCACTCCTTTTTAAAAAGTTATTAAGAGTACTTAGAAAAACATATTGCTCTATGAATTCCTATTTACTGTCTTTGCATAAAGGTGTAAATAAAAGCAACTAATAAGCTACCCAGACACCCTTCTGAGCAAGTGGCTAAAAGCCAATCAATATTATGAGTTAATCCTCCCTGGATGCTCATTCAATTAAAGGTGTCAGTAATGCCTCATCTGATGTGGCCTCAATTAAATCCAGCTATCTGATGGTTGAAAACACAAGGGGATACAGCAACAGCAGCAAAACCAGACAAATAGGCAGGCTTCGTGTGACTGCTAATTACTACACCTGGTGTATATTATGGCTCGTGCGCTTAACACAGCACGTGGTAGCTTTCCATTCGGCTGTATTCATGCATACATGCACAAGCACACACAAAACCAGGAAACTCAGTGAATAACACCACTAGAAATAATTCAAAATGGTGACAGAAAAAACATCCTTCCTCTATTTCAGCTCCAGGAATATGACTTTTAAAACCAATTAATATAGCGCTGTTATAAATTCATGCATTAATAACCGCAAAATTTGCCAAAGCCAGTAGAGAACTAAGGGGTTTTTTTCTGTATGTACCTCAGCCCAAAAAGACCCTAGGAGTTAGTTTTTTTTTTATATTTCAGTGTAAAATGTCCTTCTTAACAATAAGGGAATGTAACCTTCTGAAAAACGTGTGAATTAGCAGACCATTTGGCAGAGTATCACTTAACATACTTAGTTCTGGATCCATGACAACACAAATGATATTTTAGACCCAAGGACTGCACACAACATGATATGGAAAGTAATCAGTAATAAAATAATAGTTTGTATAATAAAATTATATTAGACACAGTAGAGGTAAAAGGGAAAGCATGTTAATGCTCGCTGCCTGGATTTTATCACCCTAGCTTTACTGCAAAACACATTTAGTCACATTCTTTGCTATGTAAGTTTCAGCTCATGAATTCCTAGTAATCCTGGTTTTAGGGGAAAACCTATGCCTAGGGGAAAAGACAAGGAAGTTCCACCTCCTAAATCCACGCTTCTTGGGGAATCTGCCAAAGATTAACTAAATTGTCTCCACGATGACTGGCTCTCACCTGTACAGGTATGGTATTAACAAAATCAACTGATGAAGTGTTCTTAAGATTACACTGACAAAAAAGCTCTGTACTAGAAATCAATACAATCCTTTCAGCAATAAATAAAATGATAGTTAAGCGCTGCGTGCGCTCCCAAATCCTGCAGAACCGTAACTCATCTGCTGTTTTTAGTAATGCCATCCCAAATGCAAAGCAAAGTGGCTGGTTCTGTGTGTTTGAGGCAGCCAAGGAGGTGAAGAAGACAGCAGGTCACAAAGAGTTAAGAGGGTACTCACCACCTGCATGGCAGAACTTCTTGGAGGATGTGGTTCTATGAGCAGTTGGGAAGGGGTCTGTCCAAAACTTCGTATTTGAGCTTCAACAGCCTGGAAAAGGCACAGGCAGGTTTGCATGTTAAGAGGTGCTAATTACAGGCAATAGAACCGTAACTGTCACCTGAAAATGTCATTCCACACTTCTGGCTTGTTTCATGTTGAAAATCAACCCCGTGTGTTCACTGTGGGGCTAAGTGCTTGGCACTGGTACTAAGAATGAGGTAATCATTTTAGTACTGTGGATGCTATTTCCATGAGAAACTCTGCAAAATCTCATCCTGCTCAATGATATTAAACAGAAACCAGCTATTATAATCAGAAACCCTCTTTATTGGCTCCATTTTTCCTTTCTAACACTGGCTTATCCTGTTTGTACCATATCTCAGAAACAAAAGTTAATGTTTAAAAAGTTTCTATAGGTATTAGGAGTGTTCTACTTTCTATTTAAACTCCGTAAAACATTGCTTAGTTTTACAGCAGTAACCATAATGAAAGCGACACTGAGCTTTTTTCTTATTTTCACTTTTATTCAAAAAGAGCAACGACTTTAAGACGTATTAAACTACTGAGAGCAAGACTGATATTGAACGCAGCTGAAGGAGAATGTGAAGATATAATGCAACTTTCTAAAAGTTTCTCTCTATCTTCAGCAATGTGCTTTATAGCTTTCCTCATAGGGCATACATGAAAATACGATCTTACGCTTAGCAACTTCTTAAAAATAATTATTCTGAAATGTGTGAACTTAACACCTCTTGCCTAGGTACATCCAATTTATTTTGAAGCCCACTGGCTTCAAAATAAAATCAAGCAGCCAAAATTCAACAAGTTGCTTCTTGTCAGCCGGGCCCCCGCACTGTCTAATGCTACAGAAAATCTTAAATCGTTCAGCTTAGATTAAATCTCTTTCACCATGTTTTTCTCTCAGATTGTTCTATTTTGTGGGTCAACATACCTTGAGGCTCCTTACACTTATAAATCCTGTTCTGTCACCCATAAAAATTTTTGAGACAACGCAATAACACTTCTGCTGACCTTATTCTTACAAACAACCCTTTTTAGATAATAATAATAAAGGCTATTACCAGGACACACAATGTTGTCCTGTTACAGAAATAACAAAACCAAAAGTAGAATGCACCTGAGGCCTTAAGATCATCATCCTCTGATAGGAAACATGCCATCCAAAGCACTTGACCTTATTACATTTGGCAAGGCTTTTGAAACATTTGAATTCACCAGAACAGGAGTTGCAACTACTCTATGGACAGATTCTAACACTCTTGCCCGCTCTGGGAAGCACCTTAATCTTTAAAGAACTGGTGAATAAGTAACTTTATCAAAAAGCTGGCTGAAATCCGACATAGAACCACTGTGATGCAATGAGTACTTTTTGAGGAAAGACAGTATCAGACCTGTGAAACACTAAAGCTTGGTAAGACCAGCAGAGTCTCCTTCCTAGCGATGAGACACACCACATTAAAATTCAAATCTGGGGTTTTGTGACTGGAGATATCAAGGGAATCACAAGGGCATAGAATTTGAGGTCCCTGAAGACAGGAGGCATTAACAAAGCTCTACCCTCTCCACAAAAAGCTGTTACTTTCAAAACAACCAGATTAAAAAGATTTGCCTACATTTACTTGCACATTGAGAGGAATATTTTTACTAGCAATTGGGAATTCTGCATTGCATTGAGGGTAGAACCAGGAGAACACCAAAGCAGCAGAATGCAGGCAGTCCTGGATGTCAGTTATTCTCTGCTTGTTAAAATCTTTAGGGCAACTCTATATTCTATATGATCTATTATTTATTTCCTATAAAATAAATATCCAATATATTATTCAAAATTAGTAAATTTTCTTGAAGCACAACCCCCATGCATTTCTTTTAGAGCTGAAAATAGAATAAATAAAATGAGGAAATAATAAGCTTCAAATTTGTTAACTTCCATGTATATTGACTTACGATCAACATAAAAACTTCCACTCCCAAATAGCCCACATTCAGCATTTAAAGGGAGTCAGAATTTTTTCTTAGCCATGAAATCTGGTATGTCCTTTAATTCCCAATGCTACCTCTGCAAATTATACTCTCTTACATAGTGCCAGTACTAAGAAAATTAAACACAAGATAACACATACTGATGCAGAGCGCTTCAAATACTTCAAATAAACTCATGATAACAACAGCCCAAAAATCAGATGTTATAATTGTTTCAATCAATGAAAGATCAGCAGTCAGAGAGTTATCTTCCACAGTCCAGATCTCAGAGGAACTCACAAGCTTTCAGGAACATAAAAACTGTAAGAGACACGGATATGATTCCACTGCTTCTCACATACATGATGCTCATCATCATCACACTCCTAGACCACACAACAGCAGCAGCAGAGCAGTTATTTGTCTCCCACCCACCCTCAGTGCAGAAGAGAATCCCTCTGGTATATTAAAAACAAGCATAAAACATCCTATTCAACCCACAAGCAGATAGTCACTGCCTCTTTTCACATAGTGTCCTGTCAGAACTGGTGAACCTCTGGCCGATGGGACAATGATTTTGCCAAAGCCTGCCTTAGAGGACCACAAATTCTCCATTTTCAGTCTTTAACAGACAGTTTCTACATCCATGTTTACAACGTAGCTTGAGTTTGGGATTTACAGTTCCAGCACAAGCAAGTCTTTTAGACTCATCAGGTTCCATCTGGTCCTTTAAAAACAATACCAGAGCCTACATTTCCAGGGTTACAACAGCCCCCTGACACAAATCTTTCCCTTGTAGCCAACAGAACTGGGAAAAATCTACATTCAGATCATGTCCTGCCACAGCTAATAAGGTTGCATAAAACATCAGAACTGTACACAGAGTAAAGGCAGAGATACTGGTGTCTGTATGTCCTTTTTACTGATGTCTTCAGAGATCCAAGAGAAATTTGAAAAACTGTTGTGCAAAGGCAACAACACTTGGACAGCTACATCTAGATATAGTGGTTAGACTCCAGCATAAAACTCTTTTGCATTCCTTTTAATTATCAAGAAAAAAAAGTAAAGATTTCTTTAATTAGCTTCAACATTTCTTAATTAGGACCAAGAGAGCATACTAGCAACCCCAAATGATTCCTTCCTTTTCCCAGACCGTATTCAAAGTCAATCTGGATATCAACTCCATGTTCTGATGATGTCTCAGTCAGAAGGATGCAAGATGACCTCCCTCTCTCAGCAGAAACAGGTGATGGTGGAGCTAGAATCAATCCCCATTCTCTCAATTTACATAACAATAGAGAGAGAAATACAAGGCATTTTAGCCACCAGATGTCACTCAGACTTTTGTTCAACCTGTCAAAGAAAATCAGCGAGGAGCAGGGAATCTTCTCCTCAGGGAGATAATTAATATCTCCTTTGAAGAAAACAATCTACCACTTACCTGAGAATATACAGTAAAATGGCCATCAATCAAAAAGTCATCAACTCACTTCCTAACAAATTATAGCCCAGCTTCTATCTTAATTTTCTTGAAAACTGGATTATTAGCATTAGTTGGTATTACTAAGAGACAGCCAGTTTCTTCTAGTGGCAGAGGAAGGGCATGTGTTCTCTGAACCCCTCTGGAGCACAAAACCATTTAGATTATGGTAGACAGAACTATTTAGGAAATCTGCACAACTAGTTTCACATCTCTTAAAGGCAGTATATAACTGGAAAGGAATAACCTTTGTTTGAAAGGCATCTTTAGTTCCACAAACTCTTATCTCCGAAAGCATGCTGCATACCACAAAGTAAAAGATAATATCATTCAACATTTTGCTTCACTGCTTCTCAAATATCTCAGCAAAATAGCCTTCTTCCTGTTAATCCTCTACAAAACCAAAACTTTGGTAAGGCCAGAATTGTTCCAGATGCTACAACAAGAAGTAATAAAACGAAACAAGGTAACTAACCCTTTACAGTAATCCACACAGTATGCATCTCAAACCACATGCTTAGATGATAAACACGTGATAAACACGGTATTTTGAATGTTAATTAATTTATAAGGATGAAAGCCATACACGTATTTCACAAGTTAACATTTATCTGCTTACCAAAAATAACCTGTTCTTAAAAAAGCCTCCTGGATCATCTCCTTTTTATCTTGGGGGGCGGGAAGGGGAGAAGGGGGACAGAGAAGGAAATTAAAAGAGGAAGAGTGAAAAACTTGAAAAGTTGGCTTAGGTATAATGTGGCTTTTGGCCACTGCTTAGTACGGATATTTTCAGTCTCTGAACTTACCCTCTAATCTAACTGTGAAGAAAGTTAATTCAACAGTATGCAGTACCCACCAAATACGGCTGTAAATTTTTGGGGAAGGAGGGTGATGGGGAGGTTGAACATATGGATGCAGTTAAGGTAAAAACAGATGTTTGTTACTTTTCTTTGCAGCAACACTCAGAAACTAAGTCAAAATTGCTTTTTTTTCATGTTTATGTCTGAAAGAACTATAAAATTAAATATGAGGGAGGGCGGGTGGAGGGGGAACTGCAGTGAGTGTCACAGAGAAAGAATTAAAACGGTCTCCAGTTTTGAACTCGAATCCTGAAGCGAAGGCCCATAGAGTTAAAAGGCAAGACGCACACCATTTAACTCCAGATTTAAAGACCCTTAAAGAGACTAGCTCCGAGCTGCTTTCATCAGCCCTGCTCAGACACAAAACCCCAAATTGTCTGAAGAGAATAACGGGACAGCATGCCCACGTTAAAAAGCACGTCCCATCTGAATGCACAGGAGGCTACAACCCTACTGCTTGAGACCAAGAGGCTGCTTTCAGTCGACGTGTCTTCACAGATCTACACCCCAGCACTTCCAGCAACTTCCCCAATCTCTAAATTAAATTGCCAAGCCTTTGAAAACCCAGGTGAAAGAACATCATGCATTGTAATACTTTATTCTTTCGGCATACGTGCTAGGGACAGAAAATGTTTTGGGTTCATCCTCCGTCTTCCTACCAAGTATTTACGTCCAGAAAATAACAGCCCCTGCAAAAATAATTACTTTGGCTCTCTGCCGCTCCTACCTCACTTTTCAATATTCAAAAAGGTTTACACACATGTT
>NW_015090920.1:2541960-2591039 GCF_001431845.1 Calidris pugnax | reverse complement strand
TCTGTGTGTTTGAGGCAGCCAAGGAGGTGAAGAAGACAGCAGGTCACAAAGAGTTAAGAGGGTACTCACCACCTGCATGGCAGAACTTCTTGGAGGATGTGGTTCTATGAGCAGTTGGGAAGGGGTCTGTCCAAAACTTCGTATTTGAGCTTCAACAGCCTGGAAAAGGCACAGGCAGGTTTGCATGTTAAGAGGTGCTAATTACAGGCAATAGAACCGTAACTGTCACCTGAAAATGTCATTCCACACTTCTGGCTTGTTTCATGTTGAAAATCAACCCCGTGTGTTCACTGTGGGGCTAAGTGCTTGGCACTGGTACTAAGAATGAGGTAATCATTTTAGTACTGTGGATGCTATTTCCATGAGAAACTCTGCAAAATCTCATCCTGCTCAATGATATTAAACAGAAACCAGCTATTATAATCAGAAACCCTCTTTATTGGCTCCATTTTTCCTTTCTAACACTGGCTTATCCTGTTTGTACCATATCTCAGAAACAAAAGTTAATGTTTAAAAAGTTTCTATAGGTATTAGGAGTGTTCTACTTTCTATTTAAACTCCGTAAAACATTGCTTAGTTTTACAGCAGTAACCATAATGAAAGCGACACTGAGCTTTTTTCTTATTTTCACTTTTATTCAAAAAGAGCAACGACTTTAAGACGTATTAAACTACTGAGAGCAAGACTGATATTGAACGCAGCTGAAGGAGAATGTGAAGATATAATGCAACTTTCTAAAAGTTTCTCTCTATCTTCAGCAATGTGCTTTATAGCTTTCCTCATAGGGCATACATGAAAATACGATCTTACGCTTAGCAACTTCTTAAAAATAATTATTCTGAAATGTGTGAACTTAACACCTCTTGCCTAGGTACATCCAATTTATTTTGAAGCCCACTGGCTTCAAAATAAAATCAAGCAGCCAAAATTCAACAAGTTGCTTCTTGTCAGCCGGGCCCCCGCACTGTCTAATGCTACAGAAAATCTTAAATCGTTCAGCTTAGATTAAATCTCTTTCACCATGTTTTTCTCTCAGATTGTTCTATTTTGTGGGTCAACATACCTTGAGGCTCCTTACACTTATAAATCCTGTTCTGTCACCCATAAAAATTTTTGAGACAACGCAATAACACTTCTGCTGACCTTATTCTTACAAACAACCCTTTTTAGATAATAATAATAAAGGCTATTACCAGGACACACAATGTTGTCCTGTTACAGAAATAACAAAACCAAAAGTAGAATGCACCTGAGGCCTTAAGATCATCATCCTCTGATAGGAAACATGCCATCCAAAGCACTTGACCTTATTACATTTGGCAAGGCTTTTGAAACATTTGAATTCACCAGAACAGGAGTTGCAACTACTCTATGGACAGATTCTAACACTCTTGCCCGCTCTGGGAAGCACCTTAATCTTTAAAGAACTGGTGAATAAGTAACTTTATCAAAAAGCTGGCTGAAATCCGACATAGAACCACTGTGATGCAATGAGTACTTTTTGAGGAAAGACAGTATCAGACCTGTGAAACACTAAAGCTTGGTAAGACCAGCAGAGTCTCCTTCCTAGCGATGAGACACGCCACATTAAAATTCAAATCTGGGGTTTTGTGACTGGAGATATCAAGGGAATCACAAGGGCATAGAATTTGAGGTCCCTGAAGACAGGAGGCATTAACAAAGCTCTACCCTCTCCACAAAAAGCTGTTACTTTCAAAACAACCAGATTAAAAAGATTTGCCTACATTTACTTGCACATTGAGAGGAATATTTTTACTAGCAATTGGGAATTCTGCATTGCATTGAGGGTAGAACCAGGAGAACACCAAAGCAGCAGAATGCAGGCAGTCCTGGATGTCAGTTATTCTCTGCTTGTTAAAATCTTTAGGGCAACTCTATATTCTATATGATCTATTATTTATTTCCTATAAAATAAATATCCAATATATTATTCAAAATTAGTAAATTTTCTTGAAGCACAACCCCCATGCATTTCTTTTAGAGCTGAAAATAGAATAAATAAAATGAGGAAATAATAAGCTTCAGATTTGTTAACTTCCATGTATATTGACTTACGATCAACATAAAAACTTCCACTCCCAAATAGCCCACATTCAGCATTTAAAGGGAGTCAGAATTTTTTCTTAGCCATGAAATCTGGTATGTCCTTTAACTCCCAATGCTACCTCTACAAATTATACTCTCTTACATAGTGCCAGTACTAAGAAAATTAAACACAAGATAACACATACTGATGCAGAGCGCTTCAAATACTTCAAATAAACTCATGATAACAACAGCCCAAAAATCAGATGTTATAATTGTTTCAATCAATGAAAGATCAGCAGTCAGAGAGTTATCTTCCACAGTCCAGATCTCAGAGGAACTCACAAGCTTTCAGGAACATAAAAACTGTAAGAGACACGGATATGATTCCACTGCTTCTCACATACATGATGCTCATCATCATCACACTCCTAGACCACACAACAGCAGCAGCAGAGCAGTTATTTGTCTCCCACCCACCCTCAGTGCAGAAGAGAATCCCTCTGGTATATTAAAAACAAGCATAAAACATCCTATTCAACCCACAAGCAGATAGTCACTGCCTCTTTTCACATAGTGTCCTGTCAGAACTGGTGAACCTCTGGCCGATGGGACAATGATTTTGCCAAAGCCTGCCTTAGAGGACCACAAATTCTCCATTTTCAGTCTTTAACAGACAGTTTCTACATCCATGTTTACAACGTAGCTTGAGTTTGGGATTTACAGTTCCAGCACAAGCAAGTCTTTTAGACTCATCAGGTTCCATCTGGTCCTTTAAAAACAATACCAGAGCCTACATTTCCAGGGTTACAACAGCCCCCTGACACAAATCTTTCCCTTGTAGCCAACAGAACTGGGAAAAATCTACATTCAGATCATGTCCTGCCACAGCTAATAAGGTTGCATAAAACATCAGAACTGTACACAGAGTAAAGGCAGAGATACTGGTGTCTGTATGTCCTTTTTACTGATGTCTTCAGAGATCCAAGAGAAATTTGAAAAACTGTTGTGCAAAGGCAACAACACTTGGACAGCTACATCTAGATATAGTGGTTAGACTCCAGCATAAAACTCTTTTGCATTCCTTTTAATTATCAAGAAAAAAAAGTAAAGATTTCTTTAATTAGCTTCAACATTTCTTAATTAGGACGACTCCAGCATAAAACTCTTTTGCATTCCTTGTAATTATCAAGAAAAAAAAAAAAGTAAAGATCTCTTTAATTAGCTTCAATTTTTCTTAATTAGGATCAAGAGAGCATACTAGCAACCCCAAATGATTCCTTCCTTTTCCCAGACCGTATTCAAAGTCAATCTGGATATCAACTCCATGTTCTGATGATGTCTCAGTCAGAAGGATGCAAGATGACCTCCCTCTCTCAGCAGAAACAGGTGATGGTGGAGCTAGAATCAATCCCCATTCTCTCAATTTACATAACAATAGAGAGAGAAATACAAGGCATTTTAGCCACCAGATGTCACTCAGACTTTTGTTCAACCTGTCAAAGAAAATCAGCGAGGAGCAGGGAATCTTCTCCTCAGGGAGATAATTAATATCTCCTTTGAAGAAAACAATCTACCACTTACCTGAGAATATACAGTAAAATGGCCATCAATCAAAAAGTCATCAACTCACTTCCTAACAAATTATAGCCCAGCTTCTATCTTAATTTTCTTGAAAACTGGATTATTAGCATTAGTTGGTATTACTAAGAGACAGCCAGTTTCTTCTAGTGGCAGAGGAGGAAGGGCATGTGTTCTCTGAACCCCTCTGGAGCACAAAACCATTTAGATTATGGTAGACAGAACTATTTAGGAAATCTGCACAACTAGTTTCACATCTCTTAAAGGCAGTATATAACTGGAAAGGAATAACCTTTGTTTGAAAGGCATCTTTAGTTCCACAAACTCTTATCTCCGAAAGCATGCTGCATACCACAAAGTAAAAGATAATATCATTCAACATTTTGCTTCACTGCTTCTCAAATATCTCAGCAAAATAGCCTTCTTCCTGTTAATCCTCTACAAAACCAAAACTTTGGTAAGGCCAGAATTGTTCCAGATGCTACAACAAGAAGTAATAAAACGAAACAAGGTAACTAACCCTTTACAGTAATCCACACAGTATGCATCTCAAACCACATGCTTAGATGATAAACACGTGATAAACACGGTATTTTGAATGTTAATTAATTTATAAGGATGAAAGCCATACACGTATTTCACAAGTTAACATTTATCTGCTTACCAAAAATAACCTGTTCTTAAAAAAGCCTCCTGGATCATCTCCTTTTTATCTTGGGGGGCGGGAAGGGGAGAAGGGGGACAGAGAAGGAAATTAAAAGAGGAAGAGTGAAAAACTTGAAAAGTTGGCTTAGGTATAATGTGGCTTTTGGCCACTGCTTAGTACGGATATTTTCAGTCTCTGAACTTACCCTCTAATCTAACTGTGAAGAAAGTTAATTCAACAGTATGCAGTACCCACCAAATACGGCTGTAAATTTTTGGGGAAGGAGGGTGATGGGGAGGTTGAACATATGGATGCAGTTAAGGTAAAAACAGATGTTTGTTACTTTTCTTTGCAGCAACACTCAGAAACTAAGTCAAAATTGCTTTTTTTTCATGTTTATGTCTGAAAGAACTATAAAATTAAATATGAGGGAGGGCGGGTGGAGGGGGAACTGCAGTGAGTGTCACAGAGAAAGAATTAAAACGGTCTCCAGTTTTGAACTCGAATCCTGAAGCGAAGGCCCATAGAGTTAAAAGGCAAGACGCACACCATTTAACTCCAGATTTAAAGACCCTTAAAGAGACTAGCTCCGAGCTGCTTTCATCAGCCCTGCTCAGACACAAAACCCCAAATTGTCTGAAGAGAATAACGGGACAGCATGCCCACGTTAAAAAGCACGTCCCATCTGAATGCACAGGAGGCTACAACCCTACTGCTTGAGACCAAGAGGCTGCTTTCAGTCGACGTGTCTTCACAGATCTACACCCCAGCACTTCCAGCAACTTCCCCAATCTCTAAATTAAATTGCCAAGCCTTTGAAAACCCAGGTGAAAGAACATCATGCATTGTAATACTTTATTCTTTCGGCATACGTGCTAGGGACAGAAAATGTTTTGGGTTCATCCTCCGTCTTCCTACCCAGTATTTACGTCCAGAAAATAACAGCCCCTGCAAAAATAATTACTTTGGCTCTCTGCCGCTCCTACCTCACTTTTCAATATTCAAAAAGGTTTACACACATGTTCCTCAGTGATTTCTATTGGCCTGAGCAATAGGTAATTATGATTACTTGCTTTCCCTCTCCTTCCACCCAGATGTTGCTTTACAGCACCAGAGAACACAGAATATTTGACAGCTTTCCCCTCAGACAGTGAAGCTGAATGGCTTAGCAGCCAACTGACTAGCTCTTTTCCCCATGGGACAGTGATTAAAATCAAGCTCTGATAACAAGTGATCAGAAAACCTCTTCTGACCAGAGAGTCACTTACAGTCCTACAGCAAGACTCTTAGTTAAATTCCTCCCGGACTACAGAGATACGGATAACACTAGCCAGAGAACCAGCACGATTCATAACAATTAGATAAAATTGCTGAAAACAGGCTAAAGATTAAAGAAGAGAAGCTCTTTGTAGTACCATCTCCCCTCGTTTCGTAACAATCCCCATTAGGTCAAGATGGTGAAAAATGGGCAAAATGCTTTTTTGACACGGGCAATGTATATGCTGGCCGACTGTACACCTGCCCTGGGGATATTGCACTGCACTTGACCCAGGGAAAAAATACAGCACTCAATTGTTAGTATCATAAATACACACACTCCCATCCACTGGTTTAAAAATAAAACCAGCAGCCTAATTCCTTCACCCCAAACCAGAAAAAATATCTCTATTGTTTCGACTTTGCAGATCAACGCTTTTGTATTGAATCAATTCGATTTAAAAATAAAACCAGCAGCCTAATTCCTTCACACCAAACCAGAAAAAAATATCTCTATCGTTTCGACTTTGCAGATCAACGCTTTTATATTGAATCGATTCGATTGTTTATCATTTTACTATTCACTTATTGTATCGGTTTCAAGAAAATTGCTTGCGCTAGCTTTGAAATCTAACAAACGGCACGGGAGTGAAGGGAGCAAGGAGAGGATAAAGGCTAAAGAAAAGATGCTACAAGATCAAGAGTTACATACTGTTCTCTAGGTATCATTAAACACGCCTGCAAATCGTTTGTGATACACCCTCTGTTAACCAAGTGGAGTAGAGAAGGTGCAGCCTTCAACTTCGCCTCAAGTAACGCAGGTTTAGGGCTTCAGAACTGAAGGGTGGGCAGAAATACTGTCAACAAGCTGGTATGATGTAAAAAGTGCACAACCTTTGCCTGCTGCAGTCCATCAGGGATATACGTAACAAAACTGAGTATGCCTCACTACACAAGAGAACAACATAAAAAATACAGAAATTAAAGCCATCAAATATAAATGCGACATTAGGGGTTTTTTTTCCCTTCCTTCCTTGTAGCTTCCTTGCAAGAAACACAAAAACATTTTTCTTTTTTCTTCTCTAATTTCTCTTCCTTCTGTCTTCTCAAAATACCAGGCTTGTCCGTTTGGAAGCTGGTTACTGGTGTACCCACTTGTTTTTTATCAAATCCAAATTACTGAAGCAGGGAGGGGTTACCCTATAAAGGATTATTTTTTTTTTCTGTTTGTTTTTTTTTTCCTCAAAGCTATTTGCAATTCAATATATGAATCACAGAAGGGAGCACAGCATAGGATACCTTCCACCACACCTTTAAAAACAAAAACTCTAACCCATTAACTAGATGAAGAAATTTTCTGTGAGCACAAAGGAGAATGAATTCTTTTTGTCCAGACGAATCAGTACGACAATGACATGGCAGTCATTAAAGTAAAACAGGAAGTAATCCCAGTTTGTGAGAATACAAATAGATCCCCCTCAGGGCCATGCGAGTTGCTCCAATCTGAATATATACATTCCAGGCATATTAAACAGAGGCATAGCATGGCCTGGCTGCAATCTCCAGTTCACCCAGCTGTCCGTCTACCGCGGTGTAATCCCAGCTGCCAATCTGAAAGAAACCAGTTAGTCAGAGCAGACACAACCAACAGAAACAAATGTCACTCAATAATGTTCAGAGGCACTGGGTTCATGGATAATTTCAAACAGTATCTCTGTCTGGAGCACTGATGTGCTCATTCAAAACACCTAAATCTTTGGCTACTGGAAAGAAGCAGATAAAAACACTAAACTACAAAAACAGGCCTGGTGGTACTTCAAAGAGACTGACAAAATAAAAAGGGAAAAGAATCTAAGAAGAAAGTTACGGTGAATTTAAAGACCTGCAAATAAAAATGGATTCAGTGCAAGCAAAACCCTAAGCAGCTATATGGCTAGTTTTTAAAAATAACAACAGTCTCCATTATATTTGAGCACCAAAACCAAAATTGCTTCACATCTCTCTTTGCTATGGCAGCTGAAGTTTTCAAGAGAGCAACTCACTGCTTTCATTTAATTAATCACATAGAAAGTAGTGGCATTGCCACTTGCAATACCTTGAAACTTCAATAATTTCCATAATTATTCATTCACTCCTCTTGTATCTGAATTTAAAATAATCTTTAAAACTTGCTACTTTCAGACAGTCTACTTGCTACTTAGCCAGTTTCTGATATAACACTTTTTCCTCTGGAAAAAGGCAATGTGTTCCAATCTGTTATCATTCCGTGGAATTTCTTCAACTTCCCTGCCATCTCTACTTATTAAATAAAAAAGCTTCATTAAAATAAAACATTTCAATCTGAAGGCGGTACATACACTGATGTAAAATCCAACATTGAAAGGTCTTTAAACTGCCGTGGGTGATCACCTTTCAGAATCTGTGACCATTGTGAAAAAGAAACAAATACCTCATTTTGCTAAGCTAAGAAATAAATTTTTATAAACCTAGTCATAACTACTACCTGCAAGATCAACCCAGCTGTTTTCAAAGGCAGGGTGCAATATTCCCTCACGTTCTTTTACCGCAATGAACAAACTTTTTGTTATTAATTTGTAACGTTTACCTGAGACTTGATTTTTGGATGCTGCTTGATGAAAAGCACCTTTGGCATGCCAGCAAGCTTTCTCACTCCCTCAGGAGCTACTGTTCCAGTATAACTAATACCTAATGCAATACAGTTTGGAAATAAATACCACACCGCATCTGCAGACACAGTGGGAACGTTGATGAGCCAGACACCCAAGGCTGCAATGAGCAAATACGATGAAAACACTCCAAACAAAAATTTGTAGTTTCCCAGCTACTGTAAAAGAGCATAGAGATATTCTCTGGATTGCAGAAAGAGCCTGCAAATAATTGAAGCAGGCTGATGACACAAAAAATAATGAATTTTTGGTAGCCTGTTCAGTCCTGTGTTCGAGTCGAGGCTAAATGACTTAGTGTATGATATCTGTAGCTATTCTACATCAGCATATCTTGCCCTTTCCACATATGGAAGAGGAAAAAAAAAGTTAAAAAATGGAAATATTCCATGGCAATATTTTTCTATTAAAAAATAGTTTATTTTTGAAGGACTGTGAACATCACCTTTCCCGTCCCTTGTTTAACTTTTGATTACTCCTTCTTATTTCATGCTGGCCAACAAATATGTCAGCTATCTAAGACTGACCAGCCAGGCACGAATGAAAATGTAAAGAGCCCAGGGGGGTCTCAAGGCCTCTCTGCCTCTGATAGATCCACAAGACAGGTCAAGCAAGAAGAGGTGAGGGAACTGACTGCACTGAAAATTTCTATCCTTTGAATTTCAATCAGGGGCTGGGGAAAAAAAAAAAAAGCACTCAGAGCTGAAGAACTAATTTACATGAGTTACCTCCTTCCAAAAAATCTTTACTACTTCCAGCCAAAGCAGCTGTTTGATTCTTATTTTTTTTTTAATCCTTATACATCAAGCATCTCAGTCCTACTTCAATTAAGTCTAAAATAGGACTTTTTTTTTTTTTCCTTCTGGATAGAGAAGTAGAAGCATCAGCTAAAATTAGAATCTATTCTGTAACGAAGAATAAAAGAGAACACTTTGGTCAATCATTTTTCTGGATTGAAACCCAGCTGAGTACTTTTATGCTTGTTTCTAGGTTCTTTAGTAAATATATAAGTTAAGACAAAGGGCAATAAACCCCCATTCAGCCTGTCAAACTCTGGGCTGAATGGAGTCAAAGAAGGGCCACAGCTCCCAGATCCCACAGTAAACACACGCTTACACTCATTTTGCCTGTTTACTCCAACACCACAGATAATTCTATGCTCACGCTGCGACCTAATAGGTAAATGGTATGAACTGGTAGGCAGGAAGGTGCTCCTGTTATTTTAATGCTCCTCTTACTGGAAAAAAACACTCTTCTTTTCCTGGGAAAGCCCTGATGCCCAGAGAAGGTGATTTCATGCAGTCGTGGTACCTGCCCACCCACCAAAGCATCCGAGGCTCTGACTTTGCTACCAGCTCTGTGTACCTTCCCAGGAAAAAAAACAGGGCCTGGATATGGTTGCAGTTGATAAGTTCACCTCTCCTTAGCCACGAGATCAGTATGTTTCCTTCAAATATATTCCTTCTTAATTTTGGTTCCACGTAACGGTATTTTTAATACAGATTGGCGATCAAAACTAGACCCAATTGTGAACACTTGTTTGGCTTTTCACACTGCGCTGTACAACGTCAAGCATGCCATCTGTGCAACACACTTCTGGCCAGAGACGGTTCAGAGATTGTTTCTCCAGCACTTTGAATTCTGCCTGCGTGAATTCCTTGCTTACTGAATTCAGCACATCTAAATTTACTGCTCCGTGACAGCGTTTTATAATCACTTTATCCCACTTTTTAAAACTCATCGCAGCCACAACAAAGACTGTTACCCAACCTGCTAAAAACAGACTGATCGTTTTCCCAACTATTTAGTAAATGTTAACTATGCTATAAATACAAATCGTGTTTATACTTTGTGAAAGATTCACTGCTGTCAGAGTTCTCCAGCTGAGTTAGAGTTGAAATATGCTATTAACTCCCACCATGAACACTGCTAAAAGAGAGGCCAAAAATGCTTTCTCTGGGATAAGATATCAGATCTGCTACTGCTGTCATGAAACTGGGGTCATGTAAACTAAACATCCTTGTAACTTCTTTTGGAAAGCACAGAAGTCTCTCAAGCTGTAAATATTTAAAAATAAAATTAGACTCATAAGAGATGGGTCTAAGATGCATAAAAGTTACCCAAAGATATTAATCTCGGGCAACGTTTAAAAGCTATTATCCATAAAATAATTTATCCCATATGCCTTAAAACTGAAAATAAAAGAATTATTTCCTCTCTTTATATAATCAGAAGTGGCACATTCAAATAACATACCAAATGCTACGTCCAAGCTGATTCTTCACAATTTTTGAAACTCCTGGGTTCATATGGAAATAAAATACAACAGTAGAAAGAAAGGTGCCGATAGAATGAAGAAAGCTGTGCTTCCTAATGTTAAACAGACTACCTTCACCGAACAGAAAGGCACCTTCTCTTCAAAGGAAGGAGTATAAAACAACTGAACCATCTAAAGCTAAAAGCAAATCACTTCATCAAAGTATGTGGGGTATTAACCGGATGGGACTTATTCGCATCTTTTTGAACCATTATTGCTAATTTTAAAACCATCACTATTCCTTAATTACCGCCTACAAAGATCATATCAGATGATATTTTAAAAAAATATTTGAAGAATATGGTTAAGCGCTTTTTGATAAGCATGGTACAAAATTTAGTATGCTTCTTGAGGTTTAGGGATTCCTGTATAAATCAATGACATATTCTCCAAGTAATATTTTGCCTTCCCACTATTAACTTCATCTCTTTTCTTTAGGATTATCCAGTGTTTATGCTTATACATAGGAGTAGCAGTGGAGAAATGGACTTCTAATTAGGAACTTCAAGCCCAGATTCACAATCGTCTTTGTTACACTAACCCAGAGACAACAGAAATTTCTATTCTTCTGACCAAGACACTAATGGAATACCCATAAGGTATAAATTATTTTCTACGGATTGTGCTTCATCTCTTACATCTCTTAATCAGTTGCTTGTCTGAATGGCTTAGATCTAATTTTTTTTTTTTTTTTTTTTTTTTTTTTTTTCCATTCTTGGACAGTCATTGCAAAAAGAGAGCAGGATTTGTGATAAGAAGGTGCTGTGAATTCTCTCCAGCACGGTTGGATGACATTTATCTTTGCAACAGTGACTCCTTGCCTCTTGCACACAGCAGATCTCGTCATCAGGAGGTCCACAGATCAAAACGTCGTGTTCAAGAACGAGTCAACAGAAGGCAGTTATATAGCATACCTCTGCTGGCAAATACCATATTTTCCACCCAGAAGAGATGTGTTATTTACTGCTTGTCAACCAAACAGCGACTTCCCTCCACGGCTGCAACCTTGTACCACAAGTACGAGGATCAGAGTCAATGAGGATGCTGCTAAAATGGCCCAAGGAAAGGAGAAGGTGAAGGGACAGTCTCTGCAGGGATGAGCAGTGGACAGACGTGCCAGCAGATCCACAGGATCTCTTCCCTTGCTTCTCCTGGACAGACGTGCCAGCAGATCCACAGGATCTCTTCCCTTCCTTCTCCTGGTTGCTGGTCCCTTCCCCCACTGGCTGCAGCTCAGACCCTTCTCTCTTGATCTACTCCCCTCCCCCTGAGATTTGCCTTTGAATTATGCAAGCTTTGCACTCCCCGGGGTTTATCTGCCAAAAGGTAGCATGTGGCCCATGGTTTGCATTTTAGTTTAAAATTTTCTATTACAGCAGTCAGATCCTTTCAAAATACTTTACTTCCTTTATTCCCATAGGCAGAAAGAATGGCAGGAAAAAATTGTTCACAGGAGTATGAGAGGATGTAAAAGTTCTACATTTTCAGTTTAAAAAAAAAAAAGAAAGGTGGAATATGGTTTTAATCAAGTAGTTTTCCTTCCTAGACGAGTGCTTCCTTCTTGTAATATATATAACCTGACTGCCTATAAAAATAAAGGTGCCAGTTGGAGCCATTTAGGAGACCTAAGGAAATTCTGCATTAACCTAAACTCCTCCACTCCTCAGTTCCTCCCACTATTATTCCGTGTGTGGCCTCTCCTGATGAGTTAGGTCACCAATATCCATACATCTATCTGTGAAGATACTTCAGAAGCACGTGCATCATAGGCTTCTCAGTGCTGAGGAGCTTCTAGCACGTGCATCATAGGCTTCTCAGTGCTGATGTGCTCCAGGCTTAGCATGGACGTCACCAATATCCATACATCTATCTGTGAAGATACTTCAGAAGCACGTGCATCATAGGCTTCTCAGTGCTGAGGAGCTTCTCATCTACGAGGAGAAATTGCCATGGTTTAACCACATGCTATCATTTCCAAACAATACCCCAAAGCCTCAGTAACTTGCAGCCTCAGAGTATACAGAAGCTTCTCTTTAATTCAGGTTGGAAAACAAAAATCTATTTTCCGCTGCAACTGTCAAGATTTAAAGACCCAAACCCTGAAACTTATCAAGAGGAGAAAGCCAAAAGCATCCTTTTTGAAACCAAGAAATCAAGAGTAAAATTTCTGGTTTAACAGTTGCCTAATAAACAGATATTAAATCTGAGGTGTCATGCCTGCCTAAAAATACTGTTAATTGTCCAGACCAGAAACTCGTTTGGCCTCTAACCAGGAATTTGGTGGAGAAAAGAAGTAATATTTCCTGCCTAGCTGACTGAAGGAGAAAAATAAATGCTGATTGAAGCTGCTCGGCAGTACAGAACGTTAGCACAGGTCCTCAGGGAGATGGATTAGTAAGCAGGAAGAAGGTGAGGCTGTCAAAGGTGCATGATAAATTCATTTAGCACATGGATATGGAATGATTATGCACATAGATATACAGACAAACAGATTTTTTATTACTTTCATCTCTACCCATAAGTAAAAACAGAATAACTCACCATTGGTGATGATAGTCATTAAATCTCTGCGCTGTCAGTATCATATCAGAGCTGATCATATGTACCACTTCAAATTACATACACACATTTACATAGTACAAAAATATGCCTCACAAAACATATGTAAATAGCAAGGGGCACCTAACTAAACAGGAATCTTTTGACTCTTTGACTACCTTGCTTAAAAATACTAAATAAAAATATTCTGTTGGACCAATCTTCAAGTAACTCAGAATGAAAGTGCTACAAGGCACCATTTATCCTGCTGGATCCATCAGCATGTATTGCTGACACCATCAGCAGCGTTTCAAAATTCAGCTGCTGCTAAGCTACTCCATTATCATGAACTCCACAACGCTGCTACCCATTCTCCCTCTCCTGCTTTCATTTCTATACACCGCTCACTTCAGGCAGCACACAACGACCCAAAAATAAGAAACATTGGAAGGAAGTACAATAAACACATGAAATGACAAAGATTTGGTAATAGAATACATTAATGTATTTATAGAAGTACGAAGTGAATGATGCCTCTCTAACTAAGATGATCCACATTTCCAGACAGGTTTGTAACTTCCCTGGTCTTAAATTAATTTTTCAGGTTACAACACTAGTGGAACAGATCACCACTAAACTGATAATAAAATTGTTCTAGAAAAATTAAAAACTTTGTAAAATTTGTGTGTGGCAGGCCGCCATTTTGATTAGTATTACTTCAATTATTAGTTTCATAAACAACGGTTCAATGATGGTTCATTTAATACCAAAATTAAGAACAAATAACACACAATGCCTAGTCTGTATTTAAGCTCACGCTTAGGCCTAGCACTTCAGGAGCCTAATAAATACTTTTACAAGGAAGATTATTTCCTTGTCAGCGTACAGTGGACAAACAAACGGCTCCTCCAGGGATGGGGCCTCAACCCCTTCCCTGGGCAGCCCATTCCAAGGCTTAATAACCCTTTCCGTGGAAAAATTTTTCCTAATATCCAACCTGAACCTCCCCTGGAGCAACTTGAGGCCACTTCCTCTTGTCCCATTGCCTGTGACTTCGGAGAAGAGACCGACCCCCCCCTGGCTACACCCTCCTTTCAGGGAGTTGGAGAGAGTGAGAAGGTCTCCCCTCAGCCTCCTCTTCTCCAGGCTGAACACCCCCAGCTCCCTCAGCCTCTCTTCAGGAGACTTGTGCTCCAGACCCCTCACCAGCTCTGTTGACCTTCAGGGGCACAACAGTAGGCAACGGGCCCTGAAACTGAGGAGGGTCCCACCACCACTGTAATGTGATTGGAATCTGGCACAGAAAGAGTCGCTGGGCCCAGTTCATGGCTGCTTGGTCCTTTCCCCCCAAACCTGTGCCATCAGCAGCATTTACTGGATGGGTCAAGCTAGGGAAGTGACCTGACAGGAAATTACCTTTTCTTCCCTAGATTTTTAGAAGGAATTCCGTGAGCCAGCTATCTCTGAGACCATAGAAACATTAGCAGGACTCACAAGACTTCTTCTCCAGACCCCTCACCAGCTCCGTTGACCTTCTCTGGACCCGCTCCAGCACCTCAATTGTCTCTTTTGTCCTAAGGGGCCTAAAACTGGACACCGCCCTCAAGGTGTCCTCACCAGTGCCTGAGTAGAGGGAGACCATCACCTCCCGAGTCCTACTCCCTACACTGTTCCTGACACAGGCCAGGATGCTGGTGGCCTTCTTGGCCACCTGGGCACACTGCTGGCTCCTGTTCAGCCGGCTGTCCACCAACACCCCCAGGTCCTTTTCTGCCAGGCAGCTCCAGCCACTCTGCCCCCAGCCTGGAGCGCTGCAGGGGGCTGGTAGGACCCAAGGGCAGGACCCGGCACTTGGCCTTGTTGAACCTCATCCCACTGGCCTTGGCCCATCCATCCAGCCTGTCCAGGTCCCTCTGCAAAGCCTCTCTACCCTCCAGCAGGTCCACACTCCCACCCAACTTGGTGTCATCTGCAAACTCACTGAGGGTGCACCTGATTCCCTCGTCCAGATCATTGATAAAGATGTTAAAGAGAACCGGCCCCAGTACTGAGCCCTGAGGGCACCACTCATGACCAATTGGATTTGACTCCATTCCCCACCACTCTCTGGGCCCGGCCCTCCAGCCAGTTTGTAACCCAGCCGGGAGTCCTCCCATCCAAGCCATGGGCATCCATTTTTTCTCCTGTGGGAGACTGTACCAAATGCCTTGCTAAAGTCCAGGTAAACAACATCCACAGCCTTTCCCTCACCCACCAAGCGGGTCACTTTGTCACAGAAGGAGATCAGGTTTGCCAAGCAGCACCTGCCCCTCATGAATTTGTAAGGAGAAATGTCTTCATTCTTGTTTTCCTTCAGTTTACACATATATTCTCCGTTGGTATATATCTAGCCACCCTTCGAAATAGAATTGTTGATAGCATTCGTATTACTTTGTTCTCAGGGATTTGGAATATTTAAAACAAAGTTCCAGTTACATTTATTCCATAATTAATATACTTTCAGCTATACTTGATACCAGTGTATTGCCTGAACAGAGGATGTAAAACGAAGATGGAGAAGGGAAGAGTTTTTAAGCCCACAGTACCCTAAGGAATACTTCAGCAAATTGACTTTTCTGAATGGTGCTGGGTCTGAGTGAGACTTCTGATCTTCCCAATGTTTAAATATTTACTTTTGCACATGAAAAATACCGAATAAGTTATTATTAATTTGACAGGAAGCCAAATAAAAACATTGGAAGGTACAAACCTAGGGTGTTTGATATGTACTACATATGCAGGATTGCAACAAGAGAGAGTTGTCAAAACTGTAAAGGAAATTCAGAAGTGCAAACCAAAGCTAAGTTGCTCACTGTCTTCTGCCATTGAGATCGAGTACCAGTGAACAAAATGACTGCCCTCAGCAACTGGAGCAGTCCTTGAACATTTCATTTTTATATTGGCATCCAGTTTGTGCTGAATCCAGGCACACAAAGTTTAAAAACACCCTGCATGCTTGTTCTCTTAATTTTGCATGCTGTGACGACCGGTTCAGGCACCTTGCATTTGACCAGCCTGTAGCCAAACCAGAACGGAACAGGAAGATTTGAACATCCACTGGTAGCCTTGAACAATGTGGAATATTTACACTTTCAACACTGCAGTAATTAACAAAGATTATCCTTTCCTATATTTAAAGTAGAAACTTACCTCTCTCAATACAGGATCCGTTATTGAACTTAAATTAACAGCTCCTTCATAAGTCAAATAGTAGAATACATTCAGGGACCTAACAGCCTCTGGTCCTTGCTGTTTGTAGCCAAAAATCAGATCAATCCACTGGTGAAGCTGGCAGGAAACAAACTCACTTTCTAACGCCTGTAAAAAAAAAAAATACATAAAAAATATATAAACTTGAGTTTGCCAGATAGTAATCATTTAGGAGGAGCATTTTTTAAAGAGTATACAGAATTACCTTAACAAGTCTAAGTACGTAATTGATAACAGTATTTTAGACATTCTATCCAAAATGAAAGTGTGTCCTGTGATAGATGCCAATGTCTCATGCCCTACTCCCCACTGACCAGAAGATCTTGCTTTTTAAACTATAATCATAGAATCAGAGAATTGTTTGGGTTGGACACAACCTTAAAGATCATCAAGTTCCATCCCCCTGCCCTGGGCAGGGACACCTCCCACCAGAGCAGGTTGCTCCAAGCCCCATCCAGCCTGGCCTTGAACCCCTCCAGGGATGGGGCAGCCACAGCTTCTCTGGGCAACTGGTTGCAGTGTCTCACCACCCTCACAGTAAGAATTTCTTCCTAAGATCTAATCTAAATGTCCCCTCTTTCAGTTTAAAACCACGACCACTTCTGCTATCGCTACACTCCTTGATAAAGCGTCCCTCCCCATGTCTCCTGTAGGCCCCCATAATAGTGGGAATAAGAAAAAAAGCAGTACGTGGAAAGCCTTTCTGCATTTATGGACAGCCAGGCTATGTTTTTATAAACTCTCAAGATGAAACTGTGCTTTTTTGTGTGATCTGCATGGTGAATAACAGCATGATAATCTGATTCTGACAGACAAAAAGAAGATTGATAGACTTGGGGGAACTGAACTAACTAAGGTTGTTAGGGTACAAACTATTTAACATGCTGGAATATCAACTTGCTATTACTTTTATGCACTTCTTGTACATATCTCTTATACAAATCTATACAGAAACAGTACTATGCTGAATGATGAAGCTACTTTTCTGAAGAAGTTATTCAGTTACAACCCATTTCCCAAGAAAAAAGCATCCAAACAAAAAATGAATCTCTCCATAATGGTATTAGATACAGCACAAATATAATAAAAGGTAACTTAAAAGTCATTGTCATCTAAAGGGTTAATTCATTTAGATTAAATCACTAGCAGGATTTGCTTGCTTTTTTTTATAGAGAGGATCCAATGTATTTCTGATTTTCTGATTTTGAATGAGCAAATGGAACAACGTAACGAAGTCTGATACTCCCTTCATCTAACCAAACGAATAGCATTCTCCTTGTAAAGGAAATTCCTAATTTTGAGCAGAGGAAGTTAAAATTAATCTGAAAACCAAGGAAATCACTCTGCAATTTGCACACAAAAATGATGGGTTTGTTTCATTAACTGATGCCTGAAAACAACATTTAAATTGACACATAAAAACAGCAATTGTCTTAATTTGTGTGGTGCACTCCACACAAAAGCCCTAAATATGTTCAAATTAGAGCAAGCTGCTTGATTGTCACTGCAGTCTCATGTCATATTAATGCATGACAAACATTAAACCATACACTTAAATGGCAATTTATATCATTTAAATGTTTACTGCCACACCAGATCATCACTCATTTAAATGTGACTTTCTGACAGCTAATTTCAGTTAATTTTCCCCGATTCACTTAATTAGAACTTTCAATCAAGAAAAGACCTGTACATATCTTTGACATAATATCATTCTTTTTTTTAATTATTATTTTTATTAGGATTTGTAGCTACTGAAGTGCTGAAAGCATTCTTTAAAATGAATTACCACATAGTATAGCATCTCTTTGGATGATCATATGGAAGTACCTTACAACATATATGCTTAGACAGGATTTTTCCTTTCTTACTTTTTTCTTTCTTTTTTTTTTTAAATTAAAAAAAACAAAACACCAGCATTTAGACACAGACACACAATTAAAACTATAAAAAACCACAAGCGGGCCAATTAAAAATTAATGATTTCAAAATTGTTTAATAAGATAAAACCAGTCAGGAGTCTCATGAGTGTCCATAATACTACAATGTGCAGCCATAAAATTCTACAGGGCTCAGCAAATGACAATGATAGGAATTAATTTTCATGCTATCCGGCTAAAAAAAAAATTAACCCTAGAATATACTCACTGTTATCATAACAATTTAATGTCGGGAAAAACAGTGTTAAGGACTTGTGATTTTTTTATGTGTATATTTAATACATGCAGACATTGTTAATATTTTGTTTTTCTTCAAAAGCTAGATTTCTAATGGGTGGTATTACCCTCACAAAGCATTTTGACGTGAATAACTAAAGGAGTATCACTCTGCAATCTCCTCAGATGAGCAGATATATTAATCTGACTTTTTCCTTAAAAGAGCAAAACTAAAACAGCCTTTGCCCTTTCATGGAATGGTTGGGAGCCATCCTGAATTTGCTTCTCTTTTTCACCCTTAAAATTATTTTACACTTGCAATTCATACAGATTCAAAAGGAGATCATTTTCTTTGATGTTTTTCTCACATTAGGCCATTTTAAATCTTCTCTCTTGTTTGCCAAATCACAAATAAAAGGGTTAAATAATAAAAAAACCCTAACCCTACAGTCAGTATCACTTGCCCGGACCCTGAAGGACAGACCAAGCATAGGACTGGAATTCAAAGGCTAACTAACTACTCTTGCCTGTCAGGAAGGTTGGTTTGTTGTTTTTTTTTAAATAATGTTACTGCTAGCATTTACCTCTTGGAAAACTAAAGGAAGGGTACTGAATGCTAGGCATTTAGGACTACTTAAGCATCTAGGACAGGCAGTGCTCATTAAGGCTCCAGTTAAATACGGCGTGCAGCGAAGGGGTACTAACACCCTCCCCATGCTGCTCTTAAAGAAACCAATCAATCGTTAGCACTCCCATAGCAGACCCGAGTCCATCATTTACCCTGCGCTCCGAGGAAAACGTGCAAAACAAGAAAATCCTCTAAAATGTCCAGCGTTAAGACAGTAATATTCAATCCTATTGAGTTATTGTAAAATAAATCAGGGACTAATGCCCAATTGTTAAAGGATCAAACAAGACCATGAAAAGACCGTCACGTGAAGCCACACACAAAGTGTCAATTCTGTCCACGGGGACTCATATTAACTTTGACAAACTGTCTTGGGGCTGATATCTGTTTCTTTAATGAGATCTATTAGGCAGAGACTAAAACACTTGAGATATGCTAAAAAGTACAGCATACAGATGTCAAACACAAACACCTATTAGGAACTTTCATTTCTTCATTCCCAAAGTAGAAACGCCTCAGACACACCAACAAATTGAAGGTTTGCTCTTACAAGGAAATTTTAGTTTATTCACAAATATTTTTCAAATGCACAACCTGGTGGCACTAAATAGGTGCGATCAAAACTACTTCTTCGTGAAGGACCCTGAAATTCGTTATTTTACATGCATCTTTTTTTGCCTTGTTTTCTGAGAGGAATGAATGGAGACTAATTTCCTGCCAGGATCCGAAGACTAGTAACAAATACTGAACACAAATGATTTGGTAAAATAATGGCGGGAATGAGAAAAACAGAAAACTAGCAGATTAGGAAAGATTTTTCCTTTTTCCAGTATAAATACTCTAACCATTTATTGTGATACAGTTTCCCAAAAAATATGATACAAAAAATAATATCTTGGAATCAAGATTTGTAACTTTAAAGTGACTAATAACGGGTTTTGCCGTCTACTTTTCTTCCTGGTTTAGATTATGGAATGACATGTAGCATATGAAATGATGTCTATTAAAAATGAATATATACTGTGCTTGAGATTGGGATGTTCCAATGCTGAAATCAGATGAAAAGATTAACCGTATTTCTTTTCACCAACATAGATATTTATTCATTATCAAGCTACTCAGGAATAGACCACAGACTTTCTTGCCTTATTCCTACTCTGATTAAAGCAATCTTGAAGCACAGCACAAAGTATGTATGTAACTCCTATCTGAAAGACAGAAAAGCAGTCCAACATATACAAAATATGTTTTACAGTTAAAATGAATGTAGAAACTTTGATGAGAAACCAAAACTGCTCCTCATACATGAATAATCTTTCCTATTTAACTGAAGAGAAAAACCAAACAAAAAAGCCCCACAAAACAACACCAAAAAAACCCACCCCCCCTAACCTCCCCCCACCCGAGGAATATACTACATGGGCAAGCAAGTAATTACAAATCCCAAGTACAAATAATTGCCTATTACCTTCAGTGGGCCAAATATTTTAATTTCTCTTTGAAGTAAGGAATTCCCTTTGAAATAATTGAGTCTCTTTTTTATTTTTTTTTTTTTTGCGTTTCATTTTAAAAATATTTCCGTATAAACAGAAAAGCATGAACCAGGACTTCACACATTTGCAGCACAAACAGAATTTTGATGTGAGAAACACTCCTTCTTGAACACAACAAAGCCCCTGCAGAACAGCAGTACCAGGTAACTACTTTAAACTAAGTATATATTCTGGCTTGGAAGTCTAAACGTGCATGTACATTAAAAAAAAAAACAAACAAAAAAACACAAAAAACCCCCGAAAACCAACAAAACCAAACAACTGGAATTATGTTTGCATGTGCAGGCTTTCAGACACAAGTTGGTAATGCTGCCTTAACATTGATATATGACCTTTGTAAGTTACAATGAAGAAGGCTGGGTTTTTCAGCCTAATTAGAACTGTTTCAAATTTTCCTGCTAAATATATGATAGAAAGTCCTTTCAACTTTTTTTTTTTTTTTTATTCTAGAGTTTCTTTCCACGTCAACCTTGTTCCAATCAAAATATGTTTTGAATTAAATTATTTTGATTCAATATGTGGATCACATTTCACTTCTAAGATTTAAAGTCCAAAAAGGAAAAGTTTAGGCTGTTCAAACAAAGCAAAAGCAGCCACTTTACGGAAAGCTATTCACATTTACCAAGACTGACAAATTGTTTGTGTGCACCATTAGGTCTAGTTTCTGCAATAGTTGCCAGATTTCCTGTCCTCCTAATAACATATTAACTCTTGAAGTGCTGGCTTTATCTTTTGAGGTTTCTCAGCAACCACTAGTATTTAAAAGTAAATTACCAAACACGCTTTCACCAGCAACACTATTCGATCACATGGGTAGACATCGGAGAAAAAAAAAAAAGAAGTATAGAAAGCTATTAGAAAGATCCTGAACTCAAGCCTGCCTTGAAGATATCAGGAGGAGGAGGAAGAGGATGGCAGACGTACTGAGGAGAGAACTCTGAGTTATGCATGAGGTAATACAAATTTTAAAAGAAGTATAGAAAGCTATTAGAAAGATCCTGAACTCAAGCCTGCCTTGAAGATATCAGGAGGAGGAGGAAGAGGATGGCAGCCGTACTAAGGAGAGAACTCTGAGTTATGCACGAGGTAATACAAATTTTGAAAAGATGAAACGGCCATCAGAACTGTGCACATGATTGGTGGTTTCTAACTTGCTAAATAAATGCTCCAAGAAAATGCAGATAGTTTTACTTACTGTATTTTGCAATTTGTTTTAAACATGAAACACTTCAGAAAGTGAGCAATTACTTTACAGCTTATAAGAACTATCTTATTTTTCCTTTTTTTTCTATGTGTGTACCAGAAGTGCACTGTCAGTGTATTCCTCACTACTGTTACAACCAAAGTTAGCATTTGACTTTATTTGTCTACTTGCTTACCAATATCAGGCTAAAATAGAAAAAGAACTCTGGAAAAGAAAATCTTAATAAAAAGATTTAACTCAGATGCTTTACTGAAGATGACTGATCACGTAGAACAAAGGATATCAAGCACCTGAGAAGAAACTCAGACAAAAGAGCTCTCTGGAAGATAAACTTCCCTTCCTCTGCTCCTTCTACTTCTCCGTATTTAACAATGAGGTACTAAAGTAACAACAAAAGAGAAAATTTGTGTAATGGTGTAACTTAATGAAACAGAATCTTGTGGTATATTATGCATATTATATTCTACATAAGCAGTACGTAAACAAAGAAAAACATTTTGTAATCTAATGACTCAAACTCCTACTTCAATTTATGTACTTAATACCAAAATAAGAGTGAATTAGTAGCATGTTTAGCTAAAAAACTCCAGCACTTCTGCATCTTTTGGTGATTTCTATATTCAGTATATACAACTTATTTTGTAGTTTAAATGGACAAGTCAGACAGCTGTTATGTATTTTATAAAATGAAAGCTACATTTCCTTTGAAATTCAGCTTTAATCTCAACTGAAATGTGTATCATTATATGCCAGGCATAGAAGATTTAGGTGAATATGAAAACTTGCCTTGGAGTGTTCTTAGCTACTCGTTCCATAAAGGGCAGTGATCAGCCTTAAAAAAGTATTTCTTAGTATATCCATAATAATCTGCAAATTTGAGAGCAATTTTTAAAGGGCAAATTGCTACAGTTTACCATGAACAGTATATAGATAAACTGACCAAATGTTGCATTTTTGTTGTTAAGTTTCAAAGTTTAGACATCTGCCTTAGGTGCCAACAGTGAAAACGTGTACACAGACGTTTATCTTTCCTCCTGTGAGCAATTCCAGTAGAATTTAGGAAGGTGAAGTAAAGCACCCAGGCTTGCAGGCTCTCCAAAGTTACCCATCAGAAAAAGACACAGGGCTGTTAGAAGGTTTGGAGAGCTAGACTTCAAAATGCAAACTTCCAAAGATAACACGACAGTGCAGAGAAGCTGAAAATAGGTTAAATAAAGCCAAAGCAGGTCCCAAAGCAGCGTAGTTACGCTGTCACGCACTGAATAAGGGCTGCTTGGCCCACAGTGCATGCAATTGGTATATATATCCTTTTCCTTGAGTGTGCCCACTGATACTCAACAATTAATGAACTATAAAGTGCTTGGCCCACAGTGCATGCAATTGGTATAGCCTTTTCCTTGAGCGTGCCCACTGATACCCAACAGTTAATGAACTATAAACTCACATGTTGGCTTACCACACTCATTCACATAGTCCACTGGTCATGGTTGTGACAGTACTAACTGCCCCATTGAAAAAAAAGAGTGGGCAAAATCTGTCTCAAGCAACAGCCGCTTCTCAAAAGGCATCCCAAGAGTAGCCCCTTCCTAATTGTTTGATTTCTTCTCAGCCAGAGGTGGAAAAGATAGGGAAGAATCGTGGTAGGAACAAAAAACGATTAGGAGGTCTTTATTAAATTCCTTTGCATGAAAAATAATATTTAAAAGCCATAATTAATTACAGTTGTGGAATCACACAAATGGCTATCATTATTCACAACTGTGATAATACTGATGTACGTGACTTGTATTTGTCCTTCCCCAGAGACACAAAGAAAATCCAAACATGACGGGTTAAGACCATAACCATTTATTACCACAAATATAGCTAAAAGCAAGTATTTATAACACCTGGAGGTGTTGGTGATTTCTCCACCATTTCCACCTTCCCCCACGCCATCCCTGCTATTTTTTGTCCACATTTAAAACGGCTGCTACGTTGTTAGAGGACTCTCTCCTCCAGAAGAGTCAGCAACATCCCAGGGCCAATACAATGAACGAAAATGCCTTTTGCAAACCCTCCGACACAGCACCAAAAAGGAGGCAGGAAGCTCCCTCCTCCCTGAAATTCAGCAATTCCTCTCCCAGTTCCTCCAGCGCTTGTTTGCATGAGGACTGACAGCCTGGATCTGGAACCTATTACCCATGGAAGCACAGGCTGTTAACCACACAACTGACAGTTGGCTCAGTCAAATGAGTTTAAACGAAGTTTTGTGTTAGAAAACAAAACAAAACAACCAACCACCAAAATCCCCCAAGATCTGACCGTGTACCCATGGAGCTGGCAGGGAAGCTGTGCCATGGGGTCAGCATCCCGTGCTGCCAAGCTAATATAACTTCCCTCTCAAAAGGTTTAACACAGGTATCCTGCTCCTAACACTTCAGCTAACTCACATACTTCCAGCCAAGGGACCTCTGCCTGGCATCTCCTTCAGCCTCCTCAACATCATCAGAGCTGCTTCCGAATGTCAAGTATTAGCCAAAGACAAACGGAAAGGTCAGAGAGCTACACACTTCTGAAAGGGCATTTGTCATGGTAAACAGGGATTCACCTTTTTGTCTTACAGATTCTCTCCCCTTAAGAGAGAGGTGCAAAGCGCGCTCCACAAAACTTCAAACCATGGAAAATTTGCTTGCCTTTGAGGTTGAAGAAGCTTTTTCACCGCAGCCTGTAGCTCTGGAATGGAGGGAAGTGTTATGATTAGAGTGGTGGGGGTTTAGCTGGCTTGTACTAAATGAATACACAGGGAGCACAACTGTACTGTAATCTATGGTGAAGCACTGAATGCAGGGAAGGTCATGAAGGTTTAGAAAATGTCTGAAACATGAGCTAAACTTGCATGATCAAAATGCAAAAAAGGTTTACGTAAACACAGACAAAACACCTGAAACAGCTTTCAGGTTAAGTATCAGACTGAGTACTACCACCCCATTTAATCCTCAAATTAAAGTTTTAGCCCAGGCATACTGTCTGGTTAATGAAGGCACAATACACTTCAAACCAGGAGAAACTTGTGACTTTTTCTTTTAAACATATTTTACATCTAAACTGCCGGTACATTTCTTCCTTCTGATTTACTCTCTAAGCCCTAAAAGCAAACTGTTGCTTTATTTTTGCGCTCTGTTTCAACAGCTTGCAGCATTTATGCTGTGCTTTGATGTGTCAGTTGTATATGCAATTCACAAGAACTGTGATGATCAACAAGTATTAGTATGCATGTAAGAGGAGACAGAAATGGTTGCAAACACATGGTCTTCAAATCACTGCAAACAGCACAAGCAAACGTCTGAGAAGAGTTGCAGAGACTAATCTAATTTTTCTTTGAAGCCAGTTCTGGGAGGAAAAAAAAAAAAAAAAGTGTTCTAGAAAAAATTTGTTTAAGATTCGGAAATGGTACGACAAAAGGTCAAGGAATTTAAAATTTAAAACACAGTTTAGATGCGAGTCAGGCAGACAAGTCATTTCCATCTTGTCACTTGACTTGTCTGCTAATACACAGAATAGGAAGCATTCGAGAGCTTTTGGAGAACAGAACACAAGATTTACAAAGGCAATTAGGGTACCACATCTGAATAAATCAAACCGTTACAAAAATAGGAAACAGCACTATATCATCACGCGGCACAGCTGTGGAACCCACGCCGGGGCTAACAGGCACAGATAAACCCTGGATTTGCTGCCTTGTTTAGTATGGAACAGTGAAGCCCTGCTCTTTTACAAAGCCATCCTGAGTGGGTGCTTAGGATGACAATACCAGGTAGGTTTGGCAAGGACATCGGGCTCCTCAGAGTTAGCATTTAACTGGAATGACAAAGGAGATCGTTATTTGACTTTAACCATGAGGGAGAAAGGGAGAATTCCTGCACCAAAGACATTATCAGCATTTAAGAAAAAAAAAAAAATCAGATTTGTGGAAGATACTATTTGGAAAACGAAATGCTCTTTGCAAACTTGCCCAAACACACCGCAGGTTCTCATTTAACATCTTGTTCTGGCACATTTGCTAATCAAGCTATCGGGAAGGCTGGATCCAGCCGAACTGGTGCTCCTTAAAAATGCAAAAATCTCTCTTTTTTCATTCTAATATCATCAAGCATTGCATGTTGAGTTTCAGCTGGTTTTATTGGTAACGCTTTTTGGTAGGTAGTTTAATTTCTTCTAGATTTTATTCCTTTCACCTCAACTGCTTCAAATTTGCCCCGTGACAGCTGAAGAGAGAGCCGAGTGACAGACCGAGTGTACTGAGCACGGCCAGGAAATCCAGGTGTAAACACCTCCAAGTGCCACAGACATTCTGTAGCCAGTTGAGAGCAAACTTTTGGTAGCCTTTCTACCACCTCTTCTACCCCGTGACAGTGGGAAGGGCGTAGGAGATGAATAGTATTAACATTCAGAAGTTATATGCTGAAAAAGCATATGGTCCGTTATTAGCATTTTAATGAATTATTTTTTTTCCAGTTATAAGCTAAATAAGATGCTCTAAGACCCTAGAACTTTCTCTTATATCAACAATATAATTTTTTTCTTCATAGAAGACGGCCTAAAACCCCCCAACATTTAGAAATTAAATAAAAATATAGCGCAATAAAGCAGTATTTAACTCCCATGTTTCAACTAACCATTTAATTTAGAGGCTAAACAAGCAAGCAACTAGCTATGACATTACTTCCCAGTATGGAAAAAGAACAAGTTTAATAAAGAATACAAACCCTCAAACCAACACAAGGTTAAGATAATGTTTTTAAGTAGCAAGAACGGGATTACAAAGTTTTAATCAAATAACATTCTAATAAAACTACACAGTCTGACCTAAGGTAGCACTAATAGTTGAATTTTTTTAAAGTAAAAATCTCAGACCTGTGGCCTGCAAGCTTTCGGAGCCAGAGTAAGGTAAGGACAAGGACACTATCAAGTCCTTGACTCAAAGTCAGGGCTGTCCACAACCAGAAGGGCGTATCTCACCCAGGGCACGTGGCAGGTCCCCAGAGCTCCTCACCATCACAACCACACCACAGAGCAAAGGCTTGAGACACCTAGTCTGAGCCCTGTCACCTAAACCTGGAGTTCCCCTATTGCAGAGCATGAGGGAAATTAACCCTGTTTTTTAAAGAGAGGGCTGTATTTTCCATTATTTCCATCCTTTAGTTCGGATGACAAGCTGGTTTGCTGCTTGGTTGGTTGGTTGGGTTTGGTTGGGGTTTTTTGGGTTGGTTTTGTTTTGTTTTTTAGTGCCAGGTATATGCCAAAATAACAAAGAAACCTATTTTTTTCTTTTTTTTTGGTAGGATTTGGAAAGAGGGGGAAAAAAAAAACACAATAAAAGGTGCATCAAGCAGCCAACCAGCCTGATGGTTGATGAGGTACAAGCCAGGGGGGCAGCTCCATCCTTCCCCCAGGCGGGCATCCCCCTGGGGAGGGAGGTGTATGTTGTGGAGGCAGAACATCGCTGCCACAGCCACCCCTTCCTTACATGAAGAAAAATAAAGGCAAAAAAGCCCTGGTGTTTGGGGAACAGTGTGGTACCCGGGGCTGGTACCCAGGGCTGGTACCCAGGCGGCTCCATCCCCCTGCGCAAGCAAAAGGCAATCAGGCAGGCAAGAGTTAATTGGGGCTGGAGGGAGGGGAGGGGGCACGGGGAGTTAATCAGGGAGCATATCCAGAGCCAGGCATGGAGAGGCCTCGCTAATGAGCCTCAAGTACCCTGCAGTGGCTTTCAAACCTAACTGGCTTCAAACGATGCCACCCCGTGACAGAGTACTGCTGGCCGTACGGGAGAGGGTGATTAGAATAAATGACTGGAGTAATTAACTCTGATTGGAAACCACCTGACTGGAAAGAGAAGCTAGGAGCTGTTTAGCCGATGGTCTTCTGGTAGAAAAAGGAAGCTTTCCTTTACTCCAGTGTTTGTGTGCGCTAAAAGAGCTCTTCCTTTCAAATAGGTATGTGGTGGCACTAATGAAAAGCAGCTTTCAGGCCAGGGCCTCCCCATTCATTCCGAAAGGGGGAGAAAAGAAAAGCTTCAAAGTAGAACTAATTTACTTCATCCAAACCCCACTTTGGGGAGCCTGTCGCTTGTATTAACGGCGGAACAAAATATTGGTTAAAAGAAGAAGACTTCTCCTAGGAAATTTCAACATTTTTGGAAGACACCCGCAAGTCGTCGGTTTGTTGGTTTGGGTTTTTTGGGTGGGGTTTTTTTATTGGGTGTTTTCGTTTGGTTGGGTTTTTTTTTTTTTTAATACAACTATTAAGGCCTTCATAAAGAAATCCAGCCTCTGCATTTTCTATTTTTCATGCCCACGTTGCCAAATTTTTCCAAGCGTGGACGTGGTTCATTCCCTCTAGGGGTGGGAACTTTGCTTTTTGCACTATGGAAAACGGCAACAATTTTTTCCTTTATTTTTTTTTTTTTTTAGGAAATAGGATTGGCAATCTCCAGCTGCCCTTAGGCAGGCAACATATTCGCTGCACACTGGCTTTCTCTGCCACGTTATCTCGCCACTTTATTTTACAAAGCAGAATTACAAAGAGTGAGGGCATTACTACCTGCTGTTTTACAAGCAATCAGCAATTCATTGTACCCGTGTTGTCCTCTACCTGCTGAGTAAATGCTTTAAAAAAGTTCCACTAACTGCCCAGTAACAACTACAGTATGGTAGCAGAAGCAATTCACCAAATGTTTACACTGAGCCTCTGATTTATTTGACAGCTTTACACCTTCAAGACATGATATAATTAAATGTTTTGACAATGAAACAAAAATTGTATAAATTAGAAAGTCGTTAAAGACGTACAGTATCTAAAATTAAAATGCAGTACGGGTACAAAATACGATTTCTGAAATGCTCCTGGAAAATAGATAAAATGTATTTAACTTTTAAAGAGTGATATTTTTTTTTTAATCCTTGGAGTTTCTGCTACTGTATTGAACTATTACACATCTAAAGAATTCCTAATTTAATCACTGTATGAATACCATTCAAGAAGATTAAAAATGCAACTCTATGTTATTTAAAAAAGGCAATCAAACCGTGACTTAAGCAAAAAGAGCGGACCTAAAATATTAGGAGACCTTAAAAAAAAGTTTAAATACTACACAGTATCTTAATTTATTGTGTCAATTGTTGTTATGTTGATTTGTTTCAAAATCTGAATCACCAGCTGCCAGGATGGCTTAGGGGATAACTAAGGGGCTATGATGTTAATCCTGCCCCTCCAAGGCTTCAAGCCTCAGACAACCCTTTGTGCCTGCAGAGACCAGCAAGATGCAAGTTGGCACTTCGTATGGTAGAGAAGAGGGCCCAGAATGCTCCAGGAATGCTGAAAATGGGGTTCAGAAGGAGAGAAAACTAGCTGCTGACCATGCCTGTGTTCACAGGGGGACCAGGGAGAAGAGCAGGAATCACTCTTCGTGTCCAAAATGAAAGTCAGCACGTTAAAAATCAAATTTTAAAATTGACACAAATGTCCCTAAACTACGGTTGCTCACTCTAAGCTCAGTTCCTATCTCCAAAATGCAGTTTCATTATCATTTTTGGTAGTATGTGTATAAGAAGTGAGCTTATTGCTAGACTTAAAAGCTAATTGTTTAAACAATGTATAATTATATAACCATTATTTAAACATTAAAGCCTTAAAGCAACTATGCGAAAACATTTAGAATCAACTTTGTAATGCAGCTGAAGAGCACTGTTGTTCCAAAGGAAACTGTAATCCAGCAAAAGGTAACAATGACCAGTTGTTTATAAAAACCACTGAAATGTTTGGGAACCAGTTCACATTCTCATGCTATGTTTATGTTTCCATTTATCATCCTTCTCCTTGAGAAGATAGCTCAAAAGGAAGAAAGACTAGAGAAGAAAATTTTGTTTAAATTACACATGCAGACGTCAGGTAATTTAACAAATCGAGACAAAAAAGGGATGCCTGTGTATAGCTAAAATCATTATTGCATTAAATCATTTTCTCCTCTCTCTCTCTCGGAGGCACCCATCCCTCCCCCGTGGTTTATATTGATTTTGTATATTCAGCTTTGCCAAGAACTTCTAGCTCACAAGTAAAGAAAAGGAACCAGAAAAACAATCAAAATACAAGAGTCCACTATGTATAAATGTTACTGCAGTCTCGTTAATCAAAGAACAGACCACATCTTTGCTTAAAATGTGTGTTTTACTGATTGACTCCCACTCTCTTCACACTTCTCTTCCACCGTACTGTAACAAAATACAACACAATATAATATTATGCCCGTATAAAATAACTCGGCGGTGATGGGACGCTTTCAGGGCTGGTACAGTGGGCAAATGGAAAACAGTTATTCATCAAACTGTTCCTCAGGAAGATTATACGACTTGGTGGACTGTATTTCTGGAGAGAAATGCCTTTTTTTGCCCTACTCTCATAAATTACTGAAGCCGTAATGACGTGTGTGATAACCGAATGCCAGGAGATTTGTTTTTCCTTACACCTTCCCTGAAGAAGATTCAGGAAATTGTCATTTTGTTTAATCAAATATTTGGGTTTCAATTCCAGATTCGGTTACCCGTCTGCCCTCCAACTCCCAGGAGGGTTGAAATAAACAATCAAGAAAAAGGTGAGAATCAAAGTAAAAATAGGTAGTGCTTCGTGCAAAGAAGAACCCGAGTCTTATTCTCTCCTTCATTATCGCTACCAGAAATACCTGCAATTTTTTAAATGAAATGTAATAATAGTGTTCTACTACTTCTCTTAGCATGCACGCACGCATACTAAAATCTGTTTGGAAACACTGTTCTTAATGAATATAAAACTTGCTATTGCCACTGCCACCTAGAAAATGTTGTAAAATGCTTCTTAAAATATTCCATTGTGAAGTTTTAGACTAAAAAAAAACCCTTCCCTTTCTCTCTCAAAACAAATGTCTATTACAGCAATACTGAGAGTCTATTCCAGGGATGAGGTGACATGGAAATAATACATACAGAGAAAAATTCCATCTTACTCAGAAATCTTTTAGACAAAGTCAGGATTCGCCGCTTGTCCTAATGCATACAATCAGCCAGATGATAATTTCCACTCTATCCACAGCTGTTTTGAGCTTACAAATGAAATGACAGCAGATGCTGGACTGGAATCATCAAAAGCTATATTCAGTATTCTCCTTCTTACAAAAAATAAAATCACGTTAAATTAGAAGTACATACTGTTCCTGAAAGCATAATCAAGGAAAACTTTCAGTGACTTCACGTAACAGCCTTGCTGCTGAGATGACAGAGTTTGCTAGGTGTATAATTTAATGTAATTCATGCCTTAAATTCTTGTAAATCAGTTAAATTAATCCCAATTTTTTATTAGAACAGCCACCATCTCCAGTTTCCTCACAGGCAGGCAAACAATAAACTGTCCAGTGCCTTTCCACGGGTAAGAAGTGACTTAGAGAAACGTTTGTGTATTTCTATATTTCATTCTTTTGTAACTAACAAAAGTATGTATCTAGTAATTGTGGCAATGTTGATGTTATTTAATTAATGAAATATTTTTGGAAAATTTCAACCCCTAAATGTGAACAAACATAGCAAATGACCCTACTCCCTAAATCGTAAGGAAATGAGAACTGGAAATACTGAAGTATTGTAACCTGCAGGGTTAATGGAAATGACAGGCAGAGGTTCTGCTACCTAAAACCCTTCTCAAATTTTAAAGCCTTTAAATAAATCCCCTGTTCACCAACTTAAAAAAAAAATAAAAATATCACAACTAAATAGCCACTTTGAAAATTAACAGAATTAATCATAAAAATCTGAGAACTGATACTAGAACAACCAGAATCACAAATGCATGTATTTCAAAAGGATCTATTGCATGTTTCTTTTGTAAATTCGTTTTAGCCTGAACAAGCTCCCCTCTTGTTATTTACATACTAAATATATACAGAATACAGTGTAAAATCTAAAACTTCAATACCTCCTTTAAAACATACATTCACAAAATCCCCAGGCATGTAATCACAGGAACTTCTCATATAACACAGTAAACACCGTAGAAGGCTTTACATATTTATGTCACTCGTGCACTGGACATACACTAAACAAGCCATTTAGTTTTCTTTTTTACAAAAATACACCAGGCCACATTATAAAGATTTAGCATAGTGCTACAGAAATAAGGGAAATGTGCTATGATTTATTAGCCAATTAAATGCATAATTACCGATTTATCCTTCAAATTACATATGAAAAGCCCTATTGTTGTGAGCTGAAATGAAATTTTTAGTGTATGGTTATTGGCAATACTAAAAACTTCCAAAGAAAATGTTCAGCTTAGTGTGTATGCACACACAGGGATAGAGAGGAAGATAATAAAAAATTTTACCTGCAAAAATGAAAGTGCATATGTGGGAAAAATCATGATTATCAAGACATGATGACAGTTAAAACTGTATGGTTTCTTATTTGACAAAATCGAAAGTTAAGATGTTGATAAATTATTTTCCCGGACACTGGAAGACTAGAAATGCTAGAAAATATAAAAAGGTTCTTAAAATCAATTGGTGTTATTTTTTTCTTAAGTATTCCAATTATCTCCCTGGTCCTGAGCAGGGGATGTATGTCAGAAATCCAGCGTCACGCTGAATTCAGAATCACCCAGGATTTATGCGCAAAAGGAAAAACAAAGGAGAAAAGAGAAGTTCTTCCAAGCTTGGGACTGTTATGGACAGAGACTTCATCAGCTGCCTTGTGTTTCAGTGTTTGTTTTCCAGCCATTCCATTGCCACTAGATAATAACATTACAATGTACTGCTTACGCACAGAACTTGGGGGGGGGGGGGGGCAACACAAAGGCAGGCAGCAAAAAAGCCTGGGATTTTGGGGATTTTCAGAATTACCAGGAACAGACCCCAAGGGTGGCTGCCTACCCAGGTAAAGCCAGCAGAAGATGGCATCCTCCAGCAGGCACAAATCCTGCCTGCCCCACAACTGCCATCTCGGGAGAGGGGAAGAGGGAGGAAGGGAAAACAGAGACCTTTGTGCCTTCGGTAAGTTTGCACCAGGAAAGGAGGAGGAGGAGGAAGGAGAGGGGCTACGCTGCCAGCCCCTAAACACCACAATTCCCTTCTTTCCAGATACGCAAGAGTTAAGAGTTGAAAATCATTATAAAAAACATAGGATCTCGAGATTCGGTTTAATTTTTATCTTTCTAGGTAGATTTGAGGTTTCAGAGATCACATTTTCAATCTTTTATCCACAGAATTGGAAAACTGCTTTAGAAACTAATAAATGACACAAGCTTAGACTCCGCAAACTAAAAATTTCAAGAGCAGCAGCGTAAGGAAAACCACAAACTACGGCAAAATTTGAAGTGAGAAAGTCTGGTTTTATTGGAGATTAAAAATGGGCAAACCTCAAAGAAAAAGTTTACTGGAAACTACAAGTAAAAAGGGATTGTAGACTAACTTAGCTATATAACCTACAGATCCTGCTACATAAAACAGTGGGGGGTTCAGGTTATATTGAGTGAGACGCACACTAACGAACATTTTCAAAGGCCTTACAGCTGCTGGACCACTCAAGGGAAACAAACTGTTTAATACACCTAGTAAAAAGCACGTAATTAATAAAAATATGAAAACAAGCAACTAAGTTTACATTAAGCCTTACGTTCATCTCAGCACACACAGGGGGATTAAATGCAAATATTACCGATAGTTAGAATTCAAAAAAACTTGTTTCTGTTATAAAGGACTTCATTAATTCCATACACAGAGCAAGCCTCTCCTTTTTTTAATACCTAAATCCCAAAGACTTCACGTTTAGAAAATTCTGAAGTTTGGACTTTGGCAAAGCAAAATCAAAACCATGCCCTACAGTCATATTTTTTTCCAACCGCGCAAAATAACTCCCCATCCACGTGATATGATGGAGATCCACATCATAATGACTACTCCAAGTAAAAAGCAAAAATTGCTCTAAGAAACCAAAGTATTATTTACGCACTAACAAAAATATCTGTAATATCTATCGTACAAGTCAAAAAAAGATAAAAAAAGAGGAAAGAGATACCCCCACCAAAGGCAGGTATCCTTAATATCCATGTGATTGTAGCTGGTGAGGCAGCCCACGCACACGGGCCAGTCCTTGGGCAGTCACCAAAAGCAGTGGTGCTTCTCCAGTTGCGGTGCCGTAAGGAATTTTGGGGAGAAGCTGAAGTTACTGCTAAGGGATGAAGGGTAAGAAGCAGAGGACACACATACGTAGGGAAACCAGGTTTGGCAGCAATCCTGCTGCTCATTAAACAACTGGTTACTTTCTCCAGGTAAGTGCTTTAAAGGTGAACTTCCATAATGGAACAGATGTTATCTTAGAAAGGAGAAGTTACAAGAATAATTTCCAACTCTATTTTGAGAAAAGCCCGAGATAATGCTGGAGATTTTCAGAACACATCCTCAACAGGAGGAAGCCCTTTTAAAGTTGCTTATAGAATATATATATAAATACCCGTTTCTTTAGTACTGATTTTACATACCTAACCATACAAAATAATTTCAGTGTCTTTTCAAATGTCCTTTATACGTATGTCCCTTATTCTGACTTATAAAAAAGAATGTAAATTAAGTTCAAACCAAGAAATAACATGCAAGTGTTAATATTAGAGTTAACAAAATACACTGACATATTTTATAGCTTACCATGTATTACAGCTTTCACCTTCCTAACAAGCTACATAAACTGAAAATGTGCAATATTTTTAATTAAGTAAGAAGAATATGACCATAGATGCTAAAATCATAGACTTTTAAAAGACATGATGATGCAAGGATTTTGGTAGGTAAAACTAAACTATGGAAAAATCTTAACATGTTCCTTAAAACACTGAGCAGAAATGGACTTTCTCTCTCTATATTCTCACAACCCACATGTGTCACTTCAAATTCCAAATCCACATTTTGGAGAGAACGTGCATGTTTTTAGGACTGCTACAGTACGCTAGGAAGCTACTGTTCCTCTGTATACTTAATACGAACCAGTCCCTGAAACACTAACTGAACATAAATTAAAAATCTTGTCATTAGTTTTATTTCACTCTGGAATCTCCATTATGGAGAACACAATGGGGCACAAAGCAGAAATCCACCAGACATTCTGACATCGCTTTGTGAAATTTGGCATCCGTCAGTGTCATATAAAACACATTAAAAAAAACAGCACTACCAGTTTTAGCACAAATATTTAAAGCGGTTCGGTATAAACTTTATGTCCAAATAAAGCCTGCTAATATCCAGCAAGCAGTGGTGCAGCTGCATTAGCTCATGTAATGTTTCACACATGGAAACCAAGATGCAAGATTACCTCATTTATGGTAACACTCATAAACTACACAGTACACAGTAAACATGTCTACCCAGCAAATTAAAATATCACTGCACTATGCAGCAGCTGAAGCTATCCAGAACCTGTTTATAATCCAATAGAAACAGAAATTTGTCTTCAGTTCTAGAAACGGGGGGGGGGAGGGGGAGAATCAAAGTCTAAGTAAAATAAACTGCACCGCAAGTGTCACTTGCCCCAAGACTTCCTGCTTCCCACAAAAGACATGCACCCATTCCGGAGATCAAAGGTCATAACTTTACAATAGAATACATTGTAAATAGGTTTAAAATAATTGAATACAACTGCAAACCAAGGACTCATTTATAGCTTGCTAGGAAAAAAAAATATAGCCGTTCTAAGTCATTCCAGTATATGAACTGAAACCTGTATTATAAAAACTGCATCTGCTTCAAAACTACCAGATCACCACCTGCATACCAGTTGGATTTGGTCATTCCACAGCCAGCTAAATAATGAAATGCTTTGGAGTAAATTACACGCCGCCGCCGTTGTGATTCTCCTCCGCAGTGTCTGGAGGAGCTGAAAGTGGCCGTACCTGCCGCCGAGGGGCTGGGTGCTGGGCAGCAATCCTGGGACCCACAGGAGTCACCACCCCTTCTTCTCTCCGTAACAGCAAGCACCCACCCAAAGTGCCCTCAATATTCACCCGCCAGGTGATTTATTTCTCGTGCCGTACCAATCACAGAATATTCGTGGTTGGAAGGGACCTCTGAGATCATCAAGTCCAACCACACAAAAAAACCCCAAAACAATAAAAAAACGAAACACACACACACCCCACATCTTTGAGATCATCAAGTCCAACCACAAAAAATAAACCAACTCAAAAACATACGTGGCTCTCCTCTGGACACGCTCCAGCCCCTCAATGTCCTTCTTGTGGTGAGGGGCCCAGAACTGAACCCAGCACTCGAGGGGAGGCCTCACCAGTGCCCAGTCCAGAGGCACCATCACTGCCCTGCTCCTGCTGGCCACGCTGCTCCTGACACAGGCCAGGATGCTGGTGGCCTCCTTGGCCACCTGGGCACACTGCTGGCTCCTGTTCAGCCGGTGTCCACCAACACCCCCAGGGCCTTTTCTGCCAGGCAGCTCCAGCCACTCTGCCCCCAGCCTGGAGCGCTGCAGGGGGTTGGTGGGACCCAAGGGCAGGACCCAGCACTTGGCCTTGTTGAACCTCATCCCATTGGCCTCGGCCCATCCATCCAGCCTGTCCAGGAGCTCCAGCTCCAGCCTTCCTACCCTCCAGCAGATCAACACTCCCACCTAGTTTGGTGTCATCTGCAAACTTACTGAGGGTGCACTCAATCCCCTTATCAAACTGAGTTTACTTCTTACACAGCTGTCTAATGGCTCAGTGCCCGGGACATTGACTGTCCAACCAGGAGGGGTGGTACCATGCTCTCCTTCACGCTGATGGCTTCCAAGATCCAGGTTTACGTGCCCCCAGAAAATCAGCATTTAGCCTGTGCCTGGTGGCGCTTCCAGTATGTCACCTCTGTGAGTATAAAACCTGACGTTAGGGATGAACTTACTAGTCAATTATATCTACTTGCTCTTCTGCCTTTTTTTTTTTAATTACTTTTTATTTGCTAACGGACTTAAGCTATTAAATGTAGATGTAACCACATATTCCCCTCCAATTTGATAAAGTCATTTTTATTTGGTGGCAGAAAAGGCCTCACTTCTGGGTTAAAACAACTCCAAAATTGTCTGGGAAATGCACACATGCACAACACATACCTTACAATTTATTATAGCTATTTTTGCAGACCACGGACTTATTCACAATTTACAATCAGCACTATTTTTCAACCAACCAAAGCAACTATGTCATACAGGTCCACATTCCGTATCAACAAGTAAAATCCTTAGAATTATGACAGTTAATAAAAGCTCCTGGGGCTCCTTACGTGCCCAAAAACCCTGCCACAAGTTTTAATGGGATAATCCTGTGAAAACAAACTATCACCTGAAAGTTATGTTTACGAGGGCTTATCTGGCATACAATCTGTCCCATATTGGTAAAGCTCAAAACCCCTCCTTCAGGGCGTAATGACTTTGGAGGTTTGTTAGGATTTGTTAATATATTTGCTATTTCACCAGGATTAAAGGAAGGAAATAATTTCATGATATTTACTTATCTCTGTTGCTTACCTTAGTTACCTCCAGCTACAAAACCATAATCACTAGTCACAGCAAAAAGCCAGTTCATCACCAGACTGAATTGATGCTCACATTAACGACGGCACATGAACAATTAACTACTGCCACTTCCTGAAATCAGTGGTTTTCAACCTGTGGTTTGCAGATGCCTTTGGTCTACGGACTACTTCTAAGGGACCACAAAGGGTAATTAAGGAAAGTCTTGGCTTACTGTCAGTTGGCTTAAATTTGCTCTACAGGAAAATGTACCTTAAATGGAAAATTTTATGGGGTCCAAAAAAAAAAAAAAAATCACAACCAAACTGCTGGAAAGTCACTGCCACAGATCTTTTCTTACACAGCAGAAACAGACCTTGGAATTTTTACAATAGTTTTGACCTCTCGACTGCTGCAGGTGAAGAGTTTTCCCAGCAAAACTGAAAGTCTGAAACGATCAGGAATTGGAAGGTAATGTGATTTCTGGTGGAACATTCACCTTTGTAGGTAGGGTCTGGCAGATTCATTATCTTTTTTCAATTCCTCTCTTCTGGCAGTGTTTGTGGCTGTTAATAAAAGCCTACGGAATACTTCTACACACTAAAACAGATTGCATCCAAGAAAACACGTAACTGAGAGTGTCTCAGAGTACCCTCCTTTGCCCTGTTGTGTATTACTTATTGTGAGAGAGAAACTCCAGATTTTTCTTGGAAAAAACAAAATCCTCATGTAGACTGCTACAAAACAACCATCCACTCTCACCTGAAAGGAATTTCTGGCCTCTCTAGAAATTTCTGAAAACATGTAACCAATTCTTTCCCACTGTATTCCATCAAACCAACCCAACCTCACATATTCTATAAGAAAAACACAGAAAAAAAATCTACTAAGCCCTATTTACATATGTTTTCTTGTAACCCTTTATGAAAAAAAAGGGTAAGTATGTAGAGTACTTCACCTTAGTTAGAGCAAGACACAGAAAATGTCATATCTAAGAGAAAATAGGACATTAAAATCCTCAGAAATACAGTATCTTTGTCCATCTTTTGGCAAAGTACTTTGTTAGCACATTGACCTTCCTAGCAATCTTCCCTTTTCCTATCATTTCATGAAATAATCATACTGGGCATAGATAAACAAATCAGCACCTTCATGTAAACAAAAAATAAATAATATTGAAAATCCAGAATCTATTTATTTGCATTGTGGAAAGACTGCTAAGAGCTATATCTTATATATACTTATTAGTCAATCTGTATTTTTGGGGGTATGTAATTTGCTACAAAGGTTTCTCAACCCTTCTCAAACCTTAGTTCCATGATTATTTTCAATATATTTCATGGCCAAGGTAAGATCTGCTAAGGTTTCAGCTGTGATACCAACTTAGGCAGCTTTTGCCCTGTCTCACTAGTTCTAGCCACTCATTCTGGATACCCAGCTATGTTGGGCTGAGTGGCAACGCAAATGAGAACTGACCCAAATTAAAAACAGTATTTTGTGTTTTCTTTCAGAATTTACTCAACGCTTAATATGCTGAAAAATGTCACTTCCCGATACCTTCAAAATAGATATCCATAATTAATAGGGATGATAGATCATCATCTTTAGCCCCCTCTGCATTTATAAAACAGAAATAATACAATTTCCTCATCACATCAAGGTCATGTAAAGGTAAAGTTATTAATGAACGTGGATGATTCAGATACTACAGAACGAGTATCAAAGAAAAGGCCATGCAGGATGCTGTTTTTAGAATAGGGTTCAAACAGTATGCAATAAATGGGATTTGAAGCTATATAAATGTAATGGTAAGGAGTGAAAAAACCAGAGTAACTTATTACATGAGCCTTGTTCATCTTGTAGACTGAATACAGCCAGCAGAAAAATAACAGCAGGTGATCATTTAGTTACAGGCTACGTGTTAAGGCATAAGCTAAAGGGAACTGTATCCATAGGATACAAGTATAGTCTCAGTTTTGTTTTTCAAGTACTTTAAGTCCATGAACTCCACAAACACTACAAAGAGAGAAAAAAAGGCCCACTTTAGTTGTATGACATAGTGTATGAACGTGTTTCTATGCAATCTGCAGCTGATCTCTGAACTCATTAAAAACCACAAAGCAGTAGGTGGTGTAGAATCACAGTTCTGAGAGAAATCACAACCAAAATACTCTTTCTTAATGTCTTCCTATTGCTGGCTTTGTGGAAAGGCCCTTCGGCAACCAAAGCAAACTGAATGATGTGAACTGAGACATGTAATGACTGTAAGGTCAGCACATGACCACTGAGCATTCATGACCCCAAATTAAGAGGTATTACCCTCTATCTACTAATCCTTGGGTCACAAATGTACAGCCTACTCCGAGAACATTAAAAATTCCTGAAATTTGCTTACACCCCACTGCTTGAAAGATAGAAAGCTAACATGCATGAAGTGATCAGATAAGGGAAAGGGGCAATTCTGTTCTGAAACATCGTGCTAAAAATGCCACGTCTTTCAGTCACCTTTTCTGTTAATGAAGTCCAGGATGATTATATCAAAGGATTACAGAAATACAACTGTCTTCTGAAAAAATAATTTCAATTTCACAGATCCTAACATTTCAAATCCAAACCAGAATTTTATGAAAAAAGAGGCTATATTCATCTTAGTATATGCATTCAGAAGGTGTTACTAGTATAAACACACTGCATGGCATCCACAAATTCAGTTCTACATTTTGGCAGGGTGGCTTTAGTTTTTAAACTATGTAAGACTATATGTTCATCACCTCCAGGGTTTTCGCATTGTGTAGAACACGTAAGAGGCTGCAACAGTCATTCTGTTGGTAAAATTACATAAAGGTTTTTACTGAAAATAAAATCCCAGGGTTTTATGCCATCATGACACATTTTATGCCCAAAACTTACTTGTTAAAATTAATAGCAGCATTTATATTTCCCATATCTATTTCTTACAAAAATTGCAGATTTTTAAATTTACTTCAGCAACGAGTCTTCTGTGGAGACCAAAGGAGTCGTGTTAATCTTCTAGCTGACACCAGATCTCACTACAGAACTTCATACCTAATATATGAACCTAAGATTTCGGGAAGAGAGATTTCATTTTAGGTTCCTGAATTTGGATCTCCATGTAATCACTGGAGACTTTAAAACTGTAAAAACTCTCTTCCTACATCAATCCCTCCCATATGCCTGTCACTAAGCTCCTCTTTCACTATTTACGCACCACCAGCTCCTCCAGCCTCTTTGCAGGAAGAGATCTTTGGACTTGAAAACCACAATATGTCCTATTTCATTGCAGTTCAGAACTGGCCCCTGGCAAACATAAATTCTGAAGACGACTTCAGTTGGGTTTTTTCCCTTACTTATTCTCTTGCTCCTCATAACATGATAAACCTCATGATAAAAGGAGCAGGAAACAGGGGAACCTTTCAGTCAAGGGTGTGTGATTAAGAAAGAAGTATCCATCTCTAGGAAACCCCGTGGCTCGCTTCCAGGAATACCAATGGAATACATTCCTTACCTTCCTCCTGCATTGGGACTTACTCTTGTTAGGAAAGTGAGAAAACTGACATCTAAGAGAGATGGCCATCTGGCAGACCACAGGGAGACCCAGCTTGCCAGGCAGTTTGATCTGATCCTCCAGCATGCCTGCCCATCACCAGCTCAACCAAATTGAGGATAATGTTTATATATGCTGCAGCAGAAGAGTGTATAAATCAAACCAAAATCGGCAGGATCTACAGTATCTGGCATAAAATTGAGCTAACGTGACTGTGTTGATCTAGCCAGAAATAAAATTGACCCCTGAGCACATGGAATTTACTCATTTCTAGTACACAGCTCAGCTCACGGCAGTTTTCTACGCAACCACAATATCAAAGTGGTAGCTAAAACAACACAAGTCAGCTCGCTACTTACACCTTGGGTACAAGGGACCATAAATGGGTCACCATCAGATTAGGTGACAAGCCCTGTGGGAAGAATCTCAACACAACCCAAGATTTTCCATGCAGTGGTCACCCGTGGTTACAACAACAAAATAGGAGCTCCTCACTACATCTGGGACAGAAACATCCAAACCCAAAAAAAGAATTCATCTGAGTATTGCTCTCTTCTAAACTTATTCTAAACCACTAATGCACGGCAGGGCAAACTGGACCAGGGACAGAGTTCAAAAGCTGAGAAGGGCTCAGATCTGTCCACAGCAGCAGTGAAACCAGGCTTTGAAAAGCTCTGGATGCGAGTGATGTTTGTGTGCAGCTTTGGAATGGATTTTAATCATGGCTTCATTCTGGTGTATACACAGCCCAAGGGTGTGCCTGCAGGATGTGCCTGCATCGGTCTGAAGGGAGGATATCGACCCTGCAGACATCCAAGTCCACTGCAGTGTGGCTAGCTCATGTGTTTTCAGTAGCTTAAAGAAAAGTTGAATAAATTAACTGACTGTAAATAGAACAGCCCTATTAGAATATGCACCAAAATTTAATTCTTAGTGTATTTCTATTAGTTTACACACAACAGACTTAAAGTCTATAATTTAAAAAGTTGTTCTGTGATTTAATACGAAAGCAGAGAACGCGCCAGCAGCCCTTGGAGCATGCTCTCACCATCTTCCAGTCCTAATCCTCATTATGAACTTCTTATTCTGCCTCAGAAAGCAGATGGCAAGAGATAATGTCAGTAACAATTAGGAGGCTTCACTGCCCTTAAGGACTCTTCTGCTATACACTTGTAATATCTTTTTTCAGAGATTTTTAGAAGCCGGACACTTTGCACTACTTCATTCAAAGTACACTGTTTGCAACATCCCCAAAACAATTACACTGTTTTGTTGTGGGTTTTTTTTTTTTTCCTTTAAACAATGGGGAATGATGTATTTTTTATTAATGAAATTAAAAACATTATAAATGAAACATCCAACATTACTTTCATTCCACACATTGCAAAACTAAAACCACTTGCGTTTCCTAATATTTTTAATCAACTTCCCCTAAAATACTTGCGTGCTGCTGAACCTTTCATGTTTTTATGAGCCCAGTTCAACTCTCACTAACAACTAACTTGGATCAGATCCAAAATTTCCTCTTAAACTGTGGCTTAGGGAAATCCTACCCATTTGGGCAAGGGCAAACACAACCTCATGAGAGTATATATTATGTTACTTTATGCAGAATGTTGGCTGCTTATGACCTATTTGAATGTCAATTATATTTCTGCTATTATTAATATCTTTAATCTTGCTTAACAAGCTGTTGCTTTTTATTAACAGTACTACTCTATCTAAATAAAATCCAAAGAGGAAATAAAACTTCAGAATGAAAAAAAAAAATAATGCAGAGGGATAGACAGATTTCATATAATTAATATATTGGAGATTCATTTTGAAACTTTAGTATTTAAGATGAAGAAAATTACTTCCAGAAAGAAATAAACCAGGCTAGCTTGGTTCTAGAGCCTTCTTTGAGTTACCTAAACCTTATGTTTCTGTAGAGATACCATCTAATATTCTTCTATAAAGCAGCTATATTAATGGAAGATATACCTGCCCCTCTGCTGCTGGATAAATCAAAAACCTACTAAGTTTCCTAGATCTGGTACAGACACAAGCAAATGGGGATTCCCTGAATGTATTTCAGTCAAACTGAGCCAAACTAGACAGCTAAAACATTTTTAACTAGTTAAACTGACCTGGAAAGGGTCGGGTGAGCCCAAGCATGAGAAATTCTAGCTCTGGTGTTTTTACTACCTGTCCTCTACTTCAGAGGGAACTTTCATCCTTCAAAAGCAGAACAATGATATTGGTTTAAATTGCAGAGTATACGGTATTTGTAGCTACTAGAGAACGAAATAAGGAAATTAAAACTGGTCTTTTATCGGATTTGGTTCTGTAGTTGACTATATACATCACAAATTTTACTAATGCAGTAAGTACTTACGGAGACACCTTGCAGCTGTACACGCTTTCAACTAATAAAGATTGAGGGTAAAAATTACAACCCAAGAGATTTGGGGTTGCTTGAATTGCTTCAAAAAGAGAAACTGGAAAAGGAATTCGCAGTCCTTGATTATTTAAGGGTGGACCAGCCATCTAGTCAAAGGAACCCACTGCCCAGTACATTTATTGCTTGGGTGAGCATGACCTTGATCGTCAAAAGCCCGGCATTTGTTTTGCTAAATACATTCTCCTGATTGACTGATGGGCTATAGTTTGGCCTCCCCTTAAACCAAAAGGGCTACACCTGAACTTCCAATTAAAGGGTAACAACTGGCAGATGTGAGGGAACATCTAGCAGGAGGTTGATGCTGAGCAGATGGGCTGGGGTGCAGCAACCTTTCCCATCGGTTTCCACCCACTGCTTTTGCAAAAGGCGCATAATCATCCCAAGCCCTTCCTCCAGCAGCAGCAGCACCAGGCTCCCTGCAGAGCCCTGGGCTGCTACAGGCAAACTAATATCAGGAGCAGAGCTAACTAGAGCTTGTCTAGCCCTACAAGCCCGCGCTGCTGGCTGCACTTTAATGAGATTCCAGCTTTGACAGAGAAAACAAGAAGTTTCCGCTCGGAAATGTTTGTACTCGCGCCGCGCCGCCGCTAACTGTGCTGTTATTTGTGCCACCGCCACCACTATTGGTAAATCACCTCACTGAAATAACAACCTGCGTTAGAAACAAGGCTTTTTCATCCCGTTTCAGTGATGCAGTTTGAAAGTACAGCCTGACAAACGTTTGCCACCTGAACAAAGAGACAGCTGGGGGAACGCGGTGAGGGACGGGAAGGAGAGACGTGGGACTTACCTTAGTTACTTCCCTGCAAGTCCCCTACTATGTCTTTAGTTTTTCTTTTCCACAAAGCCAGCAGGCTAAAGCAGTGTTAATTGGATGTGGTCAAGAAAAAGATACTTCTACTTATTGGAGCAAGAAGAGGTAGGGTACTATTTCTCTCATGAAACTCTCATATGCCTCCAGAGCTTGTCTTAAAACTGCATGTTTTAAGACTGCACAAGAACATGTTTAAACTGCACAAGATCTTGTGTTTCATATTACATGTTTTGTACTGCCTAATAAACTAGGTATCTTTTTATTTGTATAAAGGCCCACAGTCCCTTTCTGGTTCCTGTTGTTACTCTCAATGTTCCTGAGTCTAATTACACATTACCTTGTAACAGATTTTAATTTTTCATTCTATGAACAACCTTGACATCCTCATTATGTTAGGAAATAGAGAATGCCATTTACTGATGCATCTTCTTAGCACCAATCACTACACTGTGTGCTTCTGCTGTGCTCTTTCTTATTCTTCCCTCTTCTAGGAAGAAGAGACTCTTTCCTGGTGGGAGAGCTTTCCCTACCTCCGTACCATTGTCAGGAGCTTTCTCTGGACCCCAGATGGTTTCAGCAACGTTACTCTTCCTCATCCCAGCTTTCAAAAAGTGGAGCCTTGCCAGGGAAAAGCACTGAAAGCAAAGCCTCAGCTGACTTTTGGGGTTTTTTTTTTGTAGCCTTCCACGTAGGGCACAGATGGCCATGCTTTCTCAACCCCTCCCCTACTTCAGCTGAAGACCACAAATTCTCAGTTTATTTCTCCACACTTTCTTTTCCAACACTGAGGATGGAAACTTCTCTGCGTTCTGACTCTATTACCAATACTTTCTTCAGAACAAGCTACCCATCAAATTCAAATTTAGCAGCTTATTTTCACATACGATGTATAAATAAACCTTAGACAACACTGAAATAAATCCAACACCACCGTATCCTACCGGGTCTCTCACCAGTGCATTCTGTTGTGTGCAAGTCCTGACCAGCATTAGTTCACCTTATGGGAGAAACAGCAACTTCCAGTCACAGACTGCAATTCCTAGTAAATCGAGTAAGAAACCTCCATCACTCTCAAACTTTTTTTGTTCTTCTCCTATAATGAGCTTGTGATGCGATTTTTCCGCGTTAATCGAAATTTTTTTAATATCTTTTCAACAGCATCCCTTAGAAGACCCGTTTATAGGGAGTGCCCAGGCACCGCTTTGGGAGAACAGACACCCAGAAGACAGACAGATTTAGCCAACACCTGTTAAATGGGGCAATGGCTCCAGCACAATTGTTTCCCACTTCATTTCACACAGTAATAACTTTAATGTCCTCCACGGACTCGCCTTCAAACAGCAGTTCTACAACACGGAACAACAAAAGAGCTGGAAGCAAATTTAATTGCCTAGATTGCTTCCAATCAACTTTTTTGGATAAAAGCAAATTTATCCACCTTAGGGTTTTTTTATTATTTTTTTTTTAAATGTATAGGCTTAAACCGTGCTATCATTTGGCTTTTTATAATCTTTCTCAACTGCGTATCATTCTCTTCCATGTTTTAATATTTTTTATTTATTTCTTTACATCATCAAATTTTGTCCTAACTTTGTCCTACAAATGTACCTCTCCAATATATTCTATGATGTATATTATACAAACCTAATCTTCCAATATTAGCAAATTTTGATGTGTTATGGAACCAAAAATGAATGCCTTCAGCATTCTTAAGCCAAGTCTTATTCAAAAACATGTTTCAAGTTCACTTCTCATTACCTCCCTCATATTATTGAATATATTTGTCTTTCTTGTATAGTAGTCTTCTTTACAAATTAAATCAATAAAAATTCTTACCTAAAAAATTAGTAAAACCAATATTCCAACAGAGTTAGATTTAAATAAACATGAATTTCTGGCCATATTTCTGAGATGGCACTTCAATGAAAATAAGTTATTCTTATACACACAGAGTCAATTGTACACACAGAAAAATTAGTCTACTTCTGTTTATTCCCAGATTTTCAGAATCTTTTCTAATAGGCCATATATCACATTCCTTTAGAAATATTTCTTTTCCTCTCTACTTTTCCCAAATGTCCTATATTGAATCATATATCACATTCCTTTAGAAATATTTCTTCTCTACTTTTCCAAAATGTCCTATATTGAACGATCCTTTTATTTTCCCTCTAGAATACCCCCAGCTGAGGTTTGCACTTGCACTGATTTCACCTCAGTGCGGTTATGCTGGCATTACTAATATTATTCCAGATTTACCCTCATATCTGACTAAGGTGCTTAAAAATATGTAATGAAAGTCTGATTCTGCTCCCTTTCTATGCCAATAATCAGTTCTGTATGTGATATAATCAGAGACTGTTTATAATAATCCAGTATTTCTCGACCCTAGCCTACACACACGTATTTCTGTGTGAAAGACAACACAGGTTCTAACTTTTGGGCAGTAATTCTAACAGTGCAAAAAAATACTGCAGGGACAAATACAGTTTGAACCAATGTTGGTATTCTACAGGGACAAATGAAAAGGGGAAGGCAGACATTCACTAGAACTGCACGCTGCAGTCATGGAAGCACTTTTTGAGGAAAGAAGGAATCCTGCTGCTTAAATTTACACACTAGCCTAGAGTTCTTCAACTCTTTAACAGACTTTCTGTGCTCCTCTGCCTGTTAAGTATCTATATCCCGCAGCCACTGTGCTTCCCAGGCTGCCTTCTTTACAGAGATGAGGATAAAAATTATGTGTGAAACAATATAAAACTTTTAAATACGTGAAGTCCAACATGCCAGCAGGCTGGCCTTTTCACACCCAACTTTGCTGAAGAATAACATCCCCGACAACTTTCTGGATGAGACTGTTAAGTTTCTGAGACTTGTATGAATGGAAATGTTTATTTTTCCTGATAGAAGGAACCTTACCTCCTGCATAAACCTTTTTCCATAATCACAGCTTGAAAGGAACATAAAATGAATGCAGCACAGTGTTTTAAGATGCATCGTCAATCGTTATGTTTAAACATCTACCTATTTTGAATGCATTACACAGACATGTGGCATAGAAGAAATACAAGTATTTCCCAGGAAAAGTAGTTACAGATTACTTTCCAGCAGACTTTTTCTATTATAGATCTATGAGAGTGATTTTTTTCTAAAAATTTAAATGCTTGTAGAGTTAATAGATATCCTCCTTTTCAGAGCATATTGTATAAATCTTATATTGTGTATAGATTATAATTTCCAAAGAAAAGCCACATGAAATCACCGAACATCAGAAATCCAAACGGAAGTAACACTTCAATCACATATATATTGAAGTAAAGAGTTTGAAAGAACTGGTATAAAAACTCTTCTCCTTTTTCACCATGATCCATCACTTCTCTTCTACACAAACAGATATCTAACATGCCAACAGACCCATCCAGAAGAGCCTGAGTTGAGTGAGGAGTTCACAGAGCTACGATTTTCCTTCTCCTCTATTCTACACCCAAATACTTTCAACATTTCAGATGAGCCCAGGTTGCCAGCAGCATCTTCATCACCATCACACACAGACCAATCTGCACTCCAGCTTTTTAAGACTACATCCAACACTGCTGAAACTAGAATTCCAAAGCAGGTGCTGCACAGATAACCATTCTGGTGTTGCTTGTTAACTTGGTTTGCATTTTAGCCTTTTTTCCTGCACTCTAATGCATATTTAACATATTTAACAAGCAAGTTACTATCAGCAACGTATGACTAATAATGCAGCAATCTCTTACTAGTGATCTGCACTTGTGAGCCTTAATTCATACAGTTCATATCCACATGATTTGCCAGAGCCACAGCTGTAGAACCAGGAAAAATAGCACAGAGATTTTCTCAAGATAACACAAAATTCCAGCACATTCCAAGTTACAGGCACTGCTTCAGCTGCTGCTTCAATATCTTTATTTGACTATTAGCAATAGTTGTAATAGATTGAAAGTAGCATAACAGTTCTTGAAACCAACTTTTGGTTTTTTTCATCCATTCACTTTCCATGGATAGGGGAGTGAAGACTCACCAGAACTGCAGTTCTGACTGTTATTGGTGTGTTACTTGGCAGGGGACATTGCTTTTTCAGTGTTTTCTGGTGTAAGGTTGAGTAGGCTGTGCTAAAAAGTAATGCACCATATCGATCAATAATGATCCTCTAATTCTCATTGCAGATCTTTCTTATTAGCCAGTGGTTCTTAATACTGATTCATTTTGCTCCACTAAAATTTGTATTAGGGTGAACGGCTGGCCCGCCCTTCCTCTCCATTTTATTTATCATGCCAGGATGAATTTTGTGTATAGTACCTTCATGTATTTAAGTATTTCATTTGTTACAGAAAGCGTTCCAGCTTCCAATCACTACATTGTAAATTATTTGAAAATTGGATTTCAAAACTTTCAATCCAGCACAGTAATCTCATCACTTTCCTAATTTGTCTTGCATTTGAATCAAGTGGATAAACCACTAATCATGAAAAGACTAACTGCAATAAAGCACTAAAATGCTTAAATTGAGATATATTGTAGAAAGCTGTCTTGACAGACCTCAACAACTTTATTATCATTGAAGCAATCTAATTCTCAAAAAGCTGAGGCTCATCAGAGCTGTGTGAAATATAGTTAATACAAGTTGATTAATAGTTTTAAATTAATTCTTACCCATTCAGATATCCAACCTTCAATGACAGGACGAAATGGACCACTTTACTATTTAGAACAAACAGAACTGCCTTATTGGGACTGTTACTTATTCCTAACTACCAGTGGGGAGTGTGGGGCTTTTCCTTGGGTTTCTCCTGGCCTTGGTGAATGTTTACTTCCTCATGCATGATAAG
>NW_015090920.1:2468211-2535304 GCF_001431845.1 Calidris pugnax | reverse complement strand
TTTGTTGTGGGTTTTTTTTTTTTTCCTTTAAACAATGGGGAATGATGTATTTTTTATTAATGAAATTAAAAACATTATAAATGAAACATCCAACATTACTTTCATTCCACACATTGCAAAACTAAAACCACTTGCGTTTCCTAATATTTTTAATCAACTTCCCCTAAAATACTTGCGTGCTGCTGAACCTTTCATGTTTTTATGAGCCCAGTTCAACTCTCACTAACAACTAACTTGGATCAGATCCAAAATTTCCTCTTAAACTGTGGCTTAGGGAAATCCTACCCATTTGGGCAAGGGCAAACACAACCTCATGAGAGTATATATTATGTTACTTTATGCAGAATGTTGGCTGCTTATGACCTATTTGAATGTCAATTATATTTCTGCTATTATTAATATCTTTAATCTTGCTTAACAAGCTGTTGCTTTTTATTAACAGTACTACTCTATCTAAATAAAATCCAAAGAGGAAATAAAACTTCAGAATGAAAAAAAAAAATAATGCAGAGGGATAGACAGATTTCATATAATTAATATATTGGAGATTCATTTTGAAACTTTAGTATTTAAGATGAAGAAAATTACTTCCAGAAAGAAATAAACCAGGCTAGCTTGGTTCTAGAGCCTTCTTTGAGTTACCTAAACCTTATGTTTCTGTAGAGATACCATCTAATATTCTTCTATAAAGCAGCTATATTAATGGAAGATATACCTGCCCCTCTGCTGCTGGATAAATCAAAAACCTACTAAGTTTCCTAGATCTGGTACAGACACAAGCAAATGGGGATTCCCTGAATGTATTTCAGTCAAACTGAGCCAAACTAGACAGCTAAAACATTTTTAACTAGTTAAACTGACCTGGAAAGGGTCGGGTGAGCCCAAGCATGAGAAATTCTAGCTCTGGTGTTTTTACTACCTGTCCTCTACTTCAGAGGGAACTTTCATCCTTCAAAAGCAGAACAATGATATTGGTTTAAATTGCAGAGTATACGGTATTTGTAGCTACTAGAGAACGAAATAAGGAAATTAAAACTGGTCTTTTATCGGATTTGGTTCTGTAGTTGACTATATACATCACAAATTTTACTAATGCAGTAAGTACTTACGGAGACACCTTGCAGCTGTACACGCTTTCAACTAATAAAGATTGAGGGTAAAAATTACAACCCAAGAGATTTGGGGTTGCTTGAATTGCTTCAAAAAGAGAAACTGGAAAAGGAATTCGCAGTCCTTGATTATTTAAGGGTGGACCAGCCATCTAGTCAAAGGAACCCACTGCCCAGTACATTTATTGCTCGGGTGAGCATGACCTTGATCGTCAAAAGCCCGGCATTTGTTTTGCTAAATACATTCTCCTGATTGACTGATGGGCTATAGTTTGGCCTCCCCTTAAACCAAAAGGGCTACACCTGAACTTCCAATTAAAGGGTAACAACTGGCAGATGTGAGGGAACATCTAGCAGGAGGTTGATGCTGAGCAGATGGGCTGGGGTGCAGCAACCTTTCCCATCGGTTTCCACCCACTGCTTTTGCAAAAGGCGCATAATCATCCCAAGCCCTTCCTCCAGCAGCAGCAGCACCAGGCTCCCTGCAGAGCCCTGGGCTGCTACAGGCAAACTAATATCAGGAGCAGAGCTAACTAGAGCTTGTCTAGCCCTACAAGCCCGCGCTGCTGGCTGTAGTTTAATGAGATTCCAGCTTTGACAGAGAAAACAAGAAGTTTCCGCTCGGAAATGTTTGTACTCGCGCCGCGCCGCCGCTAACTGTGCTGTTATTTGTGCCACCGCCACCACTATTGGTAAATCACCTCACTGAAATAACAACCTGCGTTAGAAACAAGGCTTTTTCATCCCGTTTCAGTGATGCAGTTTGAAAGTACAGCCTGACAAACGTTTGCCACCTGAACAAAGAGACAGCTGGGGGAACGCGGTGAGGGACGGGAAGGAGAGACGTGGGACTTACCTTAGTTACTTCCCTGCAAGTCCCCTACTATGTCTTTAGTTTTTCTTTTCCACAAAGCCAGCAGGCTAAAGCAGTGTTAATTGGATGTGGTCAAGAAAAAGATACTTCTACTTATTGGAGCAAGAAGAGGTAGGGTACTATTTCTCTCATGAAACTCTCATATGCCTCCAGAGCTTGTCTTAAAACTGCATGTTTTAAGACTGCACAAGAACATGTTTAAACTGCACAAGATCTTGTGTTTCATATTACATGTTTTGTACTGCCTAATAAACTAGGTATCTTTTTATTTGTATAAAGGCCCACAGTCCCTTTCTGGTTCCTGTTGTTACTCTCAATGTTCCTGAGTCTAATTACACATTACCTTGTAACAGATTTTAATTTTTCATTCTATGAACAACCTTGACATCCTCATTATGTTAGGAAATAGAGAATGCCATTTACTGATGCATCTTCTTAGCACCAATCACTACACTGTGTGCTTCTGCTGTGCTCTTTCTTATTCTTCCCTCTTCTAGGAAGAAGAGACTCTTTCCTGGTGGGAGAGCTTTCCCTACCTCCGTACCATTGTCAGGAGCTTTCTCTGGACCCCAGATGGTTTCAGCAACGTTACTCTTCCTCATCCCAGCTTTCAAAAAGTGGAGCCTTGCCAGGGAAAAGCACTGAAAGCAAAGCCTCAGCTGACTTTTGGGGTTTTTTTTTTGTAGCCTTCCACGTAGGGCACAGATGGCCATGCTTTCTCAACCCCTCCCCTACTTCAGCTGAAGACCACAAATTCTCAGTTTATTTCTCCACACTTTCTTTTCCAACACTGAGGATGGAAACTTCTCTGCGTTCTGACTCTATTACCAATACTTTCTTCAGAACAAGCTACCCATCAAATTCAAATTTAGCAGCTTATTTTCACATACGATGTATAAATAAACCTTAGACAACACTGAAATAAATCCAACACCACCTTATTCTCACCAGTGCATTCTGTTGTGTGCAAGTCCTGACCAGCATTAGTTCACCTTATGGGAGAAACAGGTTGCAGTATATCTTTGCAAAGCAACTTCCAGTCACAGACTGCAATCCCTAGTAAATCGAGTAAGAAACCTCCATCACTCTCAAACTTTTTTTGTTCTTCTCCTATAATGAGCTTGTGATGCGATTTTTCCGCGTTAATCGAAATTTTTTTAATATCTTTTCAACAGCATCCCTTAGAAGACCCGTTTATAGGGAGTGCCCAGGCACCGCTTTGGGAGAACAGACACCCAGAAGACAGACAGATTTAGCCAACACCTGTTAAATGGGGCAATGGCTCCAGCACAATTGTTTCCCACTTCATTTCACACAGTAATAACTTTAATGTCCTCCACGGACTCGCCTTCAAACAGCAGTTCTACAACACGGAACAACAAAAGAGCTGGAAGCAAATTTAATTGCCTAGATTGCTTCCAATCAACTTTTTTGGATAAAAGCAAATTTATCCACCTTAGGGTTTTTTTATTATTTTTTTTTTAAATGTATAGGCTTAAACCGTGCTATCATTTGGCTTTTTATAATCTTTCTCAACTGCGTATCATTCTCTTCCATGTTTTAATATTTTTTATTTATTTCTTTACATCATCAAATTTTGTCCTAACTTTGTCCTACAAATGTACCTCTCCAATATATTCTATGATGTATATTATACAAACCTAATCTTCCAATATTAGCAAATTTTGATGTGTTATGGAACCAAAAATGAATGCCTTCAGCATTCTTAAGCCAAGTCTTATTCAAAAACATGTTTCAAGTTCACTTCTCATTACCTCCCTCATATTATTGAATATATTTGTCTTTCTTGTATAGTAGTCTTCTTTACAAATTAAATCAATGAAAATTCTTACCTAAAAAATTAGTAAAACCAATATTCCAACAGAGTTAGATTTAAATAAACATGAATTTCTGGCCATATTTCTGAGATGGCACTTCAATGAAAATAAGTTATTCTTATACACACAGAGTCAATTGTACACACAGAAAAATTAGTCTACTTCTGTTTATTCCCAGATTTTCAGAATCTTTTCTAATAGGCCATATATCACATTCCTTTAGAAATATTTCTTCTCTACTTTTCCAAAATGTCCTATATTGAACGATCCTTTTATTTTCCCTCTAGAATACCCCAAAATGAGGTTTGCACTTGCACTGATTTCACCTCAATGCAGTTATGCTGGCATTACTAATATTATTCCAGATTTACCCTCATATCTGACTAAGGTGCTTAAAAATATGTAATGAAAGTCTGATTCTGCTCCCTTTCTATGCTAATAATGAGTTCTGTATGTGATATAATTAGAGACTGTTTACAATAATCCAGTGTTTCTCGACCCTAGCCTACACACACGTATTTCTGTGTGAAAGACAACACAGGTTCTAACTTTTGGGCAGTAATTCTAACAGTGCAAAAAAATACTGCAGGGACAAATACAGTTTGAACCAATGTTGGTATTCTACAGGGACAAATGAAAAGGGGAAGGCAGACATTCACTAGAACTGCACGCTGCAGTCATGGAAGCACTTTTTGAGGAAAGAAGGAATCCTGCTGCTTAAATTTACACACTAGCCTAGAGTTCTTCAACTCTTTAACAGACTTTCTGTGCTCCTCTGCCTGTTAAGTATCTATATCCCACAGCACTGTGCTTCCCGGGACTGCCTTCTTTGCAGAGATGAGGATAAAAATGATGTGTTAAACAATATAAAACTTTTAAATACGTGAAGTCCAACATGCCAGCAGGCTGGCCTTTTCACACCCAACTTTGCTGAAGAATAACATCCCCGACAACTTTCTGGATGAGACTGTTAAGTTTCTGAGACTTGTATGAATGGAAATGTTTATTTTTCCTTATAGAAGGAACCTTACCTCCTGCATAAACCTTTTTCCATAATCACAGCTTGAAAGGAACATAAAATGAATGCAGCACAGTGTTTTAAGATGCATCGTCAATCGTTATGTTTAAACATCTACCTATTTTGAATGCATTACACAGACATGTGGCATAGAAGAAATACAAGTATTTCCCAGGAAAAGTAGTTACAGATTACTTTCCAGCAGACTTTTTCTATTATAGATCTATGAGAGTGATTTTTTTCTAAAAATTTAAATGCTTGTAGAGTTAATAGATATCCTCCTTTTCAGAGCATATTGTATAAATCTTATATTGTGTATAGATTATAATTTCCAAAGAAAAGCCACATGAAATCACCGAACATCAGAAATCCAAATGGAAGTGCTACTGAAGTAACACTTCAATCACATATATATTTAAGTAAAGCGTTTGAAAGAACTGGTATAAAAACTCTTCTCCTTTTTCACCATGATCCATCACTTCTCTTCTACACAAACAGATATCTAACATGCCAACAGACCCATCCAGAAGAGCCTGAGTTGAGTGAGGAGTTCACAGAGCTACGATTTTCCTTCTCCTCTATTCTACACCCAAATACTTTCAACATTTCAGATGAGCCCAGGTTGCCAGCAGCATCTTCATCACCATCACACACAGACCAATCTGCACTCCAGCTTTTTAAGACTACATCCAACACTGCTGAAACTAGAATTCCAAAGCAGGTGCTGCACAGATAACCATTCTGGTGTTGCTTGTTAACTTGGTTTGCATTTTAGCCTTTTTTCCTGCATTCTAATGCATATTTAACATATTTAACAAGCAAGTTACTATCAGCAACGTATGACTAATAATGCAGCAATCTCTTACTAGTGATCTGCACTTGTGAGCCTTAATTCATACAGTTCATATCCACATGATTTGCCAGAGCCACAGCTGTAGAACCAGGAAAAATAGCACAGAGATTTTCTCAAGATAACACAAAATTCCAGCACATTCCAAGTTACAGGCACTGCTTCAGCTGCTGCTTCAATATCTTTATTTGACTATTAGCAATAGTTGTAATAGATTGAAAGTAGCATAACAGTTCTTGAAACCAACTTTTGGTTTTTTTCATCCATTCACTTTCCATGGATAGGGGAGTGAAGACTCACCAGAACTGCAGTTCTGACTGTTATTGGTGTGTTACTTGGCAGGGGACATTGCTTTTTCAGTGTTTTCTGGTGTAAGGTTGAGTAGGCTGTGCTAAAAAGTAATGCACCATATCGATCAATAATGATCCTCTAATTCTCATTGCAGATCTTTCTTATTAGCCAGTGGTTCTTAATACTGATTCATTTTGCTCCACTAAAATTTGTATTAGGGTGAACGGCTGGCCCGCCCTTCCTCTCCATTTTATTTATCATGCCAGGATGAATTTTGTGTATAGTACCTTCATGTATTTAAGTATTTCATTTGTTACAGAAAGCGTTCCAGCTTCCAATCACTACATTGTAAATTATTTGAAAATTGGATTTCAAAACTTTCAATCCAGCACAGTAATCTCATCACTTTCCTAATTTGTCTTGCATTTGAATCAAGTGGATAAACCACTAATCATGAAAAGACTAACTGCAATAAAGCACTAAAATGCTTAAATTGAGATATATTGTAGAAAGCTGTCTTGACAGACCTCAACAACTTTATTATCATTGAAGCAATCTAATTCTCAAAAAGCTGAGGCTCATCAGAGCTGTGTGAAATATAGTTAATACAAGTTGATTAATAGTTTTAAATTAATTCTTACCCATTCAGATATCCAACCTTCAATGACAGGACGAAATGGACCACTTTACTATTTAGAACAAACAGAACTGCCTTATTGGGACTGTTACTTATTCCTAACTACCAGTGGGGAGTGTGGGGCTTTTCCTTGGGTTTCTCCTGGCCTTGGTGAATGTTTACTTCCTCATGCATGATAAGAAGAGTATTTAAAATTTCTATCAGCTTTAATGGAGTAATTATCACAAACTTCAACAGGTGAATTTAAATTTCTGAAACAGAAAACTATTCTAAAGGAGGGAAGCTAACACAATGAAGACTCTGAAGCCAACAGAAGATCCCAGAAAAATCCAAGTTTAAAAGGGTATGTCTATTGCAGATTTTGACAACTACTGCTATAGCCTTTGTTTAAGATTTCTGTATCCCAACAACATCTGAACATCTCCCTCTTTATACTCTTCCTTCCCTATTTTACTTCCCATGTCTTTTCCCTATAGGTCTCTCAGAAGCATGGGAGAAGCAAAAAATTGTTGGGTATCTTCTTTTTATTAGATCAAGTGAGCATTCTCCCCTTTGCTCAGATACTAATGCCCTAAAGATATCACAACTTTGAAATAATAAGTATGCAACAGTATGTTGCATTTGGGATTTTTCTGGGGTTTTTTGGGAGGAATTACAATTTTATCTCTTTTAAAAGTCTGTGGGGTTGATCCCAGAAAAATCCAAGTTTAAAAGGGTATGTCTATTGCAGATTTTGACAACTACTGCTATAGCCTTTGTTTAAGATTTCTGTATCCCAACAACATCTGAACATCTCCCTCTTTATACTCTTCCTTCCCTATTTTACTTCCCATGTCTTTTCCCTATAGGTCTCTCAGAAGCATGGGAGAAGCAAAAAATTGTTGGGTATCTTCTTTTTATTAGATCAAGTGAGCATTCTCCCCTTTGCTCAGATACTAATGCCCTAAAGATATCACAACTTTGAAATAATAAGTATGCAACAGTATGTTGCATTTGGGATTTTTCTGGGGTTTTTTGGGAGGAATTACAATTTTATCTCTTTTAAAAGTCTGTGGGGTTTTTACTGCTATTAAGCTAATAATATAATTCTTATTATGCACACATATAGAAAATGATGGAATTAGACAATAATAAAATTAGTGTGAACTGCATCTGTGTAAATAGAAAAATATTTTCAGGTATCTTAGCGGTTATTCTATGGTACTAAATGCAACGCAGGGCTTTAGAGATATATGATAAGGTTTCAGAATGGTAAAAACCCAGTCACTTTTCCACCAAACTACAGACTGTCTCACAGAAGAATATCCCGCTCTCCCCACTGATTTCTGCTGTTACAAAATATTGTGCTATCACAAACTAATACAAAGTACCGACTACATGCAAAAGCAAATACGTGCATTTTCGACTTCTTTGTATTGCTTAGAATGACATCCTGATGCTATCATTTAGCTCATCGTGGCATTCCATCAATCAAAAACCCAGTTTTAATTATCCTCCGTTCTGCTTTTTCTCTCAGAGCAAACGCAGAGGACGCGCGACGCTCTGTTTCAATTAAAATACACGCTTTATGGAACGAAAAAGAGGTGGAGAATCCCTTTTCCATCAGCTATCAGCCTGTCAATTAATGTTCTGAACCCCTGCTATTGACCCAGTACTGTACAAGCTGTTATTATGCACTGTCCTACATATCATCTGTTCCCCGTGCTGGTCTGTTCCAGAAAGACAGACAGCTGCAACAGTATATCCCCCTTCAACCTGAGGACCATCTGACTTTAATTGTAGCACACAGCTTGATGTGGGTCTGGTTATGAGAAGCCAAAGTATCACACTGTAATAATCTGGAAAAGCAGAAACCTGCCAACACGAGGCTGCAAACAGGGGGCTTGGGCTGTCTGGCTGGCTGACGGGCCGCAAGAAATATGATTAATGAGCAAGGTATAATGATATCAGGAACCCGATTAGCACCACAAAAAGGTCACAGATCAAAGTAGTATGCATTTCATGAGCTCCAATCATTGTATAAGATCTGTGGGCTTAAAGAGGTAAACTGAAATACAAAGGGAAAAAAAAAAAATCTACGTGTGATAGCTTACAAAATGAGCACTTAAAATACTATAATCACTGTTTTGTCTGAACCAGGAAGCAGCAAGGAAACATTAACTGAATGAATCATTCCATGCCCCACTGTGGCAAGCTTTTTTTGATAGTATGTGTGAGGAGCTGAGCTTTAAGCATTCTTCCTAACCACACCTATTCTACTTAAAATAAAATGACGCTGACGGTATCCAATCCACTAAGAATTAACAAGAAAAAGCAATCTAATATTTGCATATAATTTTCTCAGTTTTATTCGGCTGCGGAAACAGCAGATTACAGAGGGCATCACCCACACCAGCACCAACAGGGCCACCACCACCATGATAAGGTTAACTCTGTCACACAGAAGCACTTAATTCAATTCACTGGCACAGAGGTTTAAATTTAACATTGCCAGACTGACCAAAACTTGATAACAGCATTATAGCAACACTACCAGAGACCTACAAAGTCACCAAAAGGGATGACATCTGAGACACTTTAATATACCATCACCTGGTAAACTATTTCTTATTTTCATAATTAACGTCAGCCTTAAAAAAAAAAAAAAAATTCTATTCTTTCCAATTGTGCAATACTTGAAAATTGCATATTCCTGTAAAATTTCTTTGTCTTGAAAAACTCTAATTTATGGCAACTTTTGCACGTTCTCTCAATACACCATTTGACAAGTGGTACTGCAAGACCTACTTTCCCAGCAGAAGTTATGAAGCAAAGCAGATCTCTAGCAAAGACTTTTTGATGAAAATATCTTCAAAACTCACAATCACTGATGAATTCACTTGGGGGAAAAAGTATACGAGAAGGAAACATTAAATATATTTAGATAATGAATATGATATTTCGGTTTCATAAGAAATGCTGAATGAAATGAAGGAAATAACAAAGCCATTTTAATCATTCAAATATACAGAAGTTAATATACTGCTGTTTTCAGATTACTTTTTCTTGAAATTAAAGTTTTGGATATACAACAAGCACTTCCCCCGTTCTAGAGTGTTCTGAACTGCTTTTTTTACTTTTTCTTGAAATTAAAGTTTTGGATATGTAACAAGCACTTCCCCCATTCTAGAGTGTTCTGAACTGCTTTTTTTCCCCCAAGATTTAACAAAATAAAGATGCACTTGCTGTATATTGTACAAAAAAAAATAAATATACATTTGGAATATGGAATGAGATCATTATTCTCTAAGAGAAGACTTTAAAGGCATTTTACATTTTGTGCCCAAAAGTTTAACAGTAATAATCAAAAAGCAGCTGCTTCCTGCTGACGAAGCAACTTCATCCTGGGATTATAACACAAGTGAGAGATAACAGAGAGGGGTGCAAGAAATGCAGGCACTAGTAGGAAAAGTTTTGGGAGGTGATGGAAGGATGAGGGAAGGGTAGGTCGGAGAGTACGGAGAGGTGAGGGTGAGAAAAGCCTGATACCCAGGCTAGAACTGAGGAAAAGAAACCGAAGAGCTAAAATCTTAGAGGAGGAGATGGAGAATAACTTCACAGTGGGGCAAGCCAGATCCCTAATTAATAGAAGGAGAACTATATTTTATGCAAAAGCTCAAATACCACAGTTGTGAGAGATGAAGGTCCCAGGCGGCCTTTGACAAGTCTGCTTAAGAACACAGCTTTTTATTTCTCAGGTTATCCTGAATCACTCCCACATGCCAAGCTCAAGGAGGTGTCAGGCTGCCTCCCCAACCTATTACCTATCAGCACAACACTAAGATCAAAAGTTGCGTTTGAATACGGTTTGCCAAGCGGTCCTGCTAAATGTTAAGTGTATTTCATACCTCCTTTAAATAAAATTTGCACGTGCTTCTAGATGAAGCAAAACACTAAATTCACCTAAGGTGATTTGTGATTATTATGGTGCAACCTAGGGCTGCCTGCAGAAATCTAGGCCAAATAACTTCTCTGAAGACCACGGTATCATATCACCAGCAGAGGTGATAAAGCATTCTGATAACTTATAAATCACAGATTTCTTCTCATGGGACTGTCCTGAAGTTTTATGAATATGAGGTCTGACGTTCTGCCAACAACAGAACTCTTTCAATTCCCATTTTCTAACTAAGGAATATCAGGACATAATACCAATAAGACTGGTATCTGAATATTTTTGAGAATTTCCATGCCTTAATTCAGTATTTCCCAGTTAGCTGACTGCCACATGCAGCCTCAGTTTTCAAGATTCATTAAAAAAAGTCTTCTCTAATTTATTTATTTTAGAGCACCACTGATGCAGAATCCTTTCCTTTTGAGAAAAGCTCAATGTAGTAGTTTTGAGAATGTGCTGAAACACCAACAAGGATACTGTAATTCATTACACTGCCCGAGGGACACACTGAAGACAGGCAGTGCTACCAACAGGATTTTCCAAAACAGGAAAGAGAAGAGTAATACAGGTTTGGGGAACGAAGCAGGCAAAGGAGAAATTAGTTCTATTTTCTTGCAAAAACCACTCTGAAAAACATCAACACAATGGAAAAAATGGAAGAGGTGGCAGAAGATTTAAAATGCAACCTTCTTTCCCAAAGTGTTCACTCATCTTTGCAGTTAAATGGATACTAAAATTAAACCCCCTTGAAATTACATTAAGTGATCAGTGACAAATATTTCTATAATTAAACAACCTCTTTCAAGTCTTCTGTAACGTGATGATTATTAGCTCTTTAGAACCAGAGGAGCTGACATACAAATGGGATAAGATCTGCATCTATGGACCACACTCAAACTTTTCTGAGCTAGTCTGAAGAATGAGTAATACTATATGCCTTTTTTCTTCCTCAACTTGTAAATCTAACATTTCTTCCGATTATTTCAGCCATAGCCCTACATAAATTACAAACAGCCACATATTGCAAGCAAAGATCCAAACTATTTCAGAAGAATCTTGCAAGACAAATGCTACTTGACAGACAATAGAAGATAGCCATCTTACCAGTCTGTTTATGCGAACAAATTCTTCTGGGGTTTTGGCCCACGGTGGAAGTTCAACATCAGACACGACCGTTCCATCATCCATCACTCCCAGATTGTAATTGTTGCTGTTGACAAATATCTCTGGGAGGTAATAGAATTCAGGAATCAATTCCTGGAGATAAATGAAAAACAATGCCATGTTATAAATTATGTCAGAGGATGCACTTTGTCATATTAAAAAAATCATGATTAGAATGGCATTAGGCAAAGAGAATAGACAAAATCTTCCCACAGACATCGCCCTCCTCCCCCAGAAGAGGGAAATTCCCTTTCATATTTTCTAAAATTTAAACCTTTAGATATGATAAATCGTTATCGTGCTTTTAACATGAAAAAGAACTAAAACACAACAGGCTATAAAACAAAAAAAAAATAATCAGAACATTGGTTTTGATTGGATATTATGTACAGAGAAACATATAAAACTAAAGGAATGAACATCACATCGTACAAATAATATTCAGTGGAAAGCAACAGACAACGAAGGACGTTACGAAGATGGGGAAAAGGACTTTTTTCATATTTTAGTACAATCCACATTTTAAGGCGCTAATGCACAAATGGCAGTCTGTAGTTTGAGTGAAAGTGGCACCATATATACTAATTACAAAGGTGTAAAACCCAGTTATATTCTTATTCTCTCTAACATAAAGAGTCTGAGAACTTAATGTTTAGGCTATTATCTAAGATCATTCAATGTCCAGAAATAATTTTTTCTGTAAATTCTAAAATACCTGGAGTTCTACCACACGTTCAGAAAAAAACCCACATAGTCAAAGCTGAAAAAAGTCAATATTTTTCTTTCGTGGAAAGGTCATTAACTCAATTATGTGTCCAGTCTGTAATTACAGGGAATAATCATGCATAATTTCACACACACACATATACTCAAAAGAGGGGAAAAAAAAAAAAGGAAGGAATTTTGCACGGCTACAAGGTCTGTGTATAAACCAAATTCCTTGTCAGGATCATCACCACTTTAAACAAGTGTTTAAACAAGTTTCTGCAGCCCCAGCTTCCTACAAAAAACATGGCCAAGGACAAAATGTAAGCACATACAGCAAAGGAATTGTAATTTCCAAGTCTCACGAGGAAAACAAAGTAATACTAATGGCTCAACAAAGAAAATTTTGAAGCAGAAAATGGTACATGCTTATGCGGAATTGAACTCAATGTGCTAGGAAGCAAAATTAAGCTCAAAACCATAAAGATTTTCTCCTGGGTAAGTGGACTGTTTCCCTGTTTGGCAAACAGACATGCAACTTCATAAGCTGTCATTTATTTTGTAAAATATGCACAAGGATATACCTAACCATACCACAAGTTAATGTGATTAGAACCTTATTTGCACACTTTTATAAATGTCTGCAAAGTCCTGGCATAACACTTAATAGAAAAAGCCTATTAAGACATGACATATATTTCTGCCTTCACTTAATAGAAAAAGCCTATTAAGACATGATATATATTTCTGCCCTAAATATATTGTAAAGGTGTTTTTTTTTTTTGTGTGTGTGTGGGTGGAACTTGATGTTGAGACTTAAATACACCCAATAAACCTGGCAATTTGATGGATTTAGAAAAATTGAGCCACTAAATTAGAGAATTTACTTCCTTTGTAAAGCAAGGATCAATAGGTGTAATTGCTTCAGGAAGTGTATTTCATAGCAAATGACTGGTGTAAAATTGCCCCTTCCATACAGCAACGCAAACTGCACGCCACTTAAGGAGGAGGGAAAAAAAAAAAAAATTAAAACAAAATCAGTCTGCCCCATTGGCTTTGTCTAGAGTGGGTGCAGAATGTAGCTTGTGTCAGAAGCTCAGTAGATCAGATCTGAAACCCGGTCTTGACATGGGTCAATGGATCAGTGGTCTCCCAGATAGCCCCTCAGGGCCAGCGATGGCATGAGCAGCTTTCCAAATGGCTGAGTGCAACGGGGAGGTCATCAGATTGTGGACAAGGTCAATCCGAAGTAGCCAGGGCAAAGACAGGAAAGATCAAGCAGGAATTAAGCTATTATCACCTCCATCCTTGTGTGAAACACTGCTCGGCTTTGAATTGTACATCTTTTTGTTTACAGTCACCTTAATTAACCAGGCAGGGTAAAAACACGCTTCTGGACCAAGTGCTTGACAAGTACTTGATAAAAAGAGATTTGAAACTATTTAATTGGATAAGTGAAAGAACAAGAATTTAACGAGGATAAACGTTTGTAAAAAAGAAAGTACTCCAACACCAAAGTTTGCGTAGTTTTTACCATCCCAGACAACTACTAACAAAGAAAAAGCTGAGACACTGGACTATTAATTCGATAGCAGCATGCACCACAAATATGAAACCATACCATGATTCTAAATACTTAAAACATAACCTCATTACATATGTTACTGATGTTTTGGGGTGGGTTTTTTTCATATATATCTGTACAGCTATTCATTAGTTTCTTTCAAGATCAGAAAACATTTGGCTTTCTAGAACACACATTGTTTTCATTAGATTACACAGAAACAATATGCTGCCTGGAAACTTCAAAATTACCAGTAACTTCTGTTAGTTGGACTATTAGGAACTTTTCATAAGACGTTATTTCATTATTCCAGAAATGGGTTTTCAGAAAGTTTTTCACTGTCACCACAACAACGTATTTTTACAAAAGGAGCTTCTTTATAACCTGACGTGCCTGCATTTACACCTGGGAAAAGGGAGAGAGAACAGACACACTGGGCCACCCTAATTGAGTAGTATTTATTTTTATACAAGTGAAAATGAAAACATTAGTTAAAGGCCAACAGCTTTTCCTAAAAACAGCAAATAAACCTGATAATAAAATAGCTAATTTTTTACCCAATTTGCAAATATTCTTCATGTATTTGGTACCTGCAGTCCTTGATAATCCTTATCAACTCTATTTGTGGGGGCTCCTGTTTCCTTAAAATACTCACATCGCATGCACAGATTGACACTATGAGAGCAGATGCTGCCTCATGTCTGTAACTCCATTAATAATGGAACTTTTTGGACACATGAGAACATTAAAAAGATTAACAAATGCACTTTTTGCTTGTTTTTGGAGAAGGGGAGGAAGAGGTTACTTGTGGTTTCACACAAATACCACATGAAGATGCAGGAGCAAGAGGCCAGACTGAAGGACCATTTAGCATCTCAACTGGAAAGGGACACGGACTGGAAGATTAGCACAGGCCAAGTACAGACTTTTCCACAGATATTCTGTCAGCGTCTTACAGTTAAAATGGTTTTGAACTCATCTGGGCTTTTGATTTTTAAAATCATTAATCATGGGTTCCACACTGTAGTTTTATCTACAAAGGTTTTTCCCTTTGGCTGTTCTAAAACTGCTTCCTAAAAGCACCAGGTGATGCTTCTAGTTGTGGAAACCAGTAAATATTAAACCCCTTATTCACTCTCCTATATGCCCTTCTGGGTACTACAGACTTTATCATCATATTCTTCCTCAGCGGTCTCTTTTTGCAAGCTAAAGGGTTTAGATCCATTCCCTCTGGAACTCTTCCCTTCTGCTTAATCATTTTGGTTGCCATTGTTCTTTTTCTAATTTGACTGAATCCCTTCTGAAATTTTACACACTCAGCACATGGACAGAACCAGTCAAATTGCCCCACATTTCTTTTCTTTATATGATTTCACAGGAAAACAAAAACATCTGTATGATTTGTTGAAGCTCATGTTTTAGCACAATTGTGTTGAAAATTAGTTTCAGAAATTCCTCTGTTGGAATTCAAGAGTTCTATAGGGTAGAAACAGACATCCTTACGATGAGCAAAACCTTCACTCCTTCTGCCGCGTTTTTGATTTCCTCACAACGGATGAAGGAGCTCTCAGTGAAGGTCAACATGAACCTAAACACATGGTATTTCTAGTGGTATACATTTTTTAAAAAGATATAGAGATAAAATTTGCTATATCAGGATTCTCATTAACACGTTCATAAAATTCTGTATATAATAAAAATAAAATTCTACTCTAAAAAAAATTGCCTTCTACCACATGGAAACAATGATTCCTAAGGAAACTTCACGAAAAATATTTTTTTACAAACAAGTAATATCAGTAGAATTCAACTTTAACACTGGTATTTTATTTTGATGTTTGCTACCACACATAAAAAAAAAATCTATACTTGATACTTTGTTTCTACAACGCAATGAAATGTTGGTTTTTTCTCTTCTTTTGTTTAGAAAATAATAGACAGATGCGTTTTGAAGCAGAGTTATATGATCTGCAAAGATGTCTAGAAACAGTGACACAGATTCCCTAACCATATTAAAATATTTATAAGATACCAGATTTTCAAACTAAATTATTTGACAATCACATTAAGCAATATTAAGCCTATATATAACCTGTCAAACACAATAATAAAAATGCATATTAGAAGTCTAGGTTTTTATTCATATTGCCACACTTTATTTCCTCTGTTAGCGGACTTAAATGGCATTTGAAAAATATATATTAATATATTAAATTAATTCAAATTTCATTTTTTCATCACAGTTCGACGTAATCATTTTCCTGACTGTGGGAAAATATAATTTCTAAGTACCCATGAGTTTCCCTCCACCTGCTGTATGTGTGTTATTTCTTGCAGAACTAAGATGCTGACTCAAGACATTGCCTGAAATTCTCCCAACTTGTAAGAAAAATACTTCAGCAGGTTTCCATTAAAATTCTAAAGTGAATTAACGAATAAAGTAATTTTGTCAATGTCTATCATCCTGTTAAAGTTCTAAGAGATTGTACTTCCTTCTTTAAGAAAAATATTAAAATCTTCAGTAATTTGCAACTAAGCAAATAAAATTATAAAAAATACATAATTTCTAAGTACCCATGAGTTTCCCTCCATCTGCTGTATGTGTGTTATTTCTCGCAGAACTAAGACGCTGACTCAAGACATTGCCTGAAATTCTCCCAACTTGTAAGAAAAATACTTCAGCAGGTTTCCATTAAAATTCTAAAGTGAATTAACGAATAAAGTAATTTTGTCAATGTCTATCATCCTGTTAAAGTTCTAAGAGATTATATTTCCTTAAGAAAAGTAGGAAAATCTTCAGTAATTTGTAACTAAGCAAAGGAAATTATAAAAAATACGGATGTTTATTTAGCAGATTAATTAAATATATGATAATCAATAAGTAGATTTTATTAAGTCAGTACTTCATTGCATTAAAAATTGCATTTTTAAGGCACTTTGAATCCTGTTAGTCAATACAGGGGTTATATATACACAAAATTATTTTACTTTTTACTAAGGATATAAGTAAAAGCATGCAATGGTATTTATGAACTATATTTATACAGTGTCCAATATGTAGTTCAGGTTAATTTCACAGACAAAGAGGAAAAAAGTTGTATATATAACTACATTCTTTTCCTCGGTTGTTTTTTTTTTTTTTTAATTAACTGTGGGTGAAAAGGACTAAACTGAATCATAAAAAGATCTAGATGAAACCTTGTAAGGTCACCTTGTCCACCTTTCCATTCACAGACAATTAGAATCAGAAAGACTTTTCTCTGCCTTGTTCTTTTAAAATTTTCAGTGATGGGGATCCTACAAATTTCTAGTGTCCATCTGCTCACACCTGCTGGAAGAACTTCCCAATATCTAGTCTCCTTTTAAACAGCAGTTGCTCCTTCTGACACACACCAAAGTGTAGGAGGGGCTTTCACCCCAGGGACAGTGAGATCCATTCCCACCAGCACTTTCTGACCACCACTCCCCTCCCGCTCTAAGGATGGACAACCCACTCTAAGGATGGACAACACACTCTAAGGATGGACAAGACACTCTAAGGATGGACAACACACTCAAGGATGGACAACATACTCTAAGGATGGACAACACACTCAAGGATGGACAACGTACTCTAAGGATGGACAACACACTCTAAGGATGGACAACATACTCTAAGGATGGACAACACACTCTAAGGATGGACAACACACTCAAGGATGGACAACATACTCTAAGGATGGACAACACACTCAAGGATGGACAACACACTCTAAGGATGGACAACATACTCTAAGGATGGACAACACACTCTAAGGATGGACAACACGCATGCCAGCACGGAGGCACACTGCAACAAGAAGGACATAGCAGAATTCATCTAAATAGAAGCAAGAAATTTACAGTGAGAATTACCATTCAGTGGAGAAACCTCCCCAGAGATGTGGTAGAGTCCCCATCACTGGAGGCTGCAACAAAATGGGATTGGCCAAGGGGCTAGAAAATCTAATCTAGGCTCCCTTTCCCATGAAAAGTTGGACCAGATGATCTTTCAAGGTCCCTTCAGCCTGGGCTGTTGTGTGATTTCATGAAATGACGTGCACTGTGCCTGCCAGCCAAAATCCCCAGCAGGGTATAAATCTTAAAACTCCCACTGCCAAAACACTTGACGTTTCTGCCCTTGTTCCTCTTTCCTCCAAAGTAAACAACCTGAAACCTTCAATTTTATATCACTGGTCTCATTTTCTAGACCTCTGGTCATTCTTCTTTGGACTTTCACGAACTTGCCCATAATTTACTTAAAGTTTATTATTTCAACAGCTAAAACCGCTGTTTGGAGTAGATATTAAAAGTATTTGTTTCATTTTAAAAACAATTATGACTGAGTATAAGAGAAGCAGACCACAAATATTAGATGGAATGTTCTGATCCATACACCCAGATGTCTATATTTTTAACGACTGCAATTCCCACAGATACATGGATCTGACTGAATTTAAAATTATTTTTTTTTAAACTCAGAGAAGTATTTACCTGTTATGAATCTTGGCACAATTTTACAGAAGAACAAATCTTTCACGGAAACCAAAGCTGTGCATCCTAAAGATGTTAAAAGTTTTGCTACACCAGGCATGCAGTTCATGATTAAAAATCTGAATTACTGTGTACCTGCTTCTGAATTTTGCTAGTCATTGCTCTTGGACATCTTTGACCTTGCTACTAATATGACATGAGGTTTCTCCTATACAAAGGTAACGTTGCCAGTTTGGCAGCAACTTTATTCCTTGTAACTTCTGAAAGTCCTGACTATTAGATGGAGAAGTATAAAACAATGCAAAGCATATGTAGAAAAGCTTATCAGGTTACAGGGTGGTTTAGGCATGCTTATGTTAGGCAGCCTGTTTCAATAAGCACGAGTTGCCATTTTGCAGAGTTTCAATTCTTTTAAAAATCTATATTTTAAAGAAAGTCATGAAATTTGTCATCCTCCAGTTTCAGAATGTTCCAGTAGCTTGGAACTGTAGAGTACCAAAGTTTAAAAACATTGCTTGACATGCCTTTAAATCAGTCGTATTCAAATCTGCAACTCGCGTGTGCTCCTTGACCCATCTACAGCAACCTCCATTTTCTCCAAAACCAAAGTTTCTTGGTCAATTTACAGCAGGTTATACAGATAACTAAGTTCCTATATGTTTAAAAAAAGAATAAGCAGGTGGATAGAGACATTACATGTGTGTTTCTTGCAGGGCCTAGTACGTGCAGCATAAGTTCACATTTTAGTTGTCTCTACAGAAGCTCCACAGAGAGGGCACCGTAACAAATGTCCCATCACTGAGAAAGTCTTAATTTGAGGCTTACAGCTTTTTTGAGAAATGAGTCAATCAATTGCAAGAAGCAAATCCATAGTAGACACAGCATCATCTGTTCTAATACTTGCAGAGGAGAAAATTTTTTTTTCCTTTACAGAATGTTATAACTATTAATAACCTTTTCCAAACATACAAAACCTGATGTATTATTAGGAAAACAGAATTTTCCCAATGCTCACTGTAATGTTTATTGCCCATAAAGTTAAATGATGGAGGCCAAACTCTCAAGTCTCCTTGAAGACTTGAGGAATCTCATGCTTGAAATAAAAAAAAAATCCACATTGAACACAAAAATCCCCATTGAAAACATGTGACCCAATAGCAACTTGGTAATGCCCAAAGCAGTCACAAACTACACAATACCTACGAGTGCCAGTAACACTACAAGTACTTAAATTTTGTGATATATTCTATTTATATCTGGTTACAGATCAAACTTGTCTACCATAACAAAGATTTTCTGCACAGAGTTTGTGCTTGTTTGGATAAAATACATCAGGACCCACAGACAGGAGCAGGTTTAACCCTCTAACAAAACAAGGACCCAGTAATTCCTGCAGATTCTCAAAAGTATCGTGTGAAAAAACATGTAATTACAGAACATACTATGACCTGATTTCTGTATCATTTATTTATCAGAAGTCAATGGATTATTTTTCTTTAATAAGCGTCTTGCAAAAGCCTTTAAGAACTTACAGCTGAAAACTTTAGCCTTGGTGGCTTTTAGTTGTGTAAGCTTTGAAAGTTGTTATTTCACTCAAAATATGTACTGGAAAGGAAAAAAAGTTAAGAAATAGCTAAGGACAGAGACACGTAGGCAAATTATATAATTATCTGTCCAATGAGATCAAGGTATTAAATGATTTAATTTCACTTTTACTTTATTGCAACTGTTCTTTTAATTTTTAATATTTCAATAACGTTAATTAGATGCACTACCTATATTTTAATGCCACTGTCTAACTAAGAAATCACAGCACCCAAACTTAACAAATGTTGTTAAACACTGTATACTTGCAGACAGTGTTATCTTTATTCCTTTTAAGAACAATTTACAAAACCTGAAGAACATAAATAACAGAACTAGCTTCAAATAGGTTTTCTGAATGTCCTAAGGCAACTTCAACCTTGCACAGAGATGACTTTGAGGCAAAGAATTAGAAAATGGATGAAAACTGAGAATATAGGGGGCTACTTTCAGAGCTCTTTGTTTATTACAGTCTACAATTTGAGACAACATTTTAGAGCCATGACTATCACTGAAGTTATAATATAGTTCTTAATCTGGGTATCCTATTCATAATGAAATCATGATGTCTTTTTAGCATTTTGCTGCTTCCCAACTTATCCCTTCCAAGGACACTCCTGAAGAATCTTGGCCAAACCCATTCTCCCCCAATCTCATTAGTGTTTATATACACCAGATACCCACTTTATAACACTAGTACACTCCTAGAAGCCCAAGTCAATTTACACATTATAGCAGACATCATTTAATACTGTTACAATTCAAAGAGACTTTAAACACGAAGTGTGATTTAAAGAAAAACTATCCAAAACAATGTGATGCTTATGAGTTTTATAATATAGTTAACTTGCCAAAATAGCATTTCTGAACCTAAAAATTAAGCTGTTCTATACTACAAGAACCTTAGGAAAAGATAATTATAACTTGCTAAGCACACCCATATGAGATATGAATTCAGCTATTCAATACCATCACACCAGCCTTACAATAGCTGTCCCTGATGTGTGTCTCATCACCAGATGGACTTTCATAAACTAGTACCCATTTTATGATGGAACAATCTGGACTTACTAATGTTTCCTGAAAGTTTATGGTCTTCTAGCATCTCCTTTAGAACAAAACTAATCAAAGGCACCAAAAAAAACCCCAACTTATAAGCACATCAACAAGGAACATGCACAAAGCAGTAGAGGGAAAAGCATGAAGAACAGTACGTAGGTCTATGCTGGTGACCTCAACTTGGTTAAAGATTAATCACATAGAGCCCATGTAATTTTCTTTTCAAAATGTAACTGCAACAGTGGATGGTGAAAGAAAAAGAGGTAAGATGTTGCTTCACTTTTGACAATGACCTCTGAGACTCTCTCAGTCTCCCATGACATTCTTATAAGCAAAGTAGAGAAATGGAGATGAGATTAGGTTACAATAATGTGGGAGGAGCCAAGCTGGAAATCTATATTCCAAAAGCAGTTATCAATAGCTCACTGACAAACTGGGAGGACGTGGTAATGGGTCTGCCCTGCTCCTAATATCAGTCAATAATCTCATTAATGACCTGGCATAGAAGGTGCAGTAATAAAATTCCAGATGACACTAAGAAGGCAACATAGCTGTTTGGAGGACAGCACGAGAACTTCAAGTGATCCTGAAAAACTGTATATATGGTATTAAAAAAGAACAATTAGCAAAGTACTACTCCTGGAAAAGAGAAAATACACGAGCAACATGCGTAACAGTTATTCTGTTGTAAATATGATAAATAAATGTATTGCATCAGGCTAGCTACCGAACCAGAAATAACAACTGCTCTTGAACAACTATCTGCAATTCTGCTCATTCATCAAAGAAAAGCAGCAACACAAAAGTAGAGAGAGTCTTAACTTCTGTATTCCAAACCTTAGTCCAAGCCCCAAACTTAAGTATTTTTCTGTCAAACACTGCCAGGCTATCCATGTTGGCATTTTACACAGTACTATGACAATTAACCATGTTGTTACACAGCACTAACAAAACCAACATTACTGTTTGCACTAATCATGTAAATTAGGAAGTAGCTGAAGGATTTAATGATCATGCCAGTCCAGTACTTTAAAGGTACTAAGTGGTACTCTCACAGAATTGAAATACATTTAATATTCTTCAGTGCAGAAGATTTAACTTAAAAACATGTGGTTAGTCATTTAAAGGCAACAATGCTGAGCTAATTAGTAAATAGCAATTCCAGAGTGGTAGTCAAACACTAGCCAACTTCCAAAGGATTTTTAATTTGAATTGCTTAAATAAATGGATAGGGGAGAACTAAGAAATTAAATTTTATGCAACGTATCACCTCTTGAAATCAAAATTTGAAAAGTTCAACCAAAGGTTATACTACAGTGCAGCGTTAGTTTCCTGCTTTGATCATTGATCCAAGGCTTTCACAGGATATTGATGAAGATTGGTTAAGACCACACATATGCTTTAGCTTTCTCTGTTGAAGTGATAGCAGCCAACCAGAGCTGCTTCCAAAACTAGCTCATGTTAGTCCTCCTTACAATATATGATGCCCCCAACTATGATTAACAATAACCTGAGGACAGCAACCATCAATAACTACACACATTCTCTTCACATGAGAAGCAAAGAGAAATAATTTCCTGTAATCAGCTCAATGGTTCTAAAAATTCACATTTTTTTTCAGCTGGAATAGGAAGCAAGCTCTCTTCTTCCTTTGTGCCCCCTTGCATCGAGATACAATACCTTTCATTTTGGCCTCCCACTTTCAAGGCATTAAATGTGACTTCCCAAATCTTTTTTATTTCTACAAATCAATGCATTAAACTGCTCGGTTTTCATCAGTTGTAGACGTATGAACTAGTATCTAGAGAGCTTAGGGTCAAAAAAACCTAGTATTTTTTAATAAGCCACAATAGCCAACTACATTTATGTTCTCAGCCCATCAAAAATGCAAAGTAAAACTTAAAACCCTTTCACTTGTTAAGAAATACATGGTTTTTACTCTACGTTTGCCACTGATTGAATGGTATGGACAGTCAGATACTACAGCAAAATCATTTCCAAGTCCATCTATACCTGCAGTTTCAAGAGATGTCTCCCCCAAGTCATTCATTCAATCTATCTTAAGTCCTTAACTAACTAGTGACTTCTCTGAAATCACGTTTGTTCCCCACATCTCACTTATGAAGGTATCTTTTAAAGCTAAAATAATTTTCTTGAACATAAGGCTACTCCCAGAGTGAATCTACTGCTGAACACAAAGAAGCTCTACATTGTCTTTAAAAGGGCCAAGTGTTTTTTGCACTGAAGTGGCAGCCTCCCCATCACACCTAGAAATGCATTCATCTTTGAAGGAGCCAGCTGCTTCAGTACATAAGAAAGATTCAAAGCTGAAATAAAAAAATGGATTAGTATTTCAAATGGAGTTTCAACGTAGCCAATTACTTTTGTCAGAATACTCACTCACAGCAGAACAAACAACATCTGTAAATATACAGTTTAATTATTTTAATTAATTTTAAAATTTAATTTAATTTTACATATAATTATTTTTTTTTGCACAGCAGATTGCTCCTTGTGTTACATTTGTACCTAAACTGTACGAGAATCTGCATGAAAATTTGCAGTTCTCACTTTTCCCTAATAAACTTCATCTTTTTCCTTTATGCAAGAAGTGCTTCCACTCCACTTCCAGTACATTCCAATCCAATATCAAGGGAAATTGAGGCCTAATCTGTTATTATCAAGAAGAATTCCACTCAATACATCTTTCAATTTTAATAATGAACCACTGCTAACTATTCTCCAAATACAGCGGATTCTTTTAGACCAAGTTTTCCTATCTCACTCATGAGACAACCTCAAAACTAAGATCATCATCTGCTTCTTCTCTCTTTATAAGGTCTGTTACCTTTTCTCACCAGAAACTGTAATTGCTTTGACATAATCTCTTCTTGATAAATATGTGTTTCATTTGCTTGTCTCCTTGTTATCTTCCTAGTACTTAAACAGTCTGATTATCTGTGTAAGTATTTTTTTTCTGAACTGTAGTTAAATTCACCTCATAATATCTTGGTTCTCTTTTTTCTTCCTTTTTATAATCTAAATACTTCATTTGTCCACTGCTACCTTTCTCCTTCTCCATTTCTCAAAACAAAACATGCACTCTGAAATTTTGCCTGCCAGTCTTGTAGGTACAAGAGAATTGAGCTTATAATGACCAGTCAATTTGAAAAAAATCTAATGTGTTTGTATTTTCTAAACTGTTAATTCCCAATTCGATACAGACATCGTATTAATTCCACTAGCCACTGATTGCCATTGATTCTTTTGGTGCGGACTCACAGATGCAAGAATGACATTACTTTTTTGGCACTATTAGTTGACAATTTTCTTATTCCACTAATCTGCAGATCAAGCCTTTCCTAAATTGTCTCCTCACTCTGAATATAGTTACAGAATGATTTCATGTTACTTATGTCTCGTGCTAGTTGCATGACATTCTTGAGTTAACCTCTAATTTTCTTCACACTATACTTTTCCATCCTTCCTCCCATTAAAAAAACCCAATTCTGATATTACTCATTCTTCTTGGATTTGAGGTCAACAAAGCTTTCCCACCACTGATAGCACCCTTGCCTCCTGCGTTCTCTTCCCCAGTTCAAAATATTCCCCAGATCCCATACTCCAGTTGTTTACCTCATTTTTTCCTTCAGTGTCTACCTACCTAAACCTCTGCCCTCAGAACTTCTATGCAATCCTGCCTTAGCTTCTCCACACATTTAATTCTAGGTCTCTTTTTATACAATGACTTTGTATAAATGACTTTATACAATGACTTTTATACACAGTCTTTCCAGGGAATGCTTCCAGATGTTCCTCTCAGCTCTTTATCCCCTATCTACTTATTCTTCATCATTAGACTAGTTTTTGTCCCTTCTGCACCTAAATTAGCACAGCCTCCTCCTCCTGTTTGTCATAGTCAAACAAGGAAAAAGGCCACTGCAGAAATCACCCCAAACCGAGGTTGGATTCCTAGAGCTAAAATTACATAAAGTAATATGAATATTAACTGCAAATTTCTTATCTGAGTGGGGCAGAAGCATCAACAGAGAATTTACAAAACTTAGTGGTTAAAAATCTGTACCAGTTTCTACTGACTTTTCAAAGGCTTAAAACTTGTGCAGATGAACAAAAAAAGTGAAACACATTGTGGCACAAAGACCAATTTTGCCTTATTTCAGTCTAAGGGCTAAAAATGTTTGCAAAAGTTTTACAAAATATTTACTCAAATATTCTAACTGAAATATTCTAACTGAAATACTCTAACATTTGTCATCTCCCTTGCACCTTTTCCAAAATGGTAGGATATCTCCCAGTCTTCTTCCTTCCTTTCTTCATAACCTGTGGCCCTTAGATCACAAGGACAATCAAGGCAGATGCAGTGTAAAATCCATGAACACCTTTTAGCAAAGTTTTTACCTTGATGTCCGAAGTGTCGCGCTGACTGTTGCGCCATGCTCTTGAAACAGATGAAAAAGTTCTATCCGCGTGATCAAACTTCCCACCTTGTAGATTTAAGAAAAGTGTTGTAAAGGGTTCCTAAATAAATATAAGAAGATTTATTAGAAAGAGCATTTCTTTAGGAATTTCAGGGGGAAAAAGGGATTTCTTATTCTTTTGAGGTTTGGTTATTAATGATGCTATTCTTCAGGCAGACACATGATTAATTGCAAAGGGTTAATTCTATTATCCAAGAATGAGAAATACAAACTGATGCTTATTTGTTCAAGAAATGCTTTTTATTCCTACTCCATGCATATATATGCAGATAAAGAAAAGCAAACAACACCAAAAGAAAATATTTAGAAGCTGGAGGAGAAGCTACGGTCAGTTGTGACACAAATTGCCTTTGAAAACATAAAAAAGCTCAATATGTTTACCTTAGATATTTTTTAAACTAGTGTGTAACAAAAATAACACACACATTTTATTTTGTTAAAGGTAATCTATTATAGAGGGTAGCATTCAATAGCGATGGCTTTATGATTGTTATTGTTTAATATGTAATTTATGATTTAGAAAAGAAAAATGTTCGAAAGATTTAAAAGCCTCCTCTTAGTTAAAGAACACTTAAGCACATATTAGTGGATAATTGCTTGAAATTAGCTAAGCGCTATAAATTACTTCAAGGATTTATGTATGCTTGTACATTCTAACAAGCTTTAATTAATGATGTGCTGCTAATGCTTTCCCAAAGAAATTACTTTCTATGAGATAAATCGCCTTTCAGTTTTATAGAAAAATGCATTGTTTAACCAATATATTATCAATATGTAGCATCTCAAAAGTTACTTCCATATAAATTGCAGCAGATTTTTAAAAATTAATTATTTACATCATAGAATTTCATGACCATCAGAAGCCAACTCATTTACACTCATTAGGAGGTGAAAACTGAATACATTCAGTAAGAACCACAAATGTTCAGTACATGGTCCAGTCAGAAAATATGCAAGGAAGGAAAGTTAACCATATTTAAGCAACATAAGAATGTACACTAAAAAGCAATTTTTAAGGAGAAAAAGCTTTACTGATTTGAAAAGGCTGTACCATAAAAATGAAAACCTTCTGCTCAAAGTTGGACGACATTTAACTTACGCTACTGATTACAATTACTAGCAAATTTCAGTCCTCTGCTACGCCGTGGAGTTTTACTTTATGCATTCCTAGCTATTGAAAGAAAAAGCACTTTTCAAAGATATACTTACAATTCTTAATAACCACGTGAGCGCAAAACTTGCGGTTGAATAATGCGTGCCGTAGTGAAATTTGGGAACCTGCTCGTCTTCCCATGATTCGTATCTCTCAGCAAAGAACGCTGCTCTCTTTGGGTTCAAAGCTCCAATGGGCTACAAGGTTTGTAAAAATAAAGACGTTAGGTAAATAAAGAGGACATGATCTAGTATCACATCATATTTTCTGGTAGCCAGAATTATTGGAGTGCCTGGAGAAGACTGGCTTTGGTGTTTTGCAAAAGCAGATGCTGGGTTCTGGAGGCACCTGAACAAATCTGTGGATTCAAAACCAGGATTGCCATGTGCCCACGATTCCAAGGCTGGTTGGAAACAAGTCCCTTCTGCCCTCATACAGGCTTCATGGCTATTTACTCCTGACACAAGTCAACGACTGAAAAATGCTTCACAGTGGAATGTCTTGGACAAAGAGTTGTTTCCTTGCGTGCCTGCGTGTTGAATACACTATTAAGCAAATGGTAGGCAACAATGAGAAACATCTTTGGATATTTTTGGGGAAAAAATAGTGACCGATAGGGTGGAAGAAATATTAACAGTGCACTTGGAATTTTGATACTACTGTTCTTGTTTTTATGCTTTCCATTTACCATCCCAAGACAAGTTTTACTCAACGGATTAAAAGACAAACAAACCAGCAGAATTTCTATCTAAAACCATTGATATAAAAGAAACCAGTAACACATGTATGACCAAAGAAGCCTATCACACTTCCAGCGATACTGTTGTTCTTTGTTCAGTGCTTACCTAAGACATAAACACCCAGGGACTTGTTTAAATGTAAGAAATATAATATTTCATTATCTATAGCTGTGTATTTCTTCAGCAGACTTTTACATAAAGGATTTTGAAAAATGAGTGTAGGTCACATAAATCACTGAGAAACACAAAAGTGAATTTAGCCATTCCATATGGGAAATGCTGTAAGAGGTCTAAAATATCTTTGCATATACATGCAAAGCATATATATAGAAAATTGTATTGCATATATTGAGCACACTGTATGTTATAAATGTAAATGATGCCCATCTGTACAGACAATGGATGCATTCAAGTATAACTGGAGAACAAACATGGAAAAATATTTTATTCTCTCTGTTCTGCAAGAATAAACATACTTAAGAATACACTACAAGGTAAGGAAAAACTTTAAAAGTCCTTGAACAAAAGTATCAGTAACCAAGTCATTAATTCAACCCCAGTTCAAGTGAAAAACTATGTCTGCTGTTCAGATTATTAGTATTCAAATAACTGCTCCTTTGCAGCTCACATGAAATTTGGCATACGAGCTTCAAAGTATTTTCTCTTCTAGATTAGATCTGTGAATGACCTAAGATCTAATCTTACAGTTTTCACTTAGAGCGGTTTTCACATTGCAGTAGGATAAAAAAAAAAACCATCTTAGGTTAATTACTGTTTTTGCAGTTCACTAATTTGAAATATAACCCTTTAAAAGAAGTGGTTCCTGTATAAAAGGATTTTTATCTGATTTAGCAAATTTATTCCAGGGCAGAATGAAACTGACTCCAAGTCATCTCTTTGTTGCAAGAACCATTTTGGAATCTCCATCTGTACCGATTTTCCCTAAAGACTCAGCTATGCTTGAGGGAAAAGAGAAGAAAGGAGGTCATTGGTAGACAAATTATATAAATTAAAAATAGAAACAGTGTTGTGCTGTACGGTTCTGTGGCATTTTATGTATTCTCTTTATCTGTCCCTATTTTTATTACTCTCCAAATGAGTATAGCCCAAATCAATAGTTATAGAATTACATTCCTTGAATATAAAGCTAAACCCAATTAGAATTGATTTCATTCTCTTTTCAAAAAAAAAAAAAAATAATGGTATCATGCAGAGATCCATATAGCCAGAATCCACAGTATTGATTTTGGCTGTTATTGTTACAGTTGGTTTCTGAAGCCTGCAACAGGACAACTATCAAGACATGTCACATTTATTTGCAAGCAAATAAAAAAAAGTCCCCAAATGAAAGAAAGCTTAGGGAAAAAAAAAAAAAGAAAAAAAGGAACCGTGGAGCTGTGCACTGACAATGATACACTATCAGCTTACTCAGAGAAGTTACAGTGGGAATACACACATTGAATTATACATTACACGAATGCACTGATTTATTGTGGTAATAACATCCACCTCATTAAAAGATTCTGCTTTGCTGCAGTTGGAGGGCTACATATTGTTTACTGCTATAAATTAATGGCAGCGCACAGAAGACTGGAGAACCCTTCTAACAATAGATCTGTAATGACAGTGCTGTATATCACAGCTTCCCCAGCAGCTTCATAATAAAATGGAGACAATGTATTGGGCTAATACATTCTACCAGGCAGGCCCATATTTTTCTGACAACTGCTTCTAGGGATGAGGAGATTCTACTGTATTACACTGCTCTGTGAACAGTTAACCAAGCTCCAGCTACAGAATAAAGAATATTTGAATATTCCTGACTTTGAGTTTAGTAAACAAACTAATCGAAATTTTGTATTTCCTATTTTTACAGGGAAGCACGATTACATACTGGATTCCCTCCCTTGTGGTTAAACACCCAGGGAAAAGGAGTAACTCCAAACTAAGCTCTGCTAGAGGTAGATGTGAGACCACAAATTTACACTACTCAACATGTTTTCCCTATCACTACAGACCACGAAGGAAGAACAAGCAGAAAAGCTTTCATATCCAGAAATTCCAGTATATATTTTCTTTGCAGTACCTTTTCAGAGAAGAAAACTAGATATTAGTTCACCAATACTTATTTAGATGGGAGAAAAAAGAAAAGAAAAATAGAGATAGAAAAACTCTGATGAGCAATAACACTGGATGAGATTACAGGAGTCAAGATGAAAAAAACATAACTTCTGGCTGCTAAGTTTTCAAACTGTATTGAAAAACAAATAACGCATATGGTTTTCAATTCAGAATTCCTTCAAAATAGAGTCCAAACTAGAGGAAGAAATGGGGTAAGGAAGTTTTTGTTTTCTCTTTTCCAAAGGCATGATCACCTGGTTCTTGACCTGAAGTGGTTGTTGTAACAACATATGCCACAAATATGAAAGTTACAAGCTATTCTTAAAAAAAAAAACAAACCCAAACTCATTTGATATTAATATTTCAAGAGCTCTCAAATCTAGGAATGCCTCAAAATGAATAAACATCACATTTTGACCAAGAACTGAATATAGTAAATCTCAGTCTTTGGACCAAGCTCGTTCGCTTTCTTTTAGACACTACAAAGAAAAATGGTTTGTTGGAAAGTAACAGAAAACATACTGACTCTCACCATCTACTGCTGTTAAATATGGCCAGACGCCGGGGTGTAGAGTAGGATTTGTTGGTTCTTAATCTTACTCTGTGCCAGACATTGGAAGGGTGGCCCAATCTGCCTCCATTGTCAGAAGAGGCCCTGTTGCAGCCAAGAGAAGAAAGCAGGATGCTCACCACTCCCCTACGTAGGGCAGAATCTCTCCTAGATCCTGTTGCTCATGTTCAAGAATACATGCATTTTGGAAAATTGTTAATCACCTAACATAAGCAGATCAAAGTCTTATAAAGAAAGAATTATAATATATTTACAATTACATATTTCAGAAGAAAAAGAGGTGCTTTTTGTTCCTATCTAATATATTTTCATTTTTTTAGTGTTACTACAAATAAACAGACAAACACCTTTTGTTATTGACTTTGACACAGGCTTCTGTTATTAAAACAAACCTTGCCATTTTTACTGTCTCCTACCCATTGTAATACTGGAAAGAGTTTTTAACTCATTAATATTCAAAATCCATGAAAGACCACAGTACTATGGCAGTAAAGTGCATTTAATAACCGCAAAAAAATAAGTACTCAAGATACTGTAGTTTCATCTTCACTGTAATTGTTAGTTCTTTGGTGAAGATGGTTCTTTGGTGAAGATGGCAATCACCAATTACTACTGGGAATCAGGAGATCTGTGCAAGTGCCTGTGAGTTCTGAAAAGTGGGCAGTTCCAGAAAGGACGTCCACGCTGACCAGCGCAAACAGGAAGACTTAGAAATTCATGAAAATATTATTCTTTGAAGTTTGTATTTCGAAACTCCTTCACCATGAAAAAAAATAAAAAGGGAAAGAAAGAAAATATATTAAAAAAAGAAAAAGAGAAAAAAAAAGGGGAAAAAAAAAGAAAAAAATGCTTCTCCTTGTGATTTCTTATACTATTTTCTTATCCACATCTAACCAGGTATTTGGATTCCTGTGCATACAATTGTCTGTATCTACAATATATACAAATTATGTTTTGTAGCATCCTTGCCAAGTATGAAGTTTGTTTTTCATACATTTTGTTTTCAAGATGACTATCTGGTTTTCATTACTGATATTTTTCATGTATTCATTGGGCTTAAAGGACCAGGGGGACCATTAGGTCATCTCATCTCATCTCATCTCATCTCGCCTTGTGTTTGTATCACAAGCCATTAAATGCCTTTCCATTATATGATTTTGAGTCCAACTGTCTATACTTGATTATAGCGTGAGCTGTATTTGGCCCACCTGCTTACCAGAAAGGCATCTGACTCTTGAGGACATGGACAATTTGCTATTTTTCTTGGGAGCTTTTACTACTGATAACTGTAACCCTCATTCTAAAAAATACATACTTCAGTTTGGTTATGAATTTACTGGTGTGTTACCAAAGAAATCTTACTACGCTTCTCTCTGATGTATCACAGAGTTTCTACTTATCCAGTATTTTCTGTATATAAACATACTTATAGACTATCATTAGACTTTTCATTAAACAAAAGAAATTGAGCTCTTCAGGTCTTCTATTTTAAGGCACTTCTTCCAGCTTTAAGATTTCTCTGCAGCCTGCCCACTTATCAATGTATTCTAACATACAGATACCTGAAACACGGTCATTAACTCCCAGAACTAGCCCATACTTGTAATACTGTCGGTGGGACTTCCTCATCATCTGGGTAAAACTTCTTTCTCACAGACAGAGATATAAAGGCAAGATGCAAAGGTTTTATTATACCCAAACTTTATTAATTTAGGCCAACTGGGAAATATTTTCTACTTATCCAGTATTTTCTGTATATAAATATACTTACAGACTATAATTAGACTTTTCATTAAGCAAAAGAAATTGAGCTCTTCAGGTCTTCTATTTTAAGGCACTTCTTCCAGCTTTAAGATTTCTCTGCAGCCTGCCCACTTATCAATGTCTTCTAACATACAGATACCCAAAACACAGTCTGTGTTCCAGTGTTAGTCTTTGTGCTGTGTAAACACACCGAGTGCTGAATACTCTGCTGCAATCTAACCACAATTGCATTTTTAGAGGATTGCTTGTCTAGTTCCTTTATGTATAACCAACACATAATTAACTCCCAGAACTAGCCCATACTTGTAATACTGTCGGTGGGACTTCCTCATCATCTGAGTAAAACTTCTTTTTCACAGAGATATAAAGACAAGATGCAAAGGTTTAATTATACCCAAACTTTATTGACTTAGACCAACTGGGAAATATCAAGACTAGGCTATGGGGGAGGGCAACACTATAAATTCAAATGTCAAAATTTAGCTGAAGTCAAAGTTCTGAAGACAGAACTGGACAGAACTTCTGTATTCTTCCCCAGGGAGCATTTAGGTGATACACAAAATTATACTTTCTCATATAATCAATTTCTAGATTCAGTGCTTCGGGGAGCAATGCACAACAAATATAAATTAGTTTTTTTTTTAAAAAAAAAGTCAACTAGACCCCCAGTTCATCAGTGGCCACTAAACATGACTGTCTAAATTATTTCTCCAGCTCACAAAGCAGTTAAACCTCTGATTGCCAGACCTGGGAGGTTATCTGAAGGGAAGGATGATGATTTACATGCCCTCTTTCTATTCATTTTACACTAGGCTGATGCTATTGGCTGTTCACAGAGGCAAGATGTTGAGCTAGATGAGTTTCTGGACTGGCTCCTCTCTTACAACTTCATATTCAATGACTCAGCCTCTTCAAGTCAAGCCAGTCAAGAGCACACCATTACAAAAGCCTTGGAGCTACTGTTACGTGCAAATGATTTCTTTGCTTAGATATATCTTTTTATTTACACTAGTGAAGAAACACAAATAAACGGCTGCCAGCTACCTCGTTTAATATTTGCATACACTTAGGGAGCAGGTAACTCTTGCCCAGCAGCTCCTTTACCTAAGTGACAATGTTGACTGTGATCAGCATTTTTATCAAACATAGGATCCCTGGCCATTTCCTGATGCACTGCATATTGGATGAAATTCCATGGTCCTCTTATCTCAATGTTTTCTAAAATAGATATAATATAATATAATATAATATAATATAATATAATATAATATAATATAATATAATATTTGGGGAGCAATGCAGAACAAATATAAATTAGTTTTTAAAAAAAAAAAAGTCAACTAGACCCCCAGTTCATCAGTGGCCACTAAACGTGACTGTCTAAATTATTTCTCCAGCTGAGAATTCAATAAAGGGCGTTATAATATAATATAATATAATATAATATAATATAATATAATGTAATATAATATAATATAATATAATATATACTAAAACCACTGAGCTTTTTCGTGTAAAAACGCTTTTTAAAATAGTTTTCAGTCCTTACAAGCTTTCTTTGAAAAGACCCTATTTACCAGAAATCAAGTAATGAAATCTACCAGGTCACAGTATGTTACAAAAATTTTTTTAAAGCTCGATTTTCTATTCTAGGGAAACTGAGAATTCAATAAAGGGCTGGAATAAAAGCAGACAATAGTTCTGTACGTTCAAATTAAATTAGTAGTATTTGTACATATGATTTATTATTAAGATTTTTCAAGAGCTCACTCGTTCCTTTGAGATGAGAAGAACAGTCAGCAAAAATGGATCTAAGAACTGGAATGTCTGAATATGTCAATATAAATAATATTTAATGGTGGAAAACACAGAAGATTCCCAAAGTCCACACTTCAAAAATGGCTCATAAACTAATCTTAAGCATAAAAAATTAAGAAAAACTTTGTTTAGCAATATTAGCAATGTTTTAGCAATATATTAGTGACAGAATAATCCTCAGGTCACCTAAAAACTTGGAAGAATTTGAATTTAAAGGAAAAATCTCCATGCCTTCATATTACTAACAGTAGTAATTGTAATAATTCTACAAAATGGTACAGTTTTTTTACTTTAATCTGTACCGTTTCATAGAACTATTACAATCAGATTATATCAATCCTGAATATAGTCAGCTAAGAGCCCATCAATGTATACTTTTTTCACAAATGCTTCACTCCTATCTAAGGTGAATTTCTTCATTTTCTTACTTATTTCTATAAGGTCTCCTGATTAGTCAGCCATCATCTTCAAGACCGTCAACACATTAGTACTGTCAGAAAGTTTTATCAGCTCCCTTTACCATCTTCTTGTCAAATTATCACATATGCTGAACAATATAAAGTACAAAAAAGACCTTTGGAATGCCAGTGACCACCCCACTTTGGAAACTAACCTTCTGTTTCTGATACTGGGACAGTTTCAAGTGATTGGCTGGATATTATATGTAAATTATTTTTTCTTAATCTTATTAAACTATTCAATTCAAGCTTTTAGGATCACATCACCTTCTCCTAGTCATCTTGTTCTATCGATTTCCTTCATTTGATCCACACTTTTATCTGCTGATATTTGACTTTGAGACAGATCATCTGATGGGTTGACCAAAGGAAGACCACAGCCTGAGAACCACCTTAAACAAAGATTATCATTAACATTATTTTACCAAGCTCTCATTTTCTCTGAACACTATTCTTATACCTGGATTGTCCTTTGACCCCAACAGGCTTCCTGCTCCTAGGATTTTGATCAACTCAGTTTTAGAAAGCTCCAGTTAGGTGAGATAAACCCCATCCTCATTTCCAGTATGAGTGCAATTTTCAACTCAGCCACCATCATGCTTGTTAAGAAACCTGAACTACACAGACGTGTGCTGTAGCAGCTCATAATCTGCTGGAGTTCAAATATATGAATATAAAAAGAAACAGAGACTGTATCAAGAGAATAACATTCACTTTACATTAGGAAGACAGAAAACACACATTTAAAATGTCTATGGCCCAAGACATGTGTGTGAAATTACTTTATTTTGATTGCTAGTACATTTTATGACCAGACATGTGCCCCGTGGTTTCTTGTGATCATTTAAAAGGTCATGAACCTCCCTCAGTTCATTTCCAATTAGAAGATGACATATGTTCAGAGCACCTAAAATTGAAACAAGAGCAGGATGGACAATAACATCAGATACAAAGTAAGAATAGCATTTTGAACATTCATTGTTAATTCTGACTTATTGTTTTTCTTGTCTCTGAGAATTTCTGCATTGCAAACAATACTCCTCCTTGAGGCAGGGGAAGATAAAGATTATTAGGCTCATTACCAAAATGATTCTTATTGATCCTGCAAACTTGGCTTTTCTTCTAATACCTAAATAATTAAATAAATAAAATTGCTTGAAAAGAATTAAGTGATCCTAGAAACTGCTATGGCTTCTGAAGTGCAAAGAGTATGCTTCTTGTGACTTCAAAAAATAAGTCTCTGATGGGAAAAGAAGAGAACCAAGAAGAGAAAGTAAGGATGGTAGCAAGATGCTCATTCATCCACTTACATGTTCTTTAGAGGAGATGGTTTGACACTAACGACAAGGGGAAAAAAGACAAGGGTATAAAAGGATGGATATGTCAATGTAATAGAGCAATGGAAATTCCCAGAATATTTAAAAAATTCGATCTAAACTAAGAGTAGGATTTCAGAAAGTATGTTTTGATACTCCATCTCAGAGATGTCTTTGGGTGATGGTTCAGTCTCAGCAGGTTTCTGTAAGAGCTGTGGAGGAATAGGCAGCTAAAACCGCACGGAAATCACATGTTTATGTGATCTCAGCCTTACAAGGAAAGGCTGAGAGATAGCTGTGGAGGAATAGGCAGCTAAAACCGCATGGAAATCACATGTTTACGTGATCTCAGGCAGGTGAGCTCTTCTGTGCTCTGTTTACGGAGACCTTATTATTGCTTATAAGTATCTAAAGGGAGGGTTGAGGGAGGATGGAGCTGGACTCTTTCCAGTGGTTCCCAATGACAGGACGAGGGGCAACGGGCACAAGCTGGACCATGGGAAGTTCCACTCCAATCTGAGGAAGAACTTCTTTGGGGTGAGGGTGGCAGAGCCCTGGAACAGGCTGCCCAGGGAGGGTGTGGAGTCCCCTTCTCTGGAGATCTTCAAGCCCCACCTGGATGCTCCTGAGTGATGTGCTCTGGGCAGCCCTGCTTTGGCAGGGGAATTGGACTGGATGGTCTCTAGAGGTCCCTTCCAACTCTGACAATTACATGATTCTGTAATTACGTGATTCCATGATTCCATTTATTCTAAAAAAGGTCCTGGGATAGATGCTGCGTGAAGCTCAAGCCAACACATCAGCACAAAGCTCTGTCTCTGACAGTGAACCAAGTGGGTATCAAGCAGAGATTGATACTAAAATCCAAAAGAGCTAGACTAGCTTCAGACATAGCATGTTAGTGACTCTAAGGATGGTGTCCAAGCCGGGCTTGACAAGCCAATAACTATTTCATTTCAAGAAACAAGTCTTCCCGGGGGCTGTTCCTGCTCGAAGCCGGCTGGGGAGGCCCCTGTCCATGGTGCTGAACCAGCCAAGACCGGGCCGGCGGGCGGGCGGGTCCCTGACCATGGTGCTGCAAAACCAAGCTTGGGACCTGGAAACCAAGAGACTGTGGCAGATCCGTCACAAATCATGGGACCGTTTGGAGCTTTGTCGCCTAATTTTGTGGCAAATTTGCAAAAGGAAACGCTATAGCAGATTGACTCAGCTGTCAGAAAGGATAATCGACCAATTTTATCACTCACAAAAGTCCCCGATGGGATCTGTCTGAGGGTGACCGGCATTTGAGACTCAACAAAATCACTCTCGCCCATTTAGAAATGGGAAAAACGTTAACTTCTTAAACCAAAACTTTTCATGGAAATATAACAGACTGTTCAGCACTTTAGTTGGTATGATTCTAATTCTACAATAGATGTTCTAGTCCAAACAAAGAAAGCCCATAACAGTCCTAAAATTATAGCACTGTCCTGGGATGTGAAGAAGAGAACTTCAAACTCTTAGACCGTGTTCTTCAAAGAGGGACTTGACTTTTGAGTTCTTATATCACAAGCAAGGACCCTAATCACAGGTACAAGTCCCTCCCCTCCCACCCCTTTTTAGCTGTCCCTCTCTTTATTTTCAAGGACAGATTGGGAAGAAAGCCTCTTTGCTCTCTCAACTAGATTTTGCTCTTTTATGGTTTCCTCAAAAGTATCTACATACACATTCCTGAAAAACAAGGTACTGCTCAGGATATTGCCTCCTCTTTGAAGGAACTAACAGCTTCCCTTTTCCTAAAAGCTTCTTTTAATGATTATGTCAAATGTCTAGATCTGTCGACCCCTTTGCACAAACGGGTCTAGAAATCAAATGTATGTCTACAGTCAGATGATAAACCAGTTTCTGTAATAATTTCTCTCAACTGTTTCCTATTCTACATACAATTTTAGGGAGAATGGAGCGTCCCTCTCCTCAAAGAAGCAAGCTGCATTTCACAAGGAAAGCATGATAACTTGTTATCTGATAATGAAGAGAATCTGATCAATATACTTTATACTAAAAATATCAAAAGCCATAACAGACTAAGAAATTAATAACAAAAAACATGTCTCCTTTTCAGATATCACCGCTTCAGGCTGACTGGGATGGGGGCTAGTCTTGATATATCCACCACTGTTTCTAGAATCCAAAATTCTAGAAAATACACTGGATCTTCTCTTAACTGCCAGGGATTCTGATAGAAAGTTTGAAATATTTTATTTACTGCACTATCCTGTTTTAATCAGGGATTGACATGAAGTGCCCGGAAAGGAAAAATATTTGTACCTTCCTTCCGAGCGTATTCTGTCTGGCTTTGGAATGCTTTTTAATTAAGTGCTGTCTTTTGTCTCAGGTACAGATGACAAATTTACTGCCTGATATACCAGTGACAAGGCAACCAGGGCAGATGTTGAGCCCAGCAGTGTGAAGCATCACTAAATTCTAGACGTAATTGCCTATCAAAATAAGTCATCACCACTGCACCCACCATTGTTAGTCCTCACATTGTTCCTCTCACGTTCTTTCAGTGGCCAGTTTTGGAACATGTTTTATGCTTAGAAGGACACTGTGTCCTCCTGGCACAAGTTTTAACACCTCCCTAGACAAAAAAGATTTATTTTAAAAATTTGCAGAAGTATAATAGGTGCACATCAAAACATTTGCTACTTCCCATCTCTTTGCCAAGGGGTAACAAGAGATAACCAAGCAAATTTCATGCCCATCCCACTCTGTTTCCTCACAGGGGAAAATATGTGGCACAAAATATACATTCAGTGAATTTGTGGTCCTGAAATGGGCACCCTGCAACAGAACTCAGGCTGGAATGCTGAAGAACAGTCAACATGACATTTACATGAGAACAACAAAACTAGTCTAATTTGTCATAGTAAAAAAAAAAAATCTATTCCTTCTCTTCTGTCAAAGTGTATTTGGTATCAGTGGCTCCCACATACCAATTAAACACCTCACTTCACTGAAGGTGAGAGCTATTTGTTGCTTTTGTACCCTCGACTGGAAAAGAAGTCATTACACACATAACAGCCACTATAAAACTGATCATGATTTAGCAAATATTGCATGAAAATGATAAAAATGAGAATAAAAATATTATTATGTACACATGTAGCTATAGTGAAGACAAAAGAAGATTAAAGAATGGCATGATTTTCTTCTAGTACTGTCAGTTTATGATCTTACAGAAATTTTGTGCCTTATGAAAGAAAAATTATCAACAGCTACTTGCATACAGCAAAATCTTGTATCAAACTTTCAAGAGGATAAAATCATGCATTGCTATTACAGTATTTTCCATGTATTTTTACTTCTATTTTTTTTTCCTTATCCAAGTCCAGAAGCACAATGCAATTTATTGCTTCCACTGAATAAGGAAAAAGAAAAAAAAATTGTGTTTTTGAATAGCATAAGTAATACAGAAAATGGGACACATTCTGGTGGGAAACAGTCTGTTGTATAAATAAAATATATGCAGCTGTAAATATAATATGTAATACTCATTCCAAACCATAGCCACCTCTTCAGAAATAAACACTTGAGTCAAAGCAGGGTAACAGACTGGCAGTGCACTCCTGGCATTTGTCAGGAGCATTCGTCAGGCTGACAGTAATATTAACCACAATCCATTTCAGTTGCTTTGGTTTATCATTGTGTGACTGATGTTCAAAACAATGCCCTAAGAAGCTGCTAAAATAAAGTGTTGGTTTAACCTATACACTGCAGTTGTTTAAATCTGTACTAACCGTGGACTTCTAGCTAATGTATTAACAAAACTGTTATTCATATTTGACACTTTATAATTACCTAATTTCTTTTAAAAATAAAGTATTTTTTTCATTTTTAGTTTTCTTAGGTACCAAAAAAAAAGTAAAAATATTGACGTGGCATCCTTTCTGCCAGACCAAACCCAAAGTTTTGCTTTTCTTTACTCAGTGGGAGCACTAAATTGTGATGCGCTCTGGATGTGGATAGGTTCAAGAAATAAAGTAAAAGACTGTTAAAAACGATAGACTGTTAAAAGCATGTAACAAGTTAAATGAAATATCTTCAAATCTTTTTAAAACCTCTAGTAGTGCAAAAGCATAGACATGCTACAATACATAATTAGGACTTACTTATTTTGAAGCACTACCCCAAGATAACAGTACTACAATATCACAATATACATGACATTCAAACATTTTCAAATTTCTTTTAAAAATAAAGTATTTTTTTCATTTTTAGTTTTCTTAGGTACCAAAAAAAAAGTAAAAATATTGACGTGGCATCCTTTCTGCCAGACCAAACCCAAAGTTTTGCTTTTCTTTACTCAGTGGGAGCACTAAATTGTGATGCGCTCTGGATGTGGATAGGTTCAAGAAATAAAGTAAAAGACTGTTAAAAACGATAGACTGTTAAAAGCATGTAACAAGTTAAATGAAATATCTTCAAATCTTTTTAAAACCTCTAGTAGTGCAAAAGCATAGACATGCTACAATACATAATTAGGACTTACTTATTTTGAAGCACTACCCCAAGATAACAGTACTACAATATCACAATATACATGACATTCAAACATTTTCATAGTTGAGTATTAACAAGGTCTTTCAGATATTTCCTGTTAACTCATCATCTGACACAAAATTTAACACTTAAATTACACAGAGTTGATAGAAATGCCTAAACAGTAACCCAAATTTGAACTGCTGTATCTGAGACAGGTATGGCATTAAGACTCTCATTGTGTATGTGGGAAGGGCCAGTGGTTATCCAGAATAGTAGTTACATTTTCAGAGCTCAAGACACACTGTCTGATGAACTACATTTAAGAGAACATAAGGGAAAATGCATTTTAAATATACATATATAGAAATATTCACTATTGCCTAACAATAGGGGCAGTTCTCTGCCGATCACCTGTTAAAGATTAAGTTCTCCCAAGAATATCAAGTTACAGGTTTAAATAATATTAATGAAACTCCTTCTATGCATAATACAGTATGACTGACATCTAATATTGTAATTATTTCCTGTATTAAGGTCATAGTTTTCAAACATATGATTGAGAAGGTTAAGCATAGATACAGATACTACCTAAGTCATGTCCACTTGCTAATATTCCTAAGTAATGTCCCCTCTCAGCGATAGCAATGGAAAGATTCCCTCAGAACTCAGCAATACTCAAAGACTGCTTTCCTGAGCAGAGAAATCCATACAAGCAGTCACTGTTAATAAAGAAACACACAGTGAAAGGGTGGGTTTGCTATCCTATTTCTTAGTGGAGGCAAGATTGGTACCTAAACCAATACCAAAACCTAAAATGAGGAAAAATTGCTCTACGCTGCACTCAGTTCTGTTTCAGGGTGGAGGAAGAAAGACTAGGATATAGTATTGAACTAGTTTACAAATTAAAATACAATTAAAGTCAGGAGATGCCTCAAGAATTGTAGCAGCTGGAGAATCTTTTTTTTGGTCTTGAATTATTTTAGCAGTGACATGATATATGCAGAGGTGTCCTTTAACAACAGCTAAAGGAAAATGAAGTTGCAAAACTTATGTCATATTCAAGGAAGTTATTAACAGCTAATACATCTAATTTATGTACTAATTCAAGCTACACAGAGATAATGTTACTCATAAGTTTTCCATTTTCACTAACGTGTCATTAGCAAGTGTAGTCTAGGTTGGTGATTGGTATTTTCAGTTGTGAACTACCTTCAGATATTTTTCAGCCTGGGGAATATTAATAAAGAATTTATTAAATACCACAACAAAAAAATATTTTAAAGTATTATTTACCTTTGAAAGATTTGTTAAAATATAAAATATGTGTAGGTTTATTGCTCAACATGGGATTTATGCCAGTCAGACATTCTGAGAAAGCACAGACTTCATGCTACAATGTTACCTCAGTATATTGCTGCTTTGGACTTAGAAACATTATTTGTATTTGTACATACATATACACAAAAGGTACAGTATAGTCTTCAAATACATATAGGTGCATATACACACATACATATCCACAGATATACCTGCATATATATTTGAGGACTATACAGCATCTTTTTTAAGGTTAAGATACTATATCTGTAGTAAAAAAAAATTACTTTTCTAGAGATTTTCACAGACCTATGTTTAGCTTAATCAATTGCAAACTGAAAGCAAGAACTTTCAAAAACCACCTGACTTCGAGGATTATTTTTTTCTATCAAATTATCATTTTGTACAGAAGACGTCTGTAAAAAACAAGCTATAATTAAAATCTGTTCTTCACCTTTTCCACAAATTAACTGTTTTGCTCCATGTGTCAATAATTTCCCATACTAGCTAGCTTTTAGAAAAAGACTCTTTTTGATGATCAGTACACCCAGTCTTTATAGAGAAAATGAGAGATGCTTTTTGTCTGTAAAATGAAATATTCTTTTCTTGGAAAACACTGAAAGAGAATAATTGCATTCTATAAAGCTTTAAACAGGCTGTATAATATTGCCTCTGCTTAATGTTTGTTTGGGTAAGAATCTTAGAAAAACGAGGCTACTCTGACTGGAAGGAGATGTTCGGAAAAATTGATAAAAAACAACAATGTCTGACAAATGACAACTATATTACTTGGGTGTACCTGAAGGGGATACACAGAGGAAATGAAAAAATAAAGTTTCTACTTATGGGAATAAAGGCAATGATTTAAAAGTACTTAAACAGTAACAGTATCACAGGCTTTGCTACTAAAAACCCACCATTCTGATGAGAAAAAATGAAAATTATTTGGCTAATTTTTTACCTTTAGCAGCCTCAGCTTTCCTATCTTCCTTAAAATCTGACATTCCTACCTTCATTTAAAAATTGACTTCATTAAATGTAACGCATATGCTCCAACTCAGAGCACCCTCCATTAACAATTATTAAATTAACATGATCAGAAGGAATAATAACACATCATTAACATATTTTTCCACAATCTGATCCCTACTATCAGTATCCACATATAGAATTGAAATGCTGTTCATGCTTGTGCATTTAACATTAATGTATCAAACGCAGCAGAAAACATTACCAAGACTCCAAGTTACTGTGATAAATACTGGAGAGGGAAAAAAAAAGGTGTATCTGATGACAAATACCTTTGACAAATCCCTGAAGTTGCTGGGAAGTGTAAGGTCCAACTCCTCTGATTCATAGTTGGTGATAACCCAGGGGAAGACAGGGTACTGATTTAAATCATTGTAAGTTCGACCTGATAAACAACCAAAAAAAACCCAGTGTGAGCTAAGAGAGTTATATTTAACTAAAATACCAACCTCTAAAGATACAACAATATAGCTTTACGAGAAGAACTGTAATTTACTTCAGATATCATTACAATATTCTAGTTTGCTTTATTGAGAAGGAAAATGAAGAAGTTCACAAATCGCTGGCATTTAATTTAAAACATTGCAGCCCATTTCACTTTAATTGTAAACTCTTTTGCAATAAAAGTAACAGTGAAATCCATTCATTTTCTACACGTTTCTCCTTTCCTTATTTATGTCATCTTGTCTCCTGTTTCTTTAAGTTGAAACACTCAAAAAATGGAGAGGCAATTACTTCTGTTGAGGTTAAAAATGAAAGCAATATTTTTACATCCTCTATTAAATATGTGAAAGCAGAGTGAAGTAGCTCAGGATTTTAGATTGAGAAATTATGCAAGTAAAAACCATTTCATCTAGAGAATTCACTTTGAGGGGAATTCTTCCTTTACCATTGACCACCTAGGGATACGCCAACATTTACCAGAGCAGAAAATCTGTTCTGGTTTCAGGTTCACACTTGCAACTGTAAGATGTTCTGTAAGATGGAAATAATATCCTTCCTCCAGTAAAAACAAAACATTTGATTAGAATAATCACATACCATACATACACATACACGACATACCCTGGTTTATAATTTTAAAATGAGCAATTTTTACACAGATCCTGTCTCTTTTTATGTTATGTTGCAGAAGCTCATTCATTCCTATCACCTCCAATCAGTATGATCTCAAATTTTGCCTAGCCTGGTATTAAAAGTCTCAAAGGACAGGTTTTTACTTCTTTCCTAGAAATATTATTTCACAACCCACTCTGTCAAGTTGTCAGAAAATATTTTCTAAAACTCCACCTAAGTTTTTCTTTTTCCAGTTTTCTCATACCATTCTTTTTAATCCTGGTTTGCAGGATTTTTAGATGGTATAGCCAGGTCCTTTCTTTCCCTAACCAGTTGGTTATGCTGCACATTATCTCATCTTCAGAATCCAGGCTACACATGATGCTGTGATATCTATCTTTATTTGTTTCTAACTGATAGCCATCATAACCATCTTTTCACTCCCCATCACAGGCAACTAAACTTTCCCTTTTTTCATAAAATTATCTTGTTGTTCCTTTTCACCTCAAATACCAACTAGGTAAGAATTCTTTTTATTATTCCAATCATATATTGAAGCTGAAAAGGATCATCCACTAGAGCCACAGAGAACAGTGTCACCATCTTGCCTCATAGCAGTCTGGCAGTAAGGAGGTGAGCAGATCTACCCCGACTTTTATAAAATCTGCCAGCATCCTGGCATCTCTGACTTCAAGACTGATTACAGAAACTGGCAAAACCGACCATTTGTATAAAATCTAATTAGTGTGAGCAGAAGCACTTGTTATATCAACCGTGTTAGCAAGAGTCGAGTCTGAAAGGGAATTAATGGACTTCTCAACACTGTCAATGCCATAGAAGAGCAGGAAATTGAGAAATTTTCTATGTTTCTCTAAGAACAAAATATGTTGGAAAAGAAAAGAGAGATCATGAGACCTGACAATTAGCCTCCATTTACTAAACTGAGGTCAAGTTGGTGGTAAGTTCATGAGGTAAGATGGGTTACATGAAATACAGCTTAGCATTTACAGAATGGGGAGTCAGGAGAGGGGTGTGAATCAGGATTTGGGAATGGACCGTGTCCTGGCACAGCAGTGCTGGTGATCCTGGCCCTACACTCTTTTCTGAGACCAGCCATAGCTCTTGTAACAGGAGCAGTTATTGGCTCCAGGAATATCCTGAGATTTCCCAGAGAGTTCCAGCCCTACACAGAGCTTGTTGCATTGGCAGTATTCAGAGAGGATAGTACTTATGAATATTAAAACTCAGAATACTAAGGGATAAAGAAGTTACTATTTCTGAGGCTCTCCTAAATAGCAGACAGTCTGTGTAAATCGTGTCCCCCCACAACAGGCAAGATATTCTTACCTTAGAGATATATTTTAAGTGCAGTTCAGTACAGCATAATTAACTGCATGCCTCTCTATTACTTAAGCACAAAAATGATTACGAATAAAATACATTTAGGAGGGCTTTGTGAAGTTTTCCTTCAGGACAAAACCGTACATAGAAAAAGTTATTTATTAATAGGGCAAAATCTAGTAGCGCCCCATGTCTGGTGAGGCTGTGCCACCATTAACTCCTTTTCTGAGTCATTACAGTAATTTGTTTTACCTGCTATAGTGTTCAGAAACATCAGATATTCAAAGTTGGAAATTTCCCGGTGTTGCCAGCGCTGGGTCATATTGGAAGCTTTGAAAATCTGTCGTGGACTAGCCAAAGAAATGCGTCTGAAAAAAAAAAAAAAGTCAGAAAAAATAATGAGAAAAACCTAGTGGGTCTTCCTTTCTGCCAATCTGAAGTTTAGTGGCAGTTGTACATATTCTTTTTACTAGTTCTACGTTAGATTTCTGGGGAGATCTAATTGCTATTTTGGATACTTGACGTTCATTTTTAAAGTTTTATAATCCAATAAGAACTAAAGACTTAAAACATCTGACAGCTGGATATATCAAGATGTGAAAGCTTTCAAACAGAAACCTTTACAGCTGTGCAAATTCAGCTGGATGTTTTACAGAAATATGTTACTGGTGATTTAGAGAGATGGCAGATCCCTAAATAAGAAAATTACACAACTTTTAGAATTTCACATAAACACAAAGTCGTGTTTTAGGAGAGGTTTTTAAATCCCTCGAGAAAAAAGGAAAACAATGATAAGATGATAGAACTTCATGATGAAGTCCATCCTCTTGAGATTTAAATTCTGGGCAGTGTTGGGGAGACAGTCATAAATAACTCAATTAAACTTTTCTAATTTGATGCCAGATTTCCTAATGTTTGAGAAAGAAGACTATAGAGTCATTCCTAGGAATGATAAATCAAGCAGAGAAGAGCTTATGATAAAATTCCCAAGACTGTTTTGTTCATAATAAAAACATCTGTAAATACCAGAACGACATCATTTAGAGAAAAAAAAAATTAGATACAGTTTTAATTAACAAATCTTTACAGGTATTGGTAAACAATTAAAGAAAACAGTTGCAGTAACTGAATATTTTTAAATTTTAATAAACTGCATTATATTGTAAAGAGATTTATCAGTATAAATGGATGTGAAATTTTGAACAAACGTGTCTCTGCTTTCATGTATATTTTAAAAATTTCACACAAAATTTTCTTCTGTAAGTAGAAATCCTCACGTTCTTACAGAGTGGCTATTATTGCAATTTAAGAGAGATTTTTCTGGACTTGACCAAAAAAAAAGTAAACTACAAAATACAATAGAAAACATCCCCAACTATTTTAATGCCATTTCTGTGCACAGAAATCTTTAAAAAACAAAAATTTAAACAACAAACAAGATCCTCCTTAACGGTTTCTAAAAATTTAGAAATTCATCTACTTAAAAATAGTTTAAAATTCATTAAAATACAAGAGGCAACCAATCCAACTGAAAATGGGTTATACCTCAAAAACATCTATTTCCATCAGCCTCAGTGAACCTTAAACTGTGTTTCATCCAGAGCATATCTGGTAATCAAGCCCTAATCTTTTGCTAAAGAAGACGTAGCAAAGTGAATCATATTCTCCAGTTTTAGGATCCAAACACACAGCCTGACACTGTAATGCTAATTTCTCAGGATGTAAAATTTGAACCATGTCCTCTAGAGCTGAAAGACAAGCACACCATACCAATCTTTCATGTGCTGTTCAGCTTATATTGTCCTACACATCACTACAATATCCTTCTGATGAGGAACTATCATTTTCATCTACGTTTAAATACTGCAGAGTATTCAAGGATGTTACAGTCAAGCTAATATAATTGGACACTGCCATAAAAGCTAATCAGTCCTACAACCAGACTTAAATCAGTCTTAAATTTTACTGAGTTGGCAGGCATAAAGAAACTATTTTCCTTAAGTAGGGTAAGTGATTGAGTCTCACTGCCAAAAAGAAGCTATCTTCCCTATAATAGACATAAAATCACAAAAAAATCTCAAATCCAGAAGTTTTTATTATACACACACATTTCAAATAGCTTGCAGAAGTGATAAACTGATGCATATTTTGTAAACCAGTAGGTGGAAATGCTTCAAACCATGTAGCTGTTTTGATGAAAAAAAAAAAGAACTCTTAGAACTGACAGATAAAATTAACTCAAATTGTAAAATACCTGGTCTGGGGCAGTCCAAAGATAGTACCAATACCGACCCGAGGTAGACAGTTAACCACTTTCTTTACTGTTGCTTGATCAGGAAAGTTGAACATAACACCCACTGTGAACACAAGAGTTGAAATATGACATGATTTTACATCTTTAATTTTAGGCTTTCTGGCCCAATAAAATTTAACCATAAGCCTAGGTGTTGAACAGGCAGAAGATTAGACAGGTTTCCTTCAGGTCACTATAGATACCTTTTTATATAATTTCCAGAACTGCTTTTATTTACCACTAGCAGGAATTTCAACACAGGTTGTCACTTACAAATCTGACAAAGTCTACATTTATATTCCTTTCTGAATAGAAGTTAAACATGTATGCACAAATTGACTGTCTAGAATGCATTAAAAAAAAATTTTATATATCTATCGGATCACACATTGACTAGTTTATTTTCTAGGTAGTTTCAAGAAATATTCTTTAAAATGTTATCTTCATATTTTGAAACATTCAATGACATTTAGCAACCTAAAAAACTAAATAACAGTCTAATTATGCTTATTACCAGTGGACATTTATGACTTCTCAGAGTACACCTACAAGCTCCAAAATAGGAAAAGTGTTCATGCACATGATTCTGTTGGACAATATGCGCTTCAGCTACGCACAACAACGTTCTGCAAGATATACTTACCAGCCACATTCCAGATTAGAAACCATTTTAAGCTCAGACAAAACTTTTTTGACTAGCATACTAACTGCATAAAACATTTTATCCTATGAAACATCTACTGATTTCAGGACAACAACGTTTCATATCATTACCGTAACAACATTTTACATTTTATAAGCGTCATCATTTGCAACAACGTTTCATATCATTACCGTAACAACGTGTGTTTTTGTATAGTTTTCAAAAATTGTTTTTCAGAATGTTATGATCAGTATAGAAGCACTGAAAGTACCTGAAGAATCTTAGTTTAAACTGCAAAGGTGTCATATAACCTGGTATAAAATAAAATCTAGGGGGAAAAAAAAAAAAAGCAGAAGGAAGTTCTCCAAGTATCAACACACTACATTTTGAGTGACTTGTCATGGTACATATGTGTGTCTGAAAAAGGAACTGAAGACAAGGTAAATTCACATTTGTCTCTTAGAGTTGCACTAGGGTCTACCTGAAAGAAATTATTGCTAGAAACAAAGCATAAAGGTATACCAGCCACTGGTCTAATCTGGTAGTGAAGTTCTTTCATTATGTTGCGCTTGGTGTGTATAACTAACAACTATTTCCCCTCCAAAGGGGCCAAAAAAAATCCCTTCATGCATAACAGATCAAAGGTAGGTACACCTTAAGCAAGAGTTTCCAGAGAATGTCAAATATACATGTGGATATAAATGAAAGTGAGGCATTGCTAACACCCAGTTATGATTGAAAAAAAAAAAAAAAAGGAGAAACTAAATTACAAAATTATAACAATTTTAAATATTGAAACACTTAATCCAAGCCCTTCTGTTACCTACACAAATCTACACCAAAAAAGACATGACTAAACAGTCAAATGGAATGCCCACGTCCCCAAATCAACATTTGCCATTCCTCTAAACTCACAGTACCTCTGTTTGCCATGAATATCTCCAGTGCTGTATTTTGCAAAAGATAACGTCTGGAAAAGATAGCTCGAATCTCTGAGAAGAGCCATTTTCCATGCAGTCCTTCCGTATATGCCAGAATCTAGTGGAAAGAGACAGAGAGAGAATGTTTTAAGTATGTTGTGAGTATAGTTAATATCTTGTAGAAGAGAAACTGTTCGACCCGCAAACATAGGTTCTACCGTTATACACAAAACCTGCAGAAAAATAAAAATATGCTAAAACTTCAAATCATGCTATGAACCTATAATTGATTTTTTGAAGTCCTAAATTCAACTATTCATGTCAATGATTTTAAAAATTTGTTCGTATTTTTCTCCTTTAAAGACAACAACCTATTTTCCGTAACCAAAGGAATTTCAGAAACATTATGAAATGTTTGGCACTTCAGCAAACATAAAAAAATATTCTGAAATGTATTACCAGTGCCATTAGATGTATCTGCACTCATTTTAGCCCTGTAATAACAGGCCTGTAACAAATAAGCAAGAAAAAAAATGTCTTTAAAGAAAAAAAATGTTCCTTACGTTTATTGTTAAGGCAACATTCATTAATTCTGGAACTATAAAGGTTGGCTGTATAAGAGGTTAAGTATCATTTTGTCAGCTAAGGTTAAACACAAACCTGCAAATGAACTCAGCATAATCTCTCTATGGAGTAAGCGGTTGTCAAAGTAACTTGTTACAATTCCTGTCATCCCATCTGACAGACACAGATGCTTAGTCTGCCTTCACCATTCAAACTAATCCCATTTTCAGTCCTCAGCCACTTTGTTTCTTTGTTGCTGCACTTTTTCCTTTTCATTTCCAAGCTTAATTATCTAAGTGTTAAGGGACGGCGAGATTGGAAACTTCTCTACCTCAGATTAACAAACCACAAATGAAGGAAAACCTGAGAATTGTCGATTTTAGCAAACACAAAAGCATTTAACTGAAATCCATCACAGAAAAGGAGATTCAGATATAATCCTGGTGAACTTCACTCCTACTACAATTTCACTTGAACACTATATTGTGTATAAAACAGTGAAATTCAAGGGTTTAACGTAACAAAGACTGTTAATGAACCCAATCATTTGCTTATAGATTTTTAACAAAGGAGGATTTTGCCTCACATGTAGCATATATCCACAAATGGCCTGCGTTTTTGTAGCACAGAGAGCAGAAGCACCATTATAAAAGCACTACATGATACAATACGAACGACTGTACCACCTTTGTGAATTAAAAGCAAACAAGACTGGCAAACCAAAAGCAGATAGCAGAGAAAAAGCAGAACATACAAAGCCAACCATCTCCCACACCTTCTTGCTTTTTACTTCGTCCAGTATCTTCCCCTCAGTACAAGTGCCACAGACAACTTTTCTCTCAACAACCCGACACACACAGGAAAAAAAGAAAAAAAAAAAAAAAAAAAGAATAATTATTCCAATACAAAATTCTAGAAATGGGATGAAAAGACCAGAGATTGTCAGTGGTGGCTAATCATTTCTGGAAGTGGGGAACTAACGGACTCGGGCCCAACGCTTTCCACAACACAGCCATAACCCACCCACACTAATTGGCAGATTTGTATAATTCTGTGGTGCTACTCCCAACCACTGGGGTTGCCTTTTGTCACACGCATATAAATATCCTTTAAAGAGCACAACACATCAAAAGAGATCAAAGGAGACAAAAAAATCTCTTAGTACTTTTGTTGGTATTCATCCATCTTACTATCTTTATGGGAGCTTATCATTTCCATTGATTATATTTTGAGACAGGCCGGAGCGTGATGACTCAGCTTTTCTATAGTAACGACTGGAACACAACAACCTGCTTGTCACTATCAGCAAATTCAAACACTTATGACACGGGTAGTGTGAGTAAAATCAGCAAGTTAAATTGTGAAGTATTGCTTTTACCCTGTGGAGGTTTCCTGGAAACCCTGGGCCAAAAGCTTGGTGGGTGCAACTTCTTTGAAACGGGCTTGAAAATAGCAGAGGTGGTTCCATGGCACACCTCCCACAGCCGTAATAAAGTTATTGAATTCAGAGAAACGGGATTTACAGCAGAAACTGGAACCGCACGGTAGAAACCGCTGCTGGTCACCACTGTCACAATTCTTTAAACCTCTCATTAACAGGAGTTACCGGGAAGCAGCTGAGGCCTGGCCGAGCAAGGCCTCCATTTCGCGTTGGAAACAGCGTCTGCCTGGTCTGCAGCTTCACTTCAAAGTCTCTGGAGTTCAATTAAAACTGGATTAGGTGGAAGCCAGGCCGTCTTTGGGACACTGCTCTCTGAAACTCCAGGCAGGCTGACAGCACCCTAGACGGAGGCCTAGCCCGCCAATGAACCGGTTGCCATGGAAACCGCATCATTACCCCTGCTCCGCGCCCATCACACCACCTATGGCAGATGAAAGGTCCAGGAGACAAACGCTCCTCTTTCATGTCTATGGCTAAGTACGCCTCACGAAAATCCAATCCAACCTTTTATTCCCTCTCAAGTATCTGATTTTATTAATAGAACCTCCCACTTGCAGAAACTGACTCGCGCTTCAAATTAAATTCAGCATTTCCATGCTGGCAAAGGGATTTTTTTTAATTTTTTTTTTTTGTTCTCAGTGCTACCACTTCATGATACTATCAGTATTATAACTTTGAAAAACTATTTTTGCATTCACTTGTTTTCACCCCTAAGCCACACAGCACAGAATTCTACTTAAGAATTTAAGAAAACTATCTTCTTCACACTATTGTACAACACATTGTGTTTAAAAAAGGCTCATTTTATTTCTGTCTTTTGTCACCATCAGCTTTGGAACAACTTGTGGAGCAAAGACCAATGGGCGGGGGGGATACAATCGAATTTAATCCACACAAATAGTACCACCTTCCCCCCACAAAAAGGTATTTATAGAATTTCAGTTGATTCGACACACCAGATTGAAGTTGAATCTACTGCACACGTATTTCAAAAGATACTGCACCTTACAGGAGGAAAGACAATTTCTACAGTTTACCATTTCCTTTAAAAATACTTACAATAAACAAATGAGCCAATTGTAAAGCTTTACGGTTCCAAAAATCTCATTAGGCAAATGGTTCTGTGATGAGACTTTGGCAACACCAGATGAACAGAGAGCACGACGCCACTACTAAAAATAAAAAATTACTTTCACCTTTGCATGAAGTCCCTTCTTCCCCTCAAGTAATCGAAAAGAAGGTCTAAACCTGTAACTAGTCCTCATGCTCATGCTGCAGGCCCTGACACTGCGTGGCTGGGAAAAACTCCCCAAGAAAGTAGTGAGAAAAGACCAGCCACCTTCCATGTCCTCCTCGAGGAGAGTCTGAAATCAGAGTTGCATGAAAACTCAGGTAGCGTCGTGCTCATCGTGAATTAAGACCATAGATAACGAAGTCCTCTCCTCACAATTCACGGTTGTGTATCAGCTAATTTCCCAACAAGAAGACACTCACTCGGAAGCTATTCTGTCATTTTACAGTTTTGAACCCAAATGCCCCAGCCAGCCATTTTTTCATAACCCTCCCTGAATGCTGACCATAAGCAGTGTCCCTCATAAAAGATTGCACACAGTAGTCAAAAGGTGCCATCACTTACAGCTGCCTCCTGAATTAGAAAAGTAATGTTTTATTGAAGAGTAAACGAACATTTTGCTTTACTTTACACAAAGCAATCAGCTATCATATATTTTATTTTATTTTAGAGAAAAGTACTATCGATCTTAAAAATGTGAATAGGCTAGAAGTAATTAAGTCTGCAAATGGGTTATAGAACTGAAAGAGTAATTGAATAATTCTATTACTTTAATGTGCCAGCCAATTTAACTGCCATGAGTAAAACAAAAACCAAATAGCTTACTTTAAAAACTGATGCACGTGTATATTTCTGAAAAAAAGTTATGATGTACTAGACAAAAAAAAAAACACAACTAAAACACCAAAAAAAAAAAAGCATTTAATTTGCATTTAAATTTGATTGCAGTTGAGAGACAAAATCCATAGATACATTCTTCTAGTGGCATTCTCCGTCATTTGGGGTCATTTTTGTTCGGGAAGGCAAAATCACAGCACTTAGAGGTTCCAAAGCCTGACTTGTGGTTCCTGAGGAACCTGGATCTCCACCGGGATCTCAGCCCTCAGCCCCTACTGTCCGTGTCCTATTTAGTTCCAGGCTGCAGGATTCACAGTGAGTCCTACTCTGCTCTTTGTTTAAACACATCCGAGTACAACTGAACTAATAGGGAATTAGATCAGATTACTAATAATTTTAAATATCCAAATGCCATTAAATAAATCACAGTGCTTATTAATTTATTTTAGATTTCTCACGAGATCAGTGAATAAGATGTTCATTTTAAATCTCAGATATTCATACAATCAGGCACTGGAATCCAGAGGCAAACAGTAGGAGTCTCCCATCCAGTCCCTCCCGTGAGCGCGCACAGTCTGCTACACAATCCTGTTCAGCATTTTCATGGGTGACAAACTCAATTAAACATATTCATTACTTTAATGTTCCACTAGACAGTTTTACCCAGCATAAAATATTTAAATAAATAAATAAATACTCTGTGACCTTTGTATCGATCAGAGCAAAATGGCTTAAGCCTGGGTGTGGGTGGTAAAGGGATTGGGGAGGGGGGGTGGTAAAGGACTCTTATGTTTTCTCTTCCAATTACTGGAGGAGATGATAAAACCACAGCAAATGATGTATCAGCTCATTTTATCTTATCGCTTTGGGGCTAGGTGACAATGAAGTTCATATTTCACTGGTTCCCATTGAAGATTGTGAAAATTACTTGCCCTTATGACCTGAAATTTCACTGGAAGACAGAAATTTCTCTTCTGCAAAGTAATGCAATTTTTCAGATGTCAACCTTTAGCCCAGCTTTAAAAATTAATTTCATTTATATTAACCAATGATATTGATATTTTCACAGAATGCTCTTTGATACATGAACCACCGACTAGCAAATTGATGTGCTCTAGACGGATAAAATTATTTTACCTGAAGCTGCTGGGCACAGACAGATTTACCACGAACTGAAATTCTTATTTCCCATTATACTATTTATACTATCCTCTTACACCTTAGGGCCTCCGGACTTGTAAATAGTTTAATCTTTACTTCAGACTTAGTTTTGTTTCTAGACCTATTCAGTTTTGAAATAATTTCTATACATGTGATATACAAATAAAAACATCATTTTTTTGGAAATGAATAAAATCTAACTACCAGAGATCACAGAACAGTTCACGTGATGAAATGAAAAATACTTCCCAGATGATTAAAATACATCTATAGGATGTATTTTATAGGAACAACTATATTTTCTCTCTTTACCTTGACATTAAAGCTGTATTTCGAAGTGAAAAAAGCATGCAATGCAGATTTTCTGAAAGTGGTCTTCTACTAATTACAGATAACCTTCTCCCTGATTATCAAGATCTAAGTTGGAAAGAATTTATCAGGGGAACGTGTATTCAGGACTCTTCTGATTTGACTATGAGGTTCTAAACACCTCACATGGATTAATAAATCTATGAACAATGTTAGCAAAGTTAGTACCAACTATGTTACTCTTTTCTACTGCATCCAGTATTCCACAAATATTTTTTCCCCTTCTGATTAACCCTACCAACTCATAGAGAGCAGGAGTTCAATACCACTGGCAGACAACATTTAATCAACCCAAAGAACAAGAAGATTTGACTGCTGAAGACAGGTATGTAAAGGAAGTTAAATTCTGCAGCCTAGAAAGCAGAATTTCAAAAATAAGAAAACGAATATAGGTTTGGGTGGCTGTCCAAACCCTGCAAGGTTAAGGATGAAAAATTATGCCCCTCTTTGGGAAAAAAGGCAGCGGGTATATTTGTGATAAAAAGGAGCCAGAATGGCAAGAAATCCCAGACTCACATAGGTTGACTGATGTCTTGATTTAGGGAGCCTGCTACATTCTGATTCAAGAGTTAGTAGGATCTGCTAATCAAGAGGTAGATATAAAAGGCCCACCCAGCTGTTTGCATCAACTGATGCCTGTTTGCCATCAGGAACTGTAACCATTTACAAATTTTTCAGCTCCCACCTTCCAAAGCGGTGGTTATTTCAAGCTTCTGTGTCCCTCTCCAGGTTCTACCCCAAACTGGAGAACAGGGGAGCTGAACAGACACACTAAAAAAACCCAGGTGGCTACCAACCCCGCCTGCAAACCACACACGTTGGATTTATCAACGCAACACCCACAAGCAGCAAAAAGATACATAAGAAAACAGAAATTACTGACTTTTTTCTTTTTAATGTGATATTTTAGACAGGCAGCTCTCTAGCCAATCACCCTCTTTCCATTTGCCTCAGTAATTTTTGTTTCATTCATAATACACTTGCAAAAAACCCCACTACACACACCACTTCTAGATCATGTGAAGATAATCAAGAAAAAAAGTACATGCATTAACCTGGAAGTTCATCACTCCAACTTTTATGTATTTATGGCAGTGTTTATAACCCATACATATAAAAGGAGAATTGCAATAATTTTTATTCTATCAGGTTTACCTTTTTATGCTATTTACGGTAGCATTCATATACCTAGTAAGTAAAAAGATACAGACAACAAATCATAACTAAGATACCTTCTTATTGTACAGAAATAACTCAGAATAGTCATAAGCATAAATTGTATAAAGGCACCTCTGAGAGTTCATTGTGCCTTCCATATTGAAGTGTGAATCATTTGTTTATGCCTCGTGGGTCTGTATGGATCTAGATTGGCTTATTACCTCTGCTTAAATGATCTGAGATTGAAGATACTCTTAAAAGTGCATTGGTACACAGGTAGAGTCATATGTGTGTGTGTATATGTGCACATATTAAAACAGGATATTAAAATGAGAGACTGCATAAAACCGTAATATATTTTCTCATTTTTGCCTTCATTAGATGGTGAGTTTTAAAATTTGCAGAGTGCTTTTAATCCATTCTAATTAATAAGTACAATTCTGGCTAGTCTTGATGTCCACAGATTGACAGATTCCATAACCCCTTTGCGAACTGCATTAAATTATACAACTTCATGATTTCATGTGTCAATGACTTCCGTCAGTTTAACACACGAAGTGCAAATACTAAAAAAGCTAGTTGTGTTGATTTTGATTTGTATACATTGAATAAATTACACTATTTGCAATAGCTCAAGAAGAGTTTAAGCATCACTGGGCAAAATTCAATGACATCATTTCTCACTGTAAAGGCTGTCAAAGAAGGTGATCGCATTAAGTTGTGGAATTTGGATCAAAAATGCTGAAAAAAAAGTATTATGAATATTAAGTCTCTGTGGTAGTGAAGGGTGCAGTGATGCATCCCATGCTAGCTACCCTACATGAGACAGAATTTTGGAAAATTAGGTGGGGAAACTCTATTTGCCATCATTTTACCTATGCAACTATGGAGCAGGTGCCAGGAGCTCTCAAAAATAATTCCTCACAACTCTCTTATTTTGGTGCTAACACAAACGTTGCCACCTTGTCACTTAGCTCACTACCAAGTTTATTCATACAGAAAACTAAAAGACAAGGAACAGGAACCTTTAGATGTTCCAAATTTTGCCTTTGTGAAAAGTGATCATTTAATTTGTCTTTCTGTCTCCTGGTGAGTTAACAAAAAACGAAATATGAATTCAGATTGTGATCATTATGGAAATGTATAATTGGAAATGAGGTTATAAAACTCCTTTAAAACTTAACCTCAAAGGTTTTTAGTATCCTCCCTAGCACTGGGCATTGCCATGAAGCAAAAACCACATGTATGTTTTTGAGGTGATGACAGTGAACCAAATGTTGCCAATGTACTTAAAACAATCCTATAGAAAGGCTCCTAAGTACAATATAGGACTCATTCAGCTGCGGGTTATGATGAAGATACCCAGGTGTGTGTCTCCAAAACAAGTGAGTTAAAAATACTCTCGAAGAATACCAGCAAGGACTGGTTTTAACCATTCTGTGTCTGAAATCTCCAGTACAAGATACCTCTGAAGGGTCTCAAGATCAAGTTTCTTCCTAGAAAGATTTTACACAACCAAGGGTACCAATTCATTTTGTCCCTTGTGTAAGACAACTGAAGGAAAATTAGAGAAAGCAAGTGATAGGGATGCAGCCTCATCATCCCTGATTAATCATTCCTGCTGAGACCAGTTTGAGTTTTCAGTCAGCCTGTTTTTCAGACAATAAAAACCAATTTGTGGGAATTGCTGTCGTCTTATTCTCTCCTACACCATCAGAACTGAATCTTTTTGGATGGGCCCCCTCTTTTCATAATTCTGACCCAAAAAAAATTCTTCTTCTTACATAATTCCTAGTGCTGAAAAGCCTTGGAGATAATCTTTATCAGACTATCTTGGTTGATCTCTAAGAACTAAAGAGTCTGAAAACTAGGACAATTGCCAGACTAATGACTCACAGCAGTTCATATCCACAGCAGCATAACGAGATATGGGGAAAGGAAATACACAGGAGCGTGTGTCTCAAAAGCAGAGCCCAGAAAACAATGTAAAGTTATCCAGCGTGTGTCTCAAAAGCAGAGCCCAGAAAATAATGTAGAAATTATCTTTGTTTTGCTGCCTCTTAAAGGTATTTAGTCATTGAGGGTTTTTTTTAAGAAAAGAAAGGTTCATGTTTGCTGTAACTGCCTCTTCAAAGCCCTATTTTAAACAGCAAATCAGAGTTGGGTTTCCCACTCCTGTGCCCTGCACCTGGCTATTTCACCACTTTCAGGACATTTCACACACTTACAGGACAGCACTGGTGAGGCCCCACCTCGAGGGCTGGGTCCAGTTTGGGGCCCTTTCCCACAAAAAAGACATTGAGGGGCTGGAGCGGATCCAGAGAAGGGCAACGGAGCTGGGGAGGGGTCTGGAGCACAAGTCTTATGAGGAGAGGCTGAGGGAGCTGGGGGTGTTCACCCTGGAGAAGAGGAGGCTGAGGGGAGACCTTCTCGCTCTCTCCAACTCCCTGAAAGGAGGGTGTGGAGAAGCAGGGATTGGTCTCTTCTTCCAAGTCACAGGTGATGGGACAAGAGGAAATGGCCTCCAGTTCCACCAGGGGAGGTTCAGGTTGGAGATTAGGAAAAATGTTTACACAGAAAGGGTTATTAAGCCTTGGAATGGGCTGCCCAGGGAAGGGGTTGAGGCACCATCCCTGGAGGTTTTCAAAAGACGGGTTGACATAGTGCTTAGAGACATGGTTTAGTGATGTGGGGTTGGGTTTTTTTATGCTTTTCTTTTGGTTTTTTATCAGAGTTGATGGTTGGACTAGACGACCTTAAAGATCCCTTCCAACCCAGATGATTCTATGACTTGTCCCACCAGCTGCTTTCCTCTGTATCCAGCAAAGGTCTATCCAGCCAGAACATGTGCAAGCTGAAGCAGCAACTACTAGCAAGAAGGAAGGGAACTAATGCACCTGCAACACCAGCAGTTATTCAGAGTCTGCCATTTTCATCTGATCTTGCAGAAGACGGGTGAGGAGGGGAAAGCAAACAGGCAACGAAAAAGTAAGTCGCAATGCCAAAAAGAAGGATTTTTTTTTTTTTAGTTGATGACCTGTAAGCTGACCTTCATATTCCTTCATCAGAAACAAAACAAAAACAAAAAACACCCCCACACATCTGGCAGGAAGCTAGAGTACCAGTCATCATGAAAGACTGCATCTGATCAGCTCATTAATGGGAACCAAGCCCATACACAGAAGAACAGATGTGCCTCTTGAAGGCAAAGAGAAAAGTCAGACTCCAGAGCTGCCAATCCTGCAGTTTACATTAAAGGATTCTGTGCTATGTTTTATGAGAGATATGGCACAGAAGGTGCAGCTTGCAAAGGGATGGGAATGTAAAAAATGGCTTGATGCCACCTTTGTGCTGCACAGACTCTTAGACTGCTGCCGGAACCGAATCCCCTTTGAGAGAACAGGAGCAACATGCAGGGGCTGCTGTGTAATTACATATATTTGCCTCCTCTGGGATGCCTGGTGGCTGCCCCATAGCCCAGGACTGTGCAGTACCTAATGCTGTAGAGATCTTCCCTCCTGCTCTCAGAAGTTGGGACAGAAGACAGCACAGTGCTGCTGGTAAACCCTCCCCTGCTCGAGAGCTTCTCTACTCCCTGCGAGTTCATTTACTGTAAACCAAAGCAGAATACAGGTATGAAATTGTCCCCCACATGCACTTTTTTAAAATCAAGACTCACATGAGTATACCTCATACTCTGTATCCTTACATTTATCTTCTACTCCTATAAAAGCAGATTAATTTCTCAGGTAAAGGAACTGACTACAATCGGTCAGTGCCAAAGGTTTTGCTACGGCTGCAACGGAGAATCTCTTCTTTCAACATCACCCACAGAAATAATTTGACCAATTAATACTTACCAGGTGTTGGTAAAGAATAAAAAGCAATGCAAAGACAAGGTTTTATACAATAACTGCTGGTTTTCAGCTTAGTAGACGGAAAAATAAAAATTTCAATTCAGCTTTAAAGCATTCTGACAAGTACAGACCCTTTTCCAAGGTTAAACAAGCAATGGGCACAGCTAACGTGAGGTCTACGACCACATCTAGGATTCGAGGGTAGCAGAACAAGAACATAACCCTCTTTTCAGTTTAAAAATGCAATAGGAAATTAAACTGCATTTCTAGCCCAAATGATTGATAAGAAAGGCTTGGAAATGTGATTCAAGTGTAAGAGCTACACAGACAGCAGTCTGGGGATAGCTGAACAATTGATCCAACAACATGATTTGCCTTGCCATTCCCCTTGGGGTATTAAATCTAAAACTTGCTGCTCCTGAGGGCCCAATAAAAAATAGCCTATCAAAGAATTCTGCAGATGACAGGAGAAGCGAGGGCAGTAAGTCTATGTGAAAATATCAGCTCTTGTGAAGAGCTGTAATCTGGGCTGCGTTATGCATTTATCTTACAAATCCACGACGCTGTTTTGCACAACTGGAAGTTTTCCGAAGAGCCAGAAAAAGTCAAGTCTAATGTGGGAGTATTTACAAAGCACTGGGTTCCAGCCAATATGTAACAGTGTTTCATAAATGCTGAACTCAAAAGGGGAAAAAGGTATTTTAAACTGATTTTTTTAGACAAACCTAACCTCACAGCAATATCCTAGCTGTCCTGCCCGAAGGGCTGCCAAGAACTAACAGTTCCTTGAGAAAATACAACAATTTATCCTGTTTGTACGTATTCCATTTACAAAACTAACTTAAGGCAGCACATTCATAGGCAACTCTTATCAAGTAAATTAACTACATTTGAAGGAATGATGTGGGAGCCCTTCTTAAATCTTTTAAGCGGGAAAAAAACCTGAACTGGGTGGCAGCTCCATCCCCAGTCAGCTCCACATTTTGAAAATGGTATATGTTTTCTAAAAAGAGCACAAGTTTGAAGGCACAAGAAAAATTGATTTTGCAGGGGCATTCTCAGTTCTTAAGTGATTTAGTTTGTAACTCAATGTTCTTTAGTAAAAAAAAAAAAAGGTAGTTTAAGATAGAAAACCTACCTTCAGGTTAGTGAGGGTTTTATCTATGGGTAGTTGCAGCTGGAGTACTTACAAGTAATTTTAACAATTTAGGATCTGGCATGAGCGAAAATCAAAAATGCCGGTAATCAATTCTTTCCATAACGTCTTAGCAATATAGATATTCAAGTAGGTTAATAATTTTAAATATGTGCCAGTGGAAAGAAGTACTGCATTTGAGATGTGAAATATAAAAATATCACACCCTCCAAGGAGGAACACGGTTACAGCCAGAAACTGATGCAGATTTATCTCCACAAGATAATCAATTTTCTACTCAAGGAGTTGGAAGTTGAAACCTTGTGGAGTTTGATGGCTGAGCACTCGTTACAGGGTAAGGAAAGCACTCCTTATTTTTCCTTGAATACATGAAATCTAGCTACTCAAATGGCCAGGATGCAAAACTTGAGGCAGTAGCACAAAGACTAAAAGTAAATAATCCGGATGCATCTAAGAGCGTTACACCAGCAAAGAACCAATAAACTGATCAACAAAACATTGTTCCTGCTCGACAAAAGTTGTACGTGTTTGTCCTCATTTAATAATTACACAGCTTGTTTAAAATGTGGATTTTAAATCAAAAAAAGACTTATCAACTTTGATCTGTTATACTAATCGTTGAAACTTCAAATATACAGTGGCATAAAGAACCTACTGAGAAATAACTAAAATTGTCAAGTGTCTGCTTCTCACTATTTCACCCAAACAACATGTCGGGGTTGATAAAATCCACTTTTTAAAACGTGTATCCTTGCAAATCTTAAGTACTGTCATCTCATCTCCCTGTTGGAGTTTGATTGATTACGCCTTTTCCTTATGTTCATTAATTTCATCACCTTATCTTTTACACCACTTCATTTTAGCAGAAAGGCAATAATAAAACCCTCATCCATTATCCTTTTACGCATCTAGTCAAGCGGAAATGGTTAATAACATGCTACAAATTGAACTTCAATCACCTCATTTTCTCCTTTGTCGAATGCACATTAAAGTATATTCCAAAAGTGCAATTTGTTTTACAGGGGAATTTGTGTTATATTGCTACAGACAACTAAAATTAAGTGTTTCTCAGTTTGGTTATTAAATATATCCAACTGTCCTTTTATCTCTGATACTAAAACATTAACTCATTTTATTAGGGTGTAATAATACAAGAGCCTTATCTCCCAGAACACAGGGACATCTAGTCTGCCTAATAGTAAGTGTTATACAATGGGTCGTTTATCTTTTTTTTTTTTTTTAAATATGCTTCTGATAGTTTATGAATTGGTACATTATTGCAGATGAAATGGCTCTCCATTTAAGAAAAGTTAATTTGTTTACATGCAGGCTTATCTTCAAATGCAAGCCCCATTAGAGAAGCGGTCTATAACTGTCAGAGCAAGTGAAGAGGGAAAATAGGTGGATGTAGAAAAATTTAGAGCCCAGTAATTTAACTCTGATCACCAATTTCCTGTTGGAATATTAACTGTGCTCCACATGCACTTTGCAAATATTCGATGATCCTAAAATGATCGTATGGGAACACTAATGGAAATGAGAGTCCCAGAACTTCTTTTTTGAGCTCTCCTCAGCTTTCCAAATACAAGCATATCTTAGTAACCTAAAATAACATGACATTTCTCAAAAAAAAAAGTCGATTTAGTAAAATAAAGTTCCAAAATGAGAAATGTTTGCAGTTGCTTCTTCCAAAAATTAAAAGGGTGGGTGAAATTCTATCTTTATTCAATCCAGTAACAGTAATCCCTTTCACAGATGGGGAGCAAGATTTTTCTCTGCTGTTTTTGTATCCCCCTGGAAAAATTTTCACCTGCACTTTGGCCATTATCTCAATGATAAAAAAAGACCCGTTTGACTAGCTCTGCAATAAAATTGCATATCAGGATAAAAAAATATAACCACAAATACCATGCAACTATAACAGTAAAAAGGTATTTTCCCATGTTTTACCTCATCTCAATTCCACAGAATCTCAGCATTAACTTTCTAAGAAACCTGAGAACATCAAAGCTCCTGTCGTTACTCAAACAAGATTGAATTAGGGAGGCAGTAATTTTTATTACCATAAAAATTTGCAACCTTTGGTGGTACAGTATATACGTACACTAATGATTTAAAAAATGAAGTAATGACTTTTACATTAAAGCAAAACACTCAAAACACTTTCCCAGGAACACCTGGGGAAGGGAGGGGAACAAGGTGATACAATGGCACCAGAGGGCTGCTTAAGCCAGTACTATCCCTGAAAGGAGTGTTTCTAAAACTCTGCCTTAGTAAAATCTTGACTCCAGTCACACCAGCTTCTACCTATGATGAGTCTGGTTTTCAGTTACGCACCTCTCCAGTTTCTTCCATTTCTCTACGTGTTAAAAGAAGCCGTTCATTAATATCTGAGGCTTCTACCTATGATGAGTCTGGTTTTCAGTCACGCACCTCTCCAGTTTCTTCCACTGTTAAAAGAAGCCATTCATTAATATCTGAAGCTCTGCTTTGCCTCTTCTCTAGAAACTGTCTTAAGGTACTCCTTTGATGCCAGGCCTCCAAAAGCTTCAATCATTTGCTGACATAGATAGCTGGTGATTTGGGATAGATAGATTAGATAGATAGATAGACAGACAGACAGACATACAGATAGATAGATTCGGGAGGTGATTCTACCCCTCTGCTCTGCTCTGGTGAGACCCCACCTGGAGCACTGTGTCCAGCTCTGGAGTCCTCAACATAAAAAGGACATGGACCTGTTGGAACAGGTCCAGCGGAGGGCCACAAAGATGCTCAGAGGGCTGGAGCACCTCTGCTGTGAGGACAGGCTGAGAGAGCTGGGGTTGTTCAGCCTGGAGAAGAGAAGGCTCCAGAGAGACCTCATAGCAGCCTTCCAATATCTGAAGGGGGCTACAGGAGAGCTGGGGAGGGACTCTTTGTCAGGAAGTGCAGTGACAGGACAAGGGGGAACGGTTTTAAATTGGAAGAGGGGAGATTTAGATGAGATGCCAGAAAGAAATTCCTTGCTGTGAGGGTGGTGAGACACTGGAACAGGTTGCCCAGAGAAGCTGTGGCTGCCCCATCCCTGGAGGGGTTCAAGGCCAGGCTGGATGGGGCTTGGAGCAACCTGGGCTGGTGGGAGGTGTCCCTGCCCAGGGCAGGGGGGTTGGAACTCAATGATCTTTCAGGTCCCTTCCAACTCTAACCATTCTATGATAACTGCTGGTTTCATGTTGACAATTTCTCTTCCGTTTTTGAAAATGTCTTGTTTCTTGGGGTTTTTTTTGTACTTCGGCCAACTCGTAGCTATCTGTTGCTTCTGGTTCTGCATTGAGAGAGGAAGATCTCTGGCCTGTGTTTGCAAACTATCATTCCTTGATACTGCCACAGCCCATGACTAGGCTTGTATCACACCCTAGTAATACAAAAAGGATTTTGCTTCTTCAAAGTACAGGACATCGTCACACTACTTTGTGTTTGTGACACGTTCAGCCCTGGAATAAGCAAATCCAATTCTTACTGAAATAAATAATTCGACCGCTAAAGAGTTCAGGCCTCTTCACCTTCATAAAGCTTGAAGTACTCGACTACTTTTCGAGCTATCCCAAGCTACATTTCATCTTGATGCAAAAATATGTAAACGAGTTGATAGGCTTGCCATCCACTCATTGCAGAGTCACTGAATTAGACCAAAAATACTATTTGCTAAAACCTGCCTGCTTACACGGTCTTTTCTGGTTTCACATATGAAGACCAAAAATTGTCATTGGCATCCACAACTCAAATTTCAGCATGACTTGCACACAGTCAGCCCTTCCAGGTAGGGCCTTAAAATATTAGAAGCATATCAACATAACAAATTTTAAAAATACAAATTTCTAGACTATGTACGTACACAGAATTCTACCTAAATCAAATTCTCATTTCGATCATTTTTCTGAAAGCCAGCTTTCAGAAAAATTCTTGAAGTATCCTCTTTTAATACCATCTCCCTCTCCCGAATGTCTAACTGAAGAGGTTTTCTACTTGTTTCCCTTCCGTTATTTAATTTACATTAAAACAGATGTTCAAGAGAGCCTTTTAGGTTCTTTATGAGGAAGTTTAGGACCCAAGTGAAATAAATAGGGAATTAGAGCACGCTATAAACCTAAGAAGCTTCTAAATGGCTGTCTGTAGTTTACTGAGAGAGGTGTGAGTTTACACGGTGTAAGTTCAACCCTCCAGCTGATGCCACGCTTTCGCAACATGTAAATCACTGATGCCGGAGTAATTCAATGCAGCAATTGATTGCAGAAATAAATGAACAACTGAAGACTAAGCAAGTCAACACGAGTCTTGATTCTAGTCTCTAACCACCATTCCTGTACCACATAACATGTCATCATCCATAAGTAAATGAGTTAATCAATTTAATGAGGATTCAGACAAATCGGCTGCCTAATGAGCACTCAAACTGATGTGGCAAGGGTTATGCTCCAGTGCTGACAAAATCAGTTTGATGAAACTGTGACAAAAGCAGCAAAGCACTATTCCTTCAGCACATTTCCCTGCATCTTATTAACATGAAATTATAATCACTATTTGCAAACTGTATAAGGAAACCATTTATTGTGTAAGTCATGTAAACATATGCTTTATCTACGCTTCTTTCCATCAAAGCTGTGCATATCGTTGGAATTCAGTTTAGTAATTATTCAGTTCTTTTCAAAAATGGCAATCAGATAGAGTTGTTTAAAGTCATTTAGATTGAGTATGCCAAGAGAATTACCAGAGCCATTACGTTGTATGATTTTGCATTTTATCAACATGCCATTTGGCAATAAATATAAAACAAACCAACCAAAATAAATCAAAATATTCTGCAGCTTTGCAAACAGTTCAGGAAATTAACACTGGAATCTCTTTAAAAGCAACCAGAAAAAAACCTACTCCAGTTTTTAGATGAATGCTAATGCTCTTGCACTGATTTCCCAACTCCATAATGCTAAAATGCAAAAATCACAGGCTAAGGAAAGAAATGAACCTAACTATTATCTTAACTACTTCATCAAAATCCTTTAATCAAGTCTCCTGTAAGAATTTTCTAGCAGTACAAACTGGTTATATCTAGGTTCAAAATGCAAGGCCAAGGAGAATCCAGAAGACTTGAATGAGAATTTAGAATGGAAATCTGTCAAGTGAAAAAAAAAGCAAACAAAACCCCCCATAATTAAAAAAAAAGTAAAACTTAACTCTTACTTTCCAAGTATCATCTGTCTGGAAAACTTTCCACAGGGCAGGAAAAGCATCTCTACAGAGAGTTGTTTAAATGCAAGAGGCACAAAGGTATATCAGGAAGCTATTACATTTAATAAGCCATAATTAAAAGCAGTTTCTAAATAGCATTGGTCTACCTGCAGTGGTACAGATCGTATAACCTGGCACTAGGGTTACACGAATAAATTTCTGGATGATTTCATAGCAACGACTTAATATTTATACACTAATGACTTTCCTTTCTCCAGCAGAAAGTGTCACACCTGTAATATCCGATTACTGCCCTAGGAGCATTATGAGAAGGAGAAAAAAAATGCACAATTTTTGCCCAGGAACATGGGATGAAGCAGCTTTAAAATGACAGCACAAAGTTAGAAGAAACAACTGACTTTCACGTAAAGACACACAACTTCAGATATCAACGAAATCGCATTCTCTGGAGTAGGAATCTTTGGCTTTGGGATCTGTGTTTGAAAGGCAATCCAGAAACAATGTAAATGATGCTGCATCCAACATACATAGAAGGATGTCAGACTGCCAAAAGAGTAATTAGGAACATTCCCCCCAAAAGAAATACATATGTATATTTTTAACAAAAACCACATAAATATTACATTAAAACAACAGTAGAAACCAGTGTCAGTTGACAATACCAACCCGTATATTTTAGCACCAGGCACTTTCTCCCCAAAGGGCAGCATTCTTGATAACACGGTGATTTAAATCTGAAAGAGCTGAACTTTCTGCTTCCATTATTCCTATCACAACACATCCCATATACATTTTGAAGGATCTCGATTAAAATCCCAATTCACCTGTTACCACAGGTCACAGCCTGTGGCTATGGCTCCATGGCAGCCACCAGGACAGTCTGGCCTGCTCCAAACTGTACGGTCCTGCTGCCTCTTCCCTCTTCCTGCTAATGTTTCTATGGCCCCCAGAGACAGTTGGCTCAGGGAATTCCTCCAAAAAATCCAGGGAAGAAAAGGTAATTTCCTGTCAGGTCACTTCTCTGGCTTGACTCATCCAGTAAGTGCTGCTGATGGCACAGGTTTGGGGGGAAAGGACCAAGCAGCCATGAACTGGGCCCAGCGACTCTTTCTGTGCCAGATTCCAATCACATTACAGTGGTGGTGGGACCCTCCTCAGTTTCAGGGCCTGTTGCCTACTGTTGGGCCTCTGAAGGGCAATGGAGCTGGTGAGGGGTCTGGAGAACAATCTTGTGAGGGAGCTGGGGGTGTTCAGCCTGAAGAAAAGCAGGCTGAGGGGAGACCTTCTCGCTCTCTCCAACTCCCTGAAAGGAGGGTGTAGCCAGGGGGGGTCGGTCTCTTCTCCCAAATCACAGGCGATAGGACAAGAGGAAATGGCCTCCAGTTGTGCCAAGAGAGGTTCAGATTGGAGATTAGCAAAAATTTTTACACAGAAAGGGTTGTTAAGCCTTAGAATGGGCTGCCCAGGGAAGGGGTTGAGGCACCATCCCTGGAGGTGTTCAAAAGACAGGTTGACAATAGTGTTTAGAGACACGGTTTAGTGAT
>NW_015090920.1:2440711-2463211 GCF_001431845.1 Calidris pugnax | reverse complement strand
AAGCAGGACGTGATGCCGTTCCTCTAACAAATATCCCTTCTCACTCTCCCAAAGGTAACTGGGTGCCCAGTGTGGAACAGTGGAATATACCTTAAAGGGTAAAAACACCCATCATGCGAATTCAGTCACTACGTGTACACACTGAAACTTCTCCTGAGATAGTTAATATTTCCAAACACCATGTAATATTTAAATTATAAAAGGTTTCATCCCCCTTGAGATCACACATAAGAAATAAAGCTCACGTAAATCAAGTTTTGCTGGGTAACCAGATGTCATTAGAAAGTGAGTAACTGCTGCCACTCAATAGTGAGTGGCTTTACTCAGAATTGGAAAAAACTTTAGTCTCATCATGCTGGTTGGCAATGGAGAAGTCCTTAATACAGAAACACAGAAGAGAAAGGAGAGAAACCCATCTATTTCTGGAAACGGTGTTGGAGAGCAAGACTCCTTCAGTTCCTACAGACATAGTGGCTATAGGAGAGGCACATTTTCATCCCTGCAAAATTTCTCTTTGCTTCACGATGGAAATAACTACCAAAAGCTTAACAGTAAAGTGTTTATGTCTTCAAAAATAACATCATCTCCCCGGCTGCTTTTACAGGAAACTTAGAACAGATGAAATATAGGTACCAACTCCTGAGTGACAATAACGAACATCTATCCTAAATGTCCACAAAGCAAATATGCAGAGTGCTGGGCAGTGGAGGCACAATGCAAACACACATCAAACCTCTCCACGTACACTCCAGCCCGTGCTTTATTAACTGCAAATGAAGACAATGAGGAGACTCAAGGAAAATGCTCATGGCACTCACATGGTGCCAACACTTCCTAAGACTAACTGCAGGCCATGGATTGCAGCAGGTACAGTACAGCTGCTCTCTGGGCTGTGACAGCAAATTATCTTGCCATTGAAACTCACACAATTAATCTGTGTATCACACTCAGTAATCAGGCTTCCTGCCAAAGACCTGCAGAATAGGACACCACGTTACATTGCCTGTGGGACGGCCAAGGGTTTGCCTCTTACCATGTAGGAGAAGACCATTGTTGCTTTCAACCTGTGTATTTCTACCAAAGAAACCATTTGACATGCAAGTAAACTGAATGTTATTTTAGCAGACCACATGCTTTCTAGTCATACTTTCATAACGCAGATGTTCACAGCAAATATTAACTCAGCCCCTGTTGTATACATACACATACTGCACTAGCAATCCAGCTTGGAAGAATCCATGCTGCTGCCCACTGAATCCAGCTATGAAACTCATTCAAGAATCCCGGGGGTCCCAATGTGCTTCCCACCACTTTAGTGCATGCCAAAGATTCCTCTTGGTTACTCCAGGTCACTAGGAGGCATTTCTTCAATCTGAAGGTTTCCTCCTATGGATCCAGCTGACTTGCTAGAGATGATTTCCTGACACCTGTAGTAGTGATCCTCCCTTTTTGCATACCCTATGCCTGAAATCGCCGTCAATCGAGACACCACGTCCAAAAGAGAGAATCTTTCAGATTTAATCTCTGTGCAAGTGGGATCTTCTATTTCGTTTCTTCACCTCTAATTTTTATACATGCACCTAACTGTATTTTCCACTCTGAATGCTGCAAAGAAATCCTTTTATTTCTATTTTATCCCAGCCTGGATTGTGTTAAAGATGATTTTAAGATAATAGGATGCACGGAGGCATTGCCCTCCCGGGAGCAAAATAAATCTGTAAACTAGGGTACTAGGGCACATTAGTGCACGCCTCAGTTCTCCTCCATGTTCTCCAGAGTATCCAAAGGGTGACAGAACATGTGTCCAAAAGCTGCAGGGGTTGAAAGCTTGTGTCATAGGGGTCAGAAGAAGAAGAATCTTTTAATAACTAGGGCTACTCAGAAAGGCTAACAGGAATGCAGCAAAACGGAAGAGCGTCTATCCAAATATGAAAGATCCTCCTTGTCATTTGTAACACAAGCCAATACAAAAAAAATAAAATTTTGAAATCCAAAGCCTCATGTCTACAAAACACCTGGGGTGAAAAAAGTCATCACCTTCCCAGGTGAAAAACCCTGTACCTCTTCCTACAACCCAGAGGATGCACAAAAGAGCACCCCTGCTGAAATCAGGCTGAGAGCATCCTTTCCACAGCTATTTAAGCAAACATAAATCCCCGCTGCTGCAGTACCACACTCCCTGGCCAAACATCTCCATCTGAACATCTCTTCAAACGTATCTTGCACTAACACAAACACCAGGTAAGGACAGAGAGAAAACGATTTCAGGGAGCTCAGCTGGCTGAAAACTGCTTCTGTTAGAGTGGAGGATGTTCTTTTCTAAATGGCTCAGCACGGGCTTAAATTATAAAAGGTTTCATCCCCCTTGAGATCACACATAAGAAATAAAGCTCACGTAAATCAAGTTTTGCTGGGTAACCAGATGTCATTAGAAAGTGAGTAACTGCTGCCACTCAATAGTGAGTGGCTTTACTCAGAATTGGAAAAAACTTTAGTCTCATCATGCTGGTTGGCAATGGAGAAGTCCTTAATACAGAAACACAGAAGAGAAAGGAGAGAAACCCATCTATTTCTGGAAACGGTGTTGGAGAGCAAGACTCCTTCAGTTCCTACAGACATAGTGGCTATAGGAGAGGCACATTTTCATCCCTGCAAAATTTCTCTTTGCTTCACGATGGAAATAACTACCAAAAGCTTAACAGTAAAGTGTTTATGTCTTCAAAAATAACATCATCTCCCCGGCTGCTTTTACAGGAAACTTAGAACAGATGAAATATAGGTACCAACTCCTGAGTGACAATAACGAACATCTATCCTAAATGTCCACAAAGCAAATATGCAGAGTGCTGGGCAGTGGAGGCACAATGCAAATACACATCAAACCTCTCCACGTACACTCCAGCCCGTGCTTTATTAACTGCAAATGAAGACAATGAGGAGACTCAAGGAAAATGCTCATGGCACTCACATGGTGCCAACACTTCCTAAGACTAACTGCAGGCCATGGATTGCAGCAGGTACAGTACAGCTGCTCTCTGGGCTGTGACAGCAAATTATCTTGCCATTGAAACTCACACAATTAATCTGTGTATCACACTCAGTAATCAGGCTTCCTGCCAAAGACCTGCAGAATAGGACACCACGTTACATTGCCTGTGGGACGGCCAAGGATTTGCCTCTTACCATGTAGGAGAAGACCATCGTTGCTTTCAACCTGCCTATTTCTACCAAAGAAACCATTTGACATGCAAGTAAACTGAATGTTATTTTAGCAGACCACATGCTTTCTAGTCATACTTTCATAACGCAGATGTTCACAGCAAATATTAACTCAGCCCCTGTTGTATACATACACATACTGCACTAGCAATCCAGCTTGGAAGAATCCATGCTGCTGCCCACTGAATCCAGCTATGAAACTCATTCAAGAATCCCGGGGGTCCCAATGTGCTTCCCACCACTTTAGTGCATGCCAAAGATTCCTCTTGGTTACTCCAGGTCACTAGGAGGCATTTCTTCAATCTGAAGGTTTCCTCCTATGGATCCAGCTGACTTGCTAGAGATGATTTCCTGACACCTGTAGTAGTGATCCTCCCTTTTTGCATACCCTATGCCTGAAATCGCCGTCAATCGAGACACCACGTCCAAAAGAGAGAATCTTTCAGATTTAATCTCTGTGCAAGTGGGATCTTCTATTTCGTTTCTTCACCTCTAATTTTTATACATGCACCTAACTGTATTTTCCACTCTGAATGCTGCAAAGAAATCCTTTTATTTCTATTTTATCCCAGCCTGGATTGTGTTAAAGATGATTTTAAGATAATAGGATGCACGGAGGCATTGCCATCACACTCAGTAATCAGGCTTCCTGCCAAAGACCTGCAGAATAGGACACCACGTTACATTGCCTGTGGGACGGCCAAGGGTTTGCCTCTTACCATGTAGGAGAAGACCATTGTTGCTTTCAACCTGTGTATTTCTACCAAAGAAACCATTTGACATGCAAGTAAACTGAATGTTATTTTAGCAGACCACATGCTTTCTAGTCATACTTTCATAACGCAGATGTTCACAGCAAATATTAACTCAGCCCCTGTTGTATACATACACATACTGCACTAGCAATCCAGCTTGGAAGAATCCATGCTGCTGCCCACTGAATCCAGCTATGAAACTCATTCAAGAATCCCGGGGGTCCCAATGTGCTTCCCACCACTTTAGTGCATGCCAAAGATTCCTCTTGGTTACTCCAGGTCACTAGGAGGCATTTCTTCAATCTGAAGGTTTCCTCCTATGGATCCAGCTGACTTGCTAGAGATGATTTCCTGACACCTGTAGTAGTGATCCTCCCTTTTTGCATACCCTATGCCTGAAATCGCCGTCAATCGAGACACCACGTCCAAAAGAGAGAATCTTTCAGATTTAATCTCTGTGCAAGTGGGATCTTCTATTTCGTTTCTTCACCTCTAATTTTTATACATGCACCTAACTGTATTTTCCACTCTGAATGCTGCAAAGAAATCCTTTTATTTCTATTTTATCCCAGCCTGGATTGTGTTAAAGATGATTTTAAGATAATAGGATGCACGGAGGCATTGCCCTCCCGGGAGCAAAATAAATCTGTAAACTAGGGTACTAGGGCACATTAGTGCACGCCTCAGTTCTCCTCCATGTTCTCCAGAGTATCCAAAGGGTGACAGAACATGTGTCCAAAAGCTGCAGGGGTTGAAAGCTTGTGTCATAGGGGTCAGAAGAAGAAGAATCTTTTAATAACTAGGGCTACTCAGAAAGGCTAACAGGAATGCAGCAAAACGGAAGAGCGTCTATCCAAATATGAAAGATCCTCCTTGTCATTTGTAACACAAGCCAATACAAAAAAAATAAAATTTTGAAATCCAAAGCCTCATGTCTACAAAACACCTGGGGTGAAAAAAGTCATCACCTTCCCAGGTGAAAAACCCTGTACCTCTTCCTACAACCCAGAGGATGCACAAAAGAGCACCCCTGCTGAAATCAGGCTGAGAGCATCCTTTCCACAGCTATTTAAGCAAACATAAATCCCCGCTGCTGCAGTACCACACTCCCTGGCCAAACATCTCCATCTGAACATCTCTTCAAACATATCTTGCACTAACACAAACACCAGGTAAGGACAGAGAGAAAACGATTTCAGGGAGCTCAGCTGGCTGAAAACTGCTTCTGTTAGAGTGGAGGATGTTCTTTTTTAAATGGCTCAGCAATTCCATCTGAACATCTCTTCAAACGTATCTTGCACTAACACAAACACCAGGTAAGGACAGAGAGAAAACGATTTCAGGGAGCTCAGCTGGCTGAAAACTGCTTCTGTTAGAGTGGAGGATGTTCTTTTCTAAATGGCTCAGCACGGGCGCTGCAGAGCAACAAAAACCCTGTACCTCTTCCTACAACCCAGAGGATGCACAAAAGAGCAACCCTGCTGAAATCAGGCTGAGAGCATCCTTTCCACAGCTATTTAAGCAAACATAAATCCCCGCTGCTGCAGTACCACACTCCCTGGCCAAACATCTCCATCTGAACATCTCTTCAAACGTATCTTGCACTAACACAAACACCAGGTAAGGACAGAGAGAAAACGATTTCAGGGAGCTCAGCTGGCTGAAAACTACGGGAGCTGAGCCGGAGGATGTTCTTTTCTAAATGGCTCAGCACGGGCGCTGCAGAGCAACGGCAGAGTCAGAGCTGGCAGGGCAGGACCACAGCAGTTCACACCAAAAATGCTCTGAGTTACCTGAGGGAATATCTAGTTTTAAGTTGAATTTTACTAGACACCCCAGACCCCCCCAAATATCACACAAACAGAACAGGGAACCCCAACTAGCTTTGCATCATATAACGTCCCATTTATTTCTTCCTCACCAGTTATAGCAACTTTCCGTGCTGACAGAACGTGGCAAATTAAATATTTTTTTCATGAAGAAGTTTTTTGAAGGCTGCAGGAAGGACATGAAAAACATGCTATGGACCACCAATTTAAAATAAGAAAAAAAAAAAAAAAAGCAATAAGAGATCTCCCGTTCCTGAAACTATTTAGATTATTTAAATATTCACAATAATAATTAGGGAGATAAGCTCTAACACTACACGTTAAGAAACTAATTATGCAATCACGTATCTACAAGAGTAAGGCCCAGTGATAAGTATGTCAGGGTGTAGGATTTTCACACATTCCACAATCATTTTTTTAATTGTTGTGTGTCCCTCTCCATCACGAGGAAAGCTTTTGTTGCTATCTGTGGGATGGAAAACTGCGTAGTAAAGCACATATGCCTTCTTCTTAAATGGCACGATATTTAATTATAGAGAGTATCAAAGCATAAAAGGCATAACAAAACTTTTAACAGCTCTTAAGGCATTCAGCAGATCTGGTTTGTGTTGCTGACTAATATTTTAACCACCGCAAGGTGGAAGTGCAAGTTTAAGGGGCACGGAAGGTCACGCATGGTACATTAACTGTATTTTTTCTGTGCAATCTACAACGCACCCACACAAATAAAAAATGTTTCCTTGGTTAAATAACCACTGCCCTCTCAAGAGCATTAGGCAAGTGATTTCCAAGCGGGCAGCTTCGCTACCGGGGTGAATCACAGCTGCAGTGACTTCCTGCCATTCCCCAGAGACCAAAGAGAGAGTTCTCCTAGGTGTTATAAAGGAGGAAAACACGAATCGTTTACCAAAAGAAGATCTAACCACTCTTCTAAGTGGGAAATGACCTGTCTTAAGTTTCTGTGACTCATCCTAATGTACCCACCCATCCGTTTTGCTCAGGGAATACTGTTAGGTCCAGAGGAAAGGGGCTACACAAGGAGAGATCCATGTGGCCAAAGCCTGCCTAGATGTGCCTCACCAAGAAAATCACTATTCCTTCAGAAAAGTGGCCAGGGTCTCCAGTAAGGCATTTCAGGTGCTACTCTACAATGAAGAATGATCCACTTTAAAAACAGAATGAAAAGCTCATCCCGTGAGCTTTTAATCCCATCCCACATCCCAGTGTCATACGTGAACACACACAAGGTTCTTGTGTATAGACAATGACAAAAGACATGCCCATGTTTTACCTCTCTATGCATAAACAAATATTTATGGATTTTATTAAAATTGAGACTAGAATACGCATCCTTTGCTCTCAGCGGAAATTTACAGGAGTAAATTCTTTGCAAATGCTTGTCAGATTTGGAAAAATGTTTAAGATCCACCTTTGTATTTTTTCTCTAGCATACCTTCCTCCTGCAGCGAGGCGTAAATTTTCTTTTAAATATACTGCACAGTAGTAAACACTGCTGGGGAATATGAGATTTATAGCACATTAATAAAATCATATAGGCTCACTGGCCTTAAATATATGAGGCACACAATTTAAGTTTTCATGACTACCTCAAAAGAGACCTAGAGTTGCCGTGCAGCATGTTTAAATCTACAGAGTATTTATACCTACACGTCATTCACCTCTTACTTATCTCTAATTATTTACTTTCCCCAGTGCAGGACAAACTCCTGAAAGATTAGTATTATACATTGGGAGTGATATTTACTTTATTCATTTAGGGTTAGAGAAAAAAAAACAAAAGCAGCACTTACCTACAAGCAACAAGAGAGCATAGGATCTTAAGATTTATTTCGCATCAAAGAGAAATAAAAAACATTTAAGGTTAAATATAATACCCCAAAACAATGAAAGAGAGGTAGGAGGCAGAACAACAAAAAAGTCTAGAAGCCAGACTCCAAGTGACAAAACAGTATCTGCAAGTGTCTGGGTGGATACCCTTGAAAAACAAAGACCTATGACATTACATACAAGTGCTGAAGAGCAGAGATAGTAAAAAATTTCTGAAATATAATTTTCATTGACACATATATTCCAACATTCACTGTTGGACTTGTGTATCAATCAAATTGTTGTATATCAACTCAAGTAAAAATTGCTCATGAGAAATGCTACTGTTTATTAGTCAAGCTCAACACTACGTGGAGGAAAGGTTTCAAAGTGGTTTTTAAAAAGAATGAAACGCTTATGTTCTCAAAAAAACCAAGCATTTTTATTCAAAAAACACCTTGGTTTTGACTGCCTGGTTAAATTTTGGAGGTTATTGATCATTGCTTTCTATTATTCTTACACCCCCCGAAAGTGCTAGGTGATTGATACTTAAAGCCAAGAGGTCAAAATAAAACAAAATATTAACATTTACTGTTTCGCTCTCTTTTTTTTTTTCTATTGCCACTAGTTCACATGCATTTTTTGAAGTTTTGATTTGTCACCTTATTCCACAGGTAGCAGGAAAAAAAATCTCAAAATTGACATAACAGGAAAATGGTTTCTTTGTGACTCTACCAGGATCTTCTTTGCTTTATAGCAACGTAACACAACTCAGTTCAATGAGTTGTTGTGGATTTAGATCAGCACATGTAAAACTAGAATCCAGCCCAAGGGCAGCGGGAGGCAAATTTTTAATCCTTTAAAGGTTCCCCCAGAACTTTGCAAATAAGTCTTCCCTAAATAGGCAAGTGAAGATGCCGTGTTACAAGGAAAATCTTAGACAAAGCCAACACAATCCCACTTTCACCCGTTTTTCCTACACCTGCCTCAAGCATCAGACTGATCACAGGTACATTTCGGATGGATAAGGTCAGCCAACACACCCTGCTCTGACCAAATCTGCTTTGTAACAGTCACTACACGCCAGAAAAAGTTAAAGCAGCCACACAGTTGCTCTCACTTGCACTGAATAAGCAAGCTTCCTGCACTGGAAAATAATTTTCTATTTCAATTTGTCTCCCAAATCACAAGATGGATTTATTCCTACAGCCATAGGCAGCAGTCAGCACACACATGGAAAAATCAGCAACAGTTCTAATTCTACAATCATTTCGGATGGATAAGGTCAGCCAACACACCCTGCTCTGACCAAATCTGCTTTGTAACAGTCACTACACGCCAGAAAAAGTTAAAGCAGCCACACAGTTGCTCTCACTTGCACTGAATAAGCAAGCTTCCTGCACTGGAAAATAATTTTCTATTTCAATTTGTCTCCCAAATCACAAGATGGATTTATTCCTACAGCCATAGGCAGCAGTCAGCACACACATGGAAAAATCAGCAACAGTTCTAATTCTACAATTTCTAACAGAAAACATCTGAAATCATTAACCAAAAGGGATCTTCGTCAAAAGCTGATAGACATTTTTTCACCCACCAACAGACTGAGGTGGAGAACAGTCCCAGCAGCTCAAAGAAACCCCATTTTGGGTTTACAGCCCAATATGGGAGGGTGAAGCAAGATCACAGAACCCAAACCTAGCACGACACAGGAAACTGGAGGTTTCCATTCCACCTGCTACGGAGCAGATGTGGGGAGAGGGGCCACCAAGCAGGTACCTCACTGTTTGCCTTGACTTAATTCAAATAAGAAAATAAAATAAAGAATATTCTGAATAATAGGAGGAAGCAATTTTCCCATCAGTGAAAAATTCCCGTGCTCGTGCATTAGAAGAGAGCAGAAATCAGTCAAGAGGTTTCTTTAGAAAAAGGTTTTCATGAAAATCTCTTTTTTTTTTCTCAAAGTGCAGGTCATTACACCATTGGATGAGCATAAAGTACCTAAACAGCAGAAAACGCATTTCACTGGGAGATTAAGGAGTAGAAGAGAAGAGTAAAATCTATTTAAACCAGCACAGAACTAGAGTTCAGTCCTCAAACTGCCACATACTGTCAATATAATTTGTGGTAGGTAAGAAGACATCAAAAACAGTTCACAAGTTTCAAGATGTTTTCAAGCAGTCTACACAATTCTGAGTTTATAGGAGAGTCAGTCCTGTTTCATAGTCAGTGGAGAAGAGCAGCTCTCCAAAATCAAATAATAACCACAGTTTATTTTTCCTAAACAGGAACAAAAGTAGATTAAGCCACCCCTGCATAAAAAGATGGCTATCAAATATAACTTAACAACACAAATACACACAGCAACATGAAGATAAAATTAAATCCCTGAGATTCAATGCTCCTCAATTTTAATTTACCCAATATCTAGGTACACTGAATATCTACAACCCCATGTGGTATTTCACTTAGAAGCACAACTTGTTGAACACCAGTAATGTGTTGGGATTTGTGGAGGGTAACAAAGTGAAAACAATGGATGTTTTCATTTCAAAATAAGCTAAAAGTTGTTTCATGCAGGTTTAAGTTTATAGGAATTTGCCCAATTATCTAATAAGAAAAAGGCAGAATTATACAATGAGGCCTCCTAAAAAACACAACCTAAAAGCTATTGCTTCTTCTTAATACAGATAAAAATTCTTATAACATATATATATAATCTCTGTCCATTACTATTAAATAATAACTCTTTGGAAGAACAAATTGAGTTTTCTACGTTTATACATCATCTAGCAAATTCAGTCCTGACTTCATTGGCACAATCCTGATACAATCATTCAATAAAAGCCACCGTAATGCAACCTTCCATGCAGCAAAATTAGATAATGTACGTAATACACTGCATCCTGCGTCCTATTGATCCTGAAATGACATTGTCTAAGAGACTCACATTTAAGAGTGCCACAGTCTCCAAAAGATCTTACCCTTCATTATTGAGCAGAGCCAAAATGTAGTCAATTTTCAGAGGAGTTTACTCACCAACTTTCTTTATCTTAACATCATACTCGGAATTGCATACAATATTTTTTCCCATTTGCAATATTTATTGCAATAAGCTTTGTTGCAAGCCATGAAAGGAATTATTCTGATTCTTAGTAGGCCCCTTGCAGTATCTCTGGACACTTCCAAAACAGAAATAACCCAAATAACAGGTAATTTAAGATTTCTAGTGTGGATGAGTTTGTTTGCTGTGGGGACTTGGCAGGGGTTTTTTGTGTTTGCTTGGTTGTGTTTTGGGTTTTTTCAAACAGACTTGGTTAAATAATTTAGTCACGTGTCTAAAGACTCTGGATTAACAGAAATTTTTTACTTAAAAGTCTACTTGAATCCACGTCTAACAGCACTTTGAGGTTTGTTCAGAATACAAGATGCCAAATACTGGAGATACGCTTGTGATTTCCTCCCTTTCAGGAAAAGAAACACAGAGTGGATAAAGTGTCAGCTTTTAAGTTTCCAGGAAAAGAAACACAGAGTGGATAAAGTGTTAGCTTTTAAGTTTCAGTTCAGTATAGGGCAAAAAAAAAAAAAAAAAATAGAAAAAAATGTATTACTTAAAAAACTGTTTCTGAGGAATCATAGATGTGTCAAATCACGAACTGCCTTTCTATCAAGCAATACAAAAGGCCAGGAGTGACCTCAGATTTCAGGTAAGCCACTCTTTAATTGCCAATTTCTTTGCCAGCAATGTATTCATTTCAGGTGTGCTTTAAGAATCAGCAGAACTTGAATCTTCCTGACTAACATACACCAATTTTAAACAGCTCCATAGTCTAACACATTTTCCATCAAATGATGCTTTAACTCTGTTCTAAATGTTTTAAGGTTGTTTGGTGTGGGGGTTTGTTGTTGTTTTTTTAAACTTTTCCCATAGTTTGTTTGCAATTCATTGTTGAAGTAATTTTTCTTCGTAGCCTTCTGGAAGGGTTCAGGCAAAATGCTACATTGACTGTAACGTATCACTAACATCTGTAACGAGTTGATCATTTTACTTCCAAATCCTTCAAACATTTGCACATAAGTAAACCAGTTGATCCACAACTGCTTCCAGACTGGGCCTAAAAAAATGTAGCATGACCTTATATTTAGAAAAGTACTTTTCTGTTCTGCTATTATCCTACAATTAACTTCAGAAGTCCTCATGTAATCTGCATTTTAGCATTCAGAATTTTGAATTTTTTTCTTTTTTTCTTTTTTACAGCTACACACGCTGTCTTCATAAAAAGAAGCTGGTTTAAAATTATTACTCTGCTAGTCTATATATTGTCAAAACATACTGGAACTCCATTTTATGTTGCCTGTGTGAATCAACCTTCTTCCTATAAGAAATTGTCTTTCAGATACTAACACTATGAAATACCTGCCTTCTTTTCCTTACAAATTATAGACTGGTTTAAAATGCAGAGTGCTTCAAAATTAAAACGGAAGTATCAGGTCTCAAACGAATTTGTTAAAATATAAATGACCACAGTAAGCCTAAATAGACACATGCTTATATTCACAAGTTTTGGATCTTTCATTGTATTCAGCACATTAAAACATAACATCTGCCTTCAATGGGGTAGATTAGCAAGATGATCAGAACAAGCCTGAAGTCTATGGCACCAGGAATGTGCCACGGACGCGGGGGGTTTTATTATTCAGGTCTGTTTGATTGTGGGAAATTGTAATTCTTTATGCCCCTTTAAAACCCCAACGAACCCCAGCTCTTAGGACTTTATTGACTAACGCCGTTTATTCCTAAAACTGCTGGAAAATAACTTGACAAAGCTGCATTTCCGAACAAAGCCCACACTTCCTGCTCTCATCCAGGACCTGGAACACCATCAATGTTTTGTTCAGCTTGCATAAGTCACAACTGATTGGCCACAGTCCCTGTGGGCATGCCATTTCATCCAGACTGGACGGTTCATTAGTCATAATTACTATAACTGTACAGCAGAGACTGCAGTTTTATCTCATCATACATCTTTGATAAAGCTGCTTCTATTTCTGCTTCATCAGCACGTGAAGTTACATTATTGGAGCTTTTTATTTCCCAATCTGTGATTAACACCGGTTGTCGCGTTTTAGGAAACGAGGACCAAATTTCAAGATAAGGCACGAAGTGAAACGCGGCGACGTGACCATTGGTTGAACTTTGTGTTAAAAATCGCACAGCGGTGATTTCAGATTCTGAAACGAGGGGGTCACCAAGAAAATTTAACAAAGAAAATATCAGTTTGGAAGAGAATACGGCTGTTGGTTTCTAACGCAAACTGGGACACATAGAAAGAAAAATCTCTCAGTTGGGTCTGAAGGTTAGAGATGGGAAATTTCTGACGACTGCCAGGTCAATTGGCATTTTTCATATATTATATTATTATATATTTTTCATATATTTCCCGTATTTTCTGCAGTGTTTATGCAACTGCAGAAAAGTAAAGCCTGCAGCATAAAGAACCACGGTGAAAACCGACAGCTAAAACACCGCGCTACAATTGGCAACCAGATGCTAAAACGCTTAAATCCAGTAACGAACGTGAACGTAACCTTTAACAAAACGCATTTTAAACAGATAAAAGTCACACGTGGAGACATTTCCTTGCTGTGGTCCTTGCTGCTGATTTTGAAACCTTCTTGTGTGATAATGGGAAACACAAAGACCGGCGGTACCATCTGAAGGCGCGAGGTGTACCCATGATAGGCCCCATAAACAGTCATCATCGACAGTTACATGCAAGCACTGAGGCTGCAAAAATCCCAGAGTAATTAGTGTTGTCTGAATGCAATGACATCTGTTTTCTCATGGTCCTCTAGACTTGTCAGGCCAATAAGATGTATATGAAAAAATATGACAAGCATTGCAAATGCCCTTCTGAAAGGTCTCACTTTGGGAAAAGCCGAAGAAATGACACATGCCACCTCTTTTTTGCCAATATACCTAACAGCCAAAGCTGCAGGATTTGAAAAGGTCTTTTGAGTCATTTTATGTTTGACTATGAAAGGTTTATTCAGAACACAGTAGTGCGCAGTGGAAAGAATGTATCATGGCAGCTTTTGTTCTTTTTTAAAAAGCAAGCTTCATTAACAGTCATTAACAGGAGAGGAATAAAATGTGACTGTTTACTTCTGGCTAGTAACGTCAGTACCATCTCTATCTTCTTTTTTAATTAAAGCAGCAGATTCTAGGTGACACACCATACGCACGTGTTATATCTGTATATATTTATTTTTTTTTTATTCTTGTTATTTTGCTTAAAGAGTGAAGCAAGAACAGTTTCACAGTTGTGCTTTCTGGCACTGCAAAACCACTGCAGCCTTTTCCTCTGAAGACCTGAGCTTTTGTTTTAGGCTTCTCAGCCTTTTTTCCTTAATGGTGCCTATCTCCCCTCTCTTTCTCTGGACTGTAGCATTATGTTTGAGCATGCGTTTTCTCCGAGAAAGACATTAGTCATCATTAACAGAAGCACTGACACCAAGTCTAAGTGCCTCTCCACAATGACCAAGTGGCAATCATCTTTCTCTTGCCCTGTCACTGCTGATTAGGGTTTTCTTTCATGAAAATTTAATTTGTCGCCTTTCTGCAGCTCCTTTTTTTTTTTACATTTCTGCAATAACACAACAGGCTGGCAGCACTAAAAACGCAGCAAAAGATGCTGCACCCAAGATAAGATTCAGGCTGCACGGCTGTATTTTTTACCTAGTTTAACAGGAGAAAAAAAAAAAAAAAAGGCCCTGTGAGATGTAGCAAATGAGTAGCTGGTGACAGAGGAAAAACTCTCCTTAAATACCAAAGGCCTCAACCAACCCAGCACACCTTCGATCCGACCGACTGAAAATTCTCTCCTCCGGACGACGGCTCGCCGGCCTCCCTTCCAAAGGGGCAGTCAATAGGCAATGAACATCACCCTATCTAAAGAGATTTTTTTATAACCAATTAATTTTAGAATGGCTTCGAATATACAGCTACTCAGGTCTTTAGCTTCCACAAATATTTATTAAAAGATTTCATAATCCAGTGATAAATCTCAACCTCGCTTGCTCTTGCGGTTCCAAAGCCAGGCACCAAGAAAATGGCTTTAGCTGCTGCCAGCAGATAAAAAAAGTTTCAGTCACGTATGGTACTTTGCAGCCATTCAACATACACAGCCTCAGACTCCTGTTCTGTGTAACGTTCCGTTGTTAAACAAGATACCATAGCAATGAGTTATTTTAAGGAAGTTTTTCAAAACATTTACTCTTCTGCTTTATTTCAATTTGTCTAAAGATTTTTTTTTTTTAATTATAAGCACATGCTATTTTGTTAACATCTGTTGCACCGCATAAAACCTGAGCGAATTCCAACTTCTGAAAACATGCAGATAGCTTACATCCCTCAAATAAAGTAACAACATTAGAAAACTTGGGGAGATTCCGATCGTGATACTTTGGTTCATTTACCTGACTTTCCATATATTTAAAACAAACACAAAAAAAAAGACAATCACCACTTATTAAAATTTTTACTTTCTCCCAATATCTTTCAGAATTTTAATTAAGTGTAAAGCTAAAATTTGGATCTACCTCTATTAAATTCAGAAATGACAGCTAGTAAAAGCCAAGTAATAAAACTTTTATTCAGCTTCCTAAAGTATTGGTACTCCACTACTGATCCAAACCAGCATTGGTAGTCAGAACAGAAACTGTATCGCTGGCACTTTGCATTTATAAGAAAGCTTCAATACCTTTTAAATAGCCCCCGCATATGAAATTTAAGAAGAGGAAACTAGGAATTAAAAGCGGATTTTGAATGGCAGACTGTGATTGTTGCACTGCTATGGCAGTATAACCTTGATTAAACGCAGAGCAATACTTAAGTAAAAACAAAACCCTGCCATGGTAACCTAAATTAACTACCGAACCAGACCGTGTTTATACAGAAGGCTGGTGGTTTTAAGCCCTTCTACTCCATCTCAAGAAAAAAAAAAAAAAAACAAAAAACTTTTGACTTTCTAGAGGGCATAAAATAATAAAGTGAAGCTTCCCCGGCGGCTTTGTTCTCGGCAGCCTCCTCGGCTCTTTTCCTGACGATCCAGGAACGTGGAGGGAGAGATCCCCCCAGCTCTGCAAGTTCCAGGAGGGAAGAAGTTTAGCTCTTTGCCTCCCAGCCCCGAGTCACTTGTCAGGAAAAGGTTGGGCGATTTATTGACCACCGGCCGGGCGCGTTGCTGTCAGGGCTGAAGGAAATATGAGAGGGGGCCGTGGCTACTGTTCTGGAGCTCATTGATAATGACATACCTGCCTCTGTCACCCATTACCCGTACTACAAACTACTTAGACCTAACTGAAAAATCAATAGCCTGCTTGCACCGGTTCCCGTGGCTGCCTCCTTTGATTGTCAGCTCCTGTCTAGGGTCAGCACTTACATGAAAAGGGGCTGTGACTGCCTGATGCTTTCAGGACAACCTAACGATATGAAACTAGCCAACAGAACAGTAAATTCTGTCCCCCTGCCCTCCTCATCAATTAGGCTTTGACTAGGCTCGCCTGTAGAAACCTGACCTTTTAAGTTTAGGTGAATATGGAACTAGCTGAACACGCCGTTGCCCTCAGCGCCGAGCCAGGAAATCCACTGACAGGTTAAACAAAACAGAAGGTTGTAACTGTCATAATTTGCATTGCACTTTCACGCCAACAAGGGTGTTATCAGTGGGGGCAAGCCCTGGAACACACAACGCCAGCACCCTAAGTCACTCTCCTCATAAATTTTCAAGTGAAGGGAGATAAAACATAAATTCACAAATGACCGGGCGTTTCAAGTCCCACTTTCTTTCAAGTTCGCACCCTGGAAACCCACCACAAAGGAGGTATAAACAATCCCCCTCCATAGGTGCTCCAGCATCCAGATCCTGGTTAGAATGAACTTCCAAGGCAGATGGTGAACGAGGAAAATCTACCTGCCCGTGCCTCTCAAGGACTCTCCAAGCAGCCTTATTCTCCATCAGGTATTTACATGCCTGAATACTAATCGTGAATGGATTCTCCACGTGCACACACCTGTACTTCGGAGCAGCAGGTAGGCATAAATAATTTAAAAATCCCTGGAGAGCCCTAAGTGGCACCTCGGAGCAGCAGTCACTCATACATCCTGTACCTTGGAAGTCCATTAGCAGCATCGGAATATCCCTTCCACTACAATCCAATGATAAATGTTCCATTTTAATGCATCTGCCCTCCTTCAAAGGATGTTGGCAACCGTGAAGCAAAGGACTAAAATAACAAAATCTCCGATCTGAAGTGAAGGCTGAGCTATATCCTGAAGTCGCATACAATAGCTTTAGTAACTATATATAGGATCTGAAGTGAAGGCTGAGCTATATCCTGAAGTCACATACAATGGCTTTAGTAACTATATATATACATTTTTTAAGAAAACTTAATAGCTGAACGCTTTGCTTCTCCTTTCCTCCGAAATAATTATAAAAAAAAAATATAAATTAAACCCAAATGAAAATATTTTAAAATACTTCAATTAGTGCTCCTTTGTTGTTCCTTTCCTCCGAAATAATTATAAAAAAAAATATAAATTAAAACCAAATGAAAATATTTTAAAATACTTTGATTAGTGCTCCTTTGTTGCAATTCAATTTTCAAGCAATGATGGTTTTATGTCCTTTTATGCTCCTGCTTCCACAGGCCTAGCATCCCCCCTATAAGCATTACTGGAAAATACAGACAGCGTATGTGATCAAAACAATTTACACAATTTGAACACTTGAGCTTCTTTATACCATGAAAGGACTGGCTATTTCTCTACAAACTACTACTACTACGATGATGATGATGAAGAAACTCTGAGAAAGCCAGGAATCTTCAATGTACTTGATTCATTCAGTGCATGTAAATGAATATGGCTCGGTTAACACCTTTTAATGTAAATATATAAATTGCTCCTGGAAATCCCAGGCAAGATTCAGAGCAATAATTGACTTGATGCTTTTCACCCTTTGGCTGAATCTTTCCAACTCCTGCCCCCCCCCATCCTTTCCCTGCGCTGCCAGATATAGGAATGAGCTCTTATGTAAATAAACGATAGGAAAACTGCTGCTGGTTGGTTTGCAAAGCTTAAGTTCCAAACCTCTAGACACTTTTGTAAGCTGTTTCTTTTTTTCTCAACACCACCTCGATACACGCCAGTCACTGCATTTAGCTTATTCCAAATGCGTTTTTAGAAATAGGTATTGAGAAAGGACAACGGCTGAATTACGAAAAGGAAAAAAAAAATAATGTTTTTCATTAAAGCCTCAGACAATATGTCATACTGCAATAATAACTGTTGCATTGTAACACCGGGTTGTTCTAAATAAAGGTAGAACAAATGCAGAGGAGACTCCTTGCAAATAAACCCCCAGAAGGGCGTTAAAGCCCTGCTAAACAAACAGAGCAGCAGCCAGAATTAATATCGCGCTCCCAACAAACTGCAGAGGCCAGGCTAGTTAAAAATGGTAGACCTAATTGAGTCTGGATGGACCCCTTTACAGACCTAATGCAATGATTAACTATGCATCTGGTAGCATGTCAAGTCCTTTTTGTGTGCCTATCTGATAGTGAAGTGAAAGGGCATGGACAGTGTCCAGTCCCAGCAAGCAAATCATTTGGAAGCAGTCATAGCCATAGATCAAAGATTTTTCACTCTATCCAAAGTCTATTTAAACCCACCAACCCAGGCCCTTGTTGCAGACAAAACCAGTTAGAAAATAAGAAAGACTCCTTGGGATCCAAAGATAATAAAGGAAGATAGAAGTAGAAAATGAAGAAAAGAAACAGACTGGCAGAACCTTGATTTCCATAGGCCAAGACAGCTGTTTTACATCCTAGTTTTATTTCAGATGGTTAAAGAAAAGGAACAATTTCCATCCCTTAGATCACCAAATATTATTTCAATTAAACTATGCAGATGGCTCCTATACATTATTCGAGCCAATACAGTTTCCTCTTCCCAGCTATGGGAGAAGGTACCTTGAACTATTTTGCACACAGGTTTTACCTAATTCATACAAAAATTAAAAAGAGAGCACTATATTATCATGAAGAAGTTATTCTGAAATAAGAAACGCACAGCAAGGTATAAAATAGGAATAGGTATGACTTGATTCCCTCATTAAAAGTAGCAACAAAACGCCTGCAATGATTTTATAACTAGTAATACGCTACTTTTACATCAACAAAGTGCTGTCAAAGGATGAAAAGGATAAAAGTTTAATAACATGAAGTACAATGCACAGAGAAGCAGAGGGCTCTAACTGTGTGGCTCTACGTTTAAACTGTATTATATTTGAACAAGGTAACAATCAGAAAACTGTTCCAACAGGAAACTGTTTTGGTTTTTTTTTAATTAAATAAAAATGGCATGCCTTTTCTACTGGATCCAAACGAAGTCAATACAAAATCATCTAATAACACGGGGAGGAGAGAGCGAGCGAGGGAGCAACTGGATATATTCCACAGGATCCAAACGAAGTCAATACAAAATCATCTTATAATACAGGGATATATTCCTGTATTATATATTCCACCCAGTGCTATTGAGAAGATGGAGCCCCCTCTGTCCCCTCCCTCCCCACAACACCCTTTCCCTTTATAAACTGCACTCGTGGAAACTCTCTGAAAGGTTGTAACCCCTACAGAAGCTGGTGAGGAGCAGAGGGTTTCATCTTGCTACACGTGGTATTTGAGAAAGTCCTTTTTTAAAAATCTAAGTATATAAATGAGAAGCTTTCACCTTTGGAGTTACAAATTGACATTTTTAAAGGGTATACTTCAGGGAATTCGAGGTTAGCATATAAATATGCTTCATCCCAGCTAGCTAAATCAAGTTTTTAATCTTTAAAATAATCATCTAACCAATAAAACCATGGAAGCTATTGTTTGTTGGCATGATTACTTACTCATAAGCATAGATAGGTGAACATCTAAGACAAGAAACACAGCAATCATCAGGCACCTAATGCTAAAAAGAAAAGTTATGGCCAAATGCCTGCAAATTGAAATACTTTTTTTAATTTCCAGAACGTCGACTTTGCTTAGAATATCCTCATAATTTTCCTATTTTTAAAAGAAGTGCTGATTTAGACTCATGGCGTTTTTAAGAACCAGACAAGAGATTATCTCTGCAGAGCACCTCCTATTTTTCTCGAGTAAATAAGCATTACTGCATTCAACTGGAGGTCAAATTGACAAAATCCTGGCACATTACACACTTCCATACTTGAAAAAATGGATGTTATTAATGTAATTAATCAATTATTGTAAAGAAAGACCAGCCAACACAGATGAATCTGGTATTGCTGGATAAAATAGCATGCTCCTACCCCAGCTGCACCCAAACAAAAAAAGAAGGCCAGAAGTTTTAACAAGAAAAAAAATGCTACAACAGCACTAGAAATGTTCTTTCCTAGTGCACGTGTCTGATTTTCCCTAATTGCCAACCTGCTGAAGGCAAACCTACAAAACAGTGTTTAGCATCCAAAGCATCTCGCAGCTAGAAGAAGCCACCATCGGTCATCATGAGAAAAAGAGAAGCAGCCACCTTTAATACAAAGGTATTTAATACATTTAATACAAAATTGAGAGCGTTAGGGAGAGCCTTCGGCTGAGGGCTGCTCAGGGCTAAACACCAGGATACGAACACCTTCACATTTTAAGACTGAATAGGGAAGTAAAAATAAGGTACTTTCCCTTTCCTGCTCCGGAAATGTAAGCTAGGGGAGACTTAGAAACAGTGCAAATAGTTAAATAAATTATTTAACTACCATACTATGCAATCTTCATGAAAAAAAGCACAAGATTTATGCAAGATGCATGAGTGGCATGTGTAGAAATGAAACCATCTTTTCTCCCCCAGCGTGTGCTACCAACTAACTTCGTAAACATCGTCCACGGGCAGATGGTAAAGAGGAGCCGCGAGTTTCAACCACTAAAAGCAAACAGAATTGTGTCTGTCAAACCCAGAGCAGCACTTGCTGCAACTATCAACCCGGTTTTGCTGGGGAGAAATGCAACACCCCTCACTGAATAATTCCTTTTCAAAGCCATGCATTCCCTGCAGCGGTTCAAGCTCCATCAGCAGGGCAGGAATGTAGGAAAATGACAGGCAAAGGGCACTAGCTCTTTTCCCATACTGTTCTTCTATAAATGGAAGCAGAGTCCTACGAGGCACTTAAAGCTGAGAATGTTGGAAGAGGGATCTCCAGGAAAAAAAAACAAACAATATTACTGTGTTAGGTTCCAGGAGCTGATTAATTATTCTGTTTTCCACAAAACTGTTTCCCCTTAAATGAAAGGAGGGAGAGGAAATCAACTACTAGAAAAGAGTGGAACACTAGCTGGGTCTCAGCTACAAAGCTGCCATGAACAAAGCGTGTACAAACACATACATATTTCATACACTATTCATAAAAATACTTCTTATCCCTTGTGGGAGCACCTGTTCCTGCATCCACTTTTCCCTCTCAGCGAAGGGAGAGAAAAGGAGGCAGATTTAGCAGAAATCCTTTAATAGCCTCAAGTCAATTTGATTAAACTTTTGTGATTTGCCTTAAAAATTACACCTCCTACCAGTGGTATATTATAGAAATGTAACATCCAGCGTTGAGAATTTTTAAAAAAGCTCTGAAATCTGTAACATATGCCACTCTGATAAGCTGGCCAGGCAGGCAAACACCAGTGTGCTGCATCGTAACGCAACGAGACACTCGTGTCACTTCTTGCTGTGACACCGAGCTGTCTCCCCGTTTTCTTCTGTCGTTGTTTTTTTTAGGGTTAATGAATGCATAGCATTCTGTTAAAAAAAAAATAATTAAAAAGAATAATAATTTAAACCAAAAAAAAAAAAGTCTTTACACATCTAACAGCTCCTTCGGTGCTCCTACCGTGTAGATGCGCCCGGATTTACCCCCGAGAGGGAGGGAGGGGGCAGGACCAGAGCCTCCCAGCACTCCCAGTAACCCCCTTCCCAGTCTCTTTTTTTACAGAAGCCCTCGCTCACAAACCGCCGGTGCTTCGGGCGGCGGCGTGCTGATGTTGGCACCGCTTAAAAACCAAACAAACACCGCGTTTTAACAGTCAAATAAAACGTCCCGCGGCCTCCCTAATGAATTTGTCAAGGGCCATCAGATCACCACCCCCCCCGCCCCCGCCTCATTAACTCAAGTATGATGAGACGGATTATAACGAGAGAATACAGATCAATCGGGCTGAAGGCTTCAAGTGGCTTTTAGCCCTGAGAGCCCCCCCCCTTTTCTCTCTCTCTCTCAGACGCAGGGGCTTTTTTTAATGGAATACAGTATCTCCCGCTGCTGGAGGGGCTGCCGCTTCGCTTTATACACCACCAAGGAGCCGCTGATGGACTCCTCCACTAACACACATAAAAGCAGAGGTGACAAGGGCTCTTCAATTACAGGATCCCGTGTGTGTCCCCCCCCACCCAGCTTCAATTATTCATCCCGACGAGAGCAAATTCCGCCGCAGAGGAAGCCGGTTTTAACGCAGCGCGGCCGCAAAAACCCGGGCACGGGAAGAGAAAGGGTTTCACCTGCGTTATTTTGCTGGAAGTGTTTAAGTTTATCGCTCAAACGATGTTTCTAATTAGCGCTGGGGGGCGGGGGAGAGGAGGGGAGGGGGCAGCAATAAATTAAAGTCGGGTTTTGTTTAGCTGATTTATTATTTACTAGCGGCTTCGAACTACTTTCGGGCAGAGAAAATGGGGAATGAATTGTTTTAAATCTGAACACGGGTAAGGGCGTCATCGTTAAGTCCCTTGACCGGGGGAGGGGAATAGGCTGCTCCTTCTG